>NC_140930.1:28311122-28845097 GCF_045865225.1 Trachurus japonicus | reverse complement strand
TATTTTCGTGTCATGTCACCACTGTGGCCCATCCCATATGGGGTTACAAGACACATTTAATGACAAATACAAAAATAAAAAAAACTAGACAGTCCTTCCTATCGGGGTTACCTGCCACACAGGTGTAACACATAAATAAACAATTTAAGATTACTTTCAGTACTCAACTATATATCACTCTTCGTCTCATTGCCCAAGCCTTTTCAAGAAAAATAGAAAATGCAAATATATTCAACTGAAAAACATGTTTTAACTTCTCAGCATCGTCTAACCACACAAATTCGTTATTTGGATCTACCATACACAACTTTAAGTGTTGCTTTAACTTTCTACCTATTTTTTTAATCTAGCATACACATAACAAATTTCAAATGGTTAACTCAGTAGTGCAGCAGGGGATCTTATTCAACAACAAGTTAGCATGAGATTAAGGAAAACATGCACAAGAGTTTGAATAAAATACGCTGTTCGGTGTGTCTGCTTTTTCACATGAATATTAAGACCCATATTTGACCATTAAGGCAATCTGCCAGTTCTGTCAGCTAATGAATGTCCTGTTCTTCATCACTGTAGCTTGTACAGGATGCTAATGTTGAGGAGAGAGAGAGAGAGAGGAGGATAAAAGAGGGGAGTAAGTCAAGAGTCAGAGTGACTTTCCGAGACAGACCAAAGAGGAGAGGCATCCTTGAGGTTGACATCGATGTGGAGAACTAATCTGCCTGTGGGCTGTGATTCAGACCCAAGGTGAGCCCTGTGACATTTTGAGCTGATTAGGAATTTCACCAGCCTTAGCCTTTTGTGTCGTGTCAACCGCTCTGACATTGCATTACGCCGTTTCATTATCATGCAGTCACATCTAATAAGGGCACCATCCTCCAACCTGGCGAGCAGCGTAAAAAGGCCTCTTTAATGCACGGTGGCCTGAGAGGAGGAGCAAAACGACAAATCAAGCCTGCAACTGTTGGATAAGTGTGAATGGGCTTTTGGCCCAGAACAAATTGCATTACTGTCACATTATGTCCATGGTATGCATGAATTAAGTCCTGACTGGGTGACTCTCAGCCCTCCCTGACTAACCTCCTCGCAAAATCTCCCCTGATTTTTTATTATTTATTTCCATCATGAAGGAGAGACGGGTCCATTCACAGGCTTTATGTCCCTCATTCCAACCTATTTGCATGGGGAACAATCTGACACTTTCTCTGCTGTGCTGCTGGAATGTGAGAATTGCATTGGGAGAGGAGTGTGGTTAGTAGATGGCCTTTCTGTGCTGATTCAGACATTGCAAGATGATGAGAGGGTTCTACAGTCACAGTGAGTCCTCAGCCAACACTGCAGCACCAAGACCAGATATGCATTTTTATTCAGGTCAAATGTCAGTCTGTGTGCAGGCTCAAAGGATAGTTGTGTATGTGTGGCTCAAAAGAAGAAAAAAAGGTCACTTTGTCCCCTGGCTGGAACAGGAAAAGGCCAAAGACATTCGGGAGTTTGATTTCTCTCCTACTGGCAAGTCTTAGAGCCCTTGTCAGACTTCTGCTTCGGCCTTGAAATGGAGCGATGTGTCACGCTTGGACTGATGTCTCGTCTGAATATATTCGCAGGAAGATACGTCCACATTGTCACCCTGGAAAGGGACAGTCTGAGTGGACAAAAGCAAAATAGCCTGTGGGGACAGGGCTGTCTCTTCCTGTCTCATACAGACTCTGTGTGTGTGGGCACTTGTGTATGGGGACTTGGCTGCTGATGGAGTTGACTCCTTTAGGTAGACAAACAGTCCCTCTGTATACAAGAGAGTTCACAAAAGTCACATCCTGCAGAAACGTGTATGTATCAGATATGAATTTGACTGAACGGAGCTTTCAGGCTTTTGGTGAGAGGGGAAGGGAAGAACAATGACATGATACAAAAAATGAATCTGACTCACCTATATTTGTCTAATTGTTTCCTGAGTGATAAGGCCAAGACATGGCACAATGAGGCAGGAAAGAGGGCGGAGATAGATTCATATTTATCACGCAATTTTCCCTTTTTCTATCTAAAAAGGGAAATGTGACCCACTGCCTGTCTTTGCATGATGAAGTAGATGAATGGGATCTGCAGGCTACCGTATAACACCAAAATATGCTGCAGTACAGTATCCACATCATGCGATGTCTCTTTATGTCTCTCCTTCTCCTGCCATAAGCACAGAAAGCCAGCTATTCTTAGCTGACTCCCCCGCAAGGTGAATTATGGATGAGATGAAAAGCTCATAATGATATTTGGCTGATCAAGTATCATGCTAAAATGCCACTTAAAGTGTGATATAGCTCGCCGGGACAAAAAGCTTCTCTCCCCCACCTCTTCCCAAAGATGTGCGACACCACATAGACAGACGCTGAGGACGGGAGGGTGGGAGGCAGAGGGAGCTGTATCATCGAGGCGGCTGAACAGACGAGATATGAGGCAGACAGTGAGGGTGACAGACAAACAGCCATGGTCATTGGGGGCAACCAGTAGGGAGAAAACACTGTCTGGCCGTAGATAATAAGCTACTACCTCACTGGGTTATTGCAGCACGTCCAGAAGCAGATCCCACAGAGACCTCAATTCTCTGTCACTATAGAAGGCACGAACCCAGTCAGCGCCTGACACGTGACTCAGCCAGGTGTGTCTTATTAATTTGAGAATTTATGACTTTGACTTTTTCCTGATTCTTAAACGCGTTCCCGAGAGGGCTGATTTCACAGGGACCGTACAGTGAGGCGTCAGTGTGTGTTCATGCATGTGAGCATGAATTATCCAGCACCTACATGTATGTCTCCTTCACAAGGTTATATTCCCTGCCAGATCAGTGTACATGTTATCGGTAAATGAGAGACGTGATGTATTTCTACAGGTTTTGCTCAGCTTGCCCCACTTTCAGTCATCATGACCTTGAAACACAAGGATAAATAGGGTGAGTGTGGATGGGTTTGTCATTTGCACATGTTTTCTATGTTGACATCAATCAAGTGACATAGCTGAAGTAAGAGGGTGTTACATGCAGTGGCCCTGACAGCCTAACCTGCTGCAGTTTAAGAAAACACAAGCGAAATAGAGGAAAAATCCTGAGCAAGTTGCAGCATTTAAAGGCTTCCAATACTGAATCACTGAAAATGTAGCACTGCACAGATAGGGTTGGATATCAAAACTCTGTTCCGGTACGAAATAGGTGCCAATGTGATCGGTAGTAACCAGACCGAATGACAACATGAATTTCTGTGCCTCATTTCAGCGCCACAAAATATGCAACTGCAGGGGTTTCCCTGCCTAAGGAAAAGACCTGGGTGATTTTGGCTGCCGCCTTGGATAAAGCATGTGTGCATGCTTTGGGGGGGTTGGGGGGGTTCAGATGTAGCATCTTTTGTGTGCACAAACCTATTATTTTCAATGTAGACACACGTCATGCACACTCACAACCCAAAGCAACGCTGAAGCATAGTGGAGCACAGCTCCATGGACCTGCTACTCCTGCCAGTGTTGTGTAAGATCCTGATCCACCCTCGGGCTGTGTCTCTCCTACTGTTTCCCACGGAGCTCTGCCCTGTTTAAAAGGAGATGGAAGTTCACATGTGGAAAGACGTCGCCTCTGAGATTTACGACATGTAATATGTGACCCGTTCCATCAAAATGAGTCGGAAGTCGCAACGTTCTATTTTTAGATAATCAGCTGATAACATGGAAAACCCATAGAAAATCAAAAAAAATGTTTTACCCTAATTTCAAAGCAATGACATTCAAAAACAATCTCCCAAAGTTTCACAGTCCAGATAATTGAGAAAAGGCACGTAAATGATGATTAACGTTGACTTGCAACTTAAACCCTCTGAAAATGAGTGTTGCTGTGCAAAACATGAAATATCTTCTGAACCGTTCAAGATAGAGACGAGCTGTAAACTGCATCTGAATCGCGGGATTCTCCGCTTTCTGACGGTCATTGAATGTTGCATCTATGACGAGAAGGGACGGATACAGAAACAGATGCTAAACCGAGTAGCATCGACGCTAACAGAGCGTAGCATCGATGCTAAACCGAACGTAGCATCGATTTGTTTTACAAAATGTCAACAAAACATGACAACTTCTGAACCGTTTATGAAACGAGCTGTAAAAAGCATCTGAATTGTGAGATTCCCTGCTTTCCGAGGGTCATTGAATGCTGCATCTATGACAACAAGGGACCGTATAGGGTGCCTGTAATCACGTGGTGCAGGAACAGATGCCAGAGTCACTGGCAAAAACTTTAACTGCTATTTTCTCAGGTTTTAGAACGGAATGAGAGAGTAGGTGATCGTAATTCAAATGGCCACATCTCGAAAACCATCAAATGTATGACTCTGACTAGGGTATCATTTTAAAGCTTATTTTCTAATCTTTCCATTGATACCAAAATCTCAACTTTGAAATTTGGGTCACTGTGACTCATTTTGATGGATCGGGTCACATATAGAAGAGAAACACATATTTCAAGACCTCTGAATTGTATCATCAGAACAGGCATGTCCATGTCCAGGGGGCTGAAAATCACAGGACATGTCTGTTTTGATTATACAAGTCAGCACTGTAAAGCTCAAGCATGTGGAAGCCTACTTTCATATTTAATCAAGGTGAGGACAGTATCTGAAAGTACAGCTGTCAAAATGGTGGTGTTTATTTCATAAGAACCTGTTTTTGTTGTTGTTGTTTTTTTTTAAAAGTAGACCAATTTAAATACCATTTTGAAATTATTGACTCTGTACCTGCATCGAAATAAACTCACCCAACCCTATGCACAGAGGACATATAATCCTGTTTTGTAGCTTGTTATCTCTTTATTATCCGTGATTATTAATAATTTTCTCAATGACAGCTGAAGCTTCGCTAAGACTGTATATATCTATTGATGTGCTAACACTATATAGCAATAGTGAAATGTATGCTACTAAAACACAGGAAAATCGTCAATACATTTCTCAATAAAATGAACTACAGAAAGTGACATATTGGTTGAGATAATGGTTGAGATGTGTTGCATTTCTTTCCTGTTTTTATGTTCTACATTTTCAGCTACTTAATTTTTTGTGTGTGTGTCTGTGTGCTGTACTGTGTGACTGAACAGGTTCTTTATTTGTATTGACTGTAAATGTCTCTGCTAGTTGCAGTGTGTTGAGCTCTCAGGGCAAAACACAAGAGCAAAACAGTTTTCTCTACCGTCTAACTGGTTTACAGTAAATATTGTACTGAATGTGTGAGATAGTAAAAAAAAAAAAAAAAAAAAATGTGAGGTGTGCTATTATAACCAGTAATGACATACTGATATACTGTGTGTCAGTAGCCTTGAAACAACCAAAGTAGAAATAGATGAAATGTATATGCCACTAGAGTCAGACACTTGATGCCAACAAAGACTGTACACAAGACATTAATGAGAGCTGAGAAAAAAGAAAAGACAGTTCTAGTGTTCTTAGGCTTTGGATACTTTCCAGTGGTTCAGGCAACTCTTTACTAAAACTCCTGCATATGTGTAAATTTAATTACCTCTCCAGGGATTACCAGTGATTGCCACTTTCAAAGCCTCCTTGATGCCAAACACAACATGACCCATGCAGGTGCGCCCCTATTGTTCACAGGGAACCGTCTCGGGGAGCAGAGAGCGTTTAACCGCTTCCAGCAGGGGTGCTAACAGAAATCATCTCAACCATGAATACTAAATGACCCAAGGTGTACATCAGTACATCTCAAATATGTGCTTGGCCCCAGACCAGTGGAAAGGAAATACGACTCCGGCTGTATATCATGCAGTCAATGAAATGCTGTAATGGCATCGACATTGGATTTGTGAGGTGTCTTTAGTATCACTGGAATTTGTATTCATTCCGTATGTCTGTAAATTTCCTTCTTTTTCTTTTCTGGAAAGAAATGCATTTATGCGTACTCCATGGGGGCTGCTAGATCACTGTCAGATGTGACACTGTGTAAGCTGCTGTTTGTTTTCACAGCTTCTTTTCATAGTCGCCGAGTATGCTACGACATGACAGATACCAGGGAGAACATCACTCCAGTGTGCCCTTCAGAGATGTCCCTTGGAAATGAGCATTTGTCGGATACAAAGAGACAAACACGGCTCCTCTGTGCCTGCTCCTGCTGCGCTTCAATGTTTCCACCATGTTACACATGTTTTTTTTTTTACCCCCTCAAATAAATCACACATTTATACTGTATACACACTGCACTTGCCCAAGTAGTACCCAAGTGCATTGGGACCACTTGTTCATTCTGCTTGTAAGTTACAGCATGTCCTACCACAGGGCATGATGAAATTTAACCTCTAAAAACTAATAATATAAACATGCAGGCAGCAGGAGAAGTCATATGATATAAATGAATATGTGTGAAAGAAAAAATAAAAATCTAGCCACCGAGCTATGTAAATCTATCCACAGCCAAAATCACTTTGGCCCTTGCTATCCAGGTTATTTACGAGCTCTCATTAGCAAATGCCTTTCACACAGGCCTGTATACTGTGTCCTCTCCACTTTCACTTCATACTGTAAAAAAGAAAATCCACAGAATTAATGTTCTGGAAAATATAGTCGTAATAAAAAGTGTTGCGAGCTCTCGTGCGCAGCCAAAAACGTTTCACTCAAATCAGCACAATTAACCTGCGGGAGAGCGCACGTTGTTTTAATTCATTACCACCCACAGCACAACAATGGGCATCTGTTCGGTGGGGCAGCTTTTAGGCGCTGCAGACTGACAGGGATTCTTACGCCATTACTGTTGCTCTGGCTCCACTTGAAACCAGCACAGGGAGCTGGCTCACAAACAGTGGCAATAAAACATGAACAAAAGCGCAGTGAGATCTTTATTTCAACTTGAAAACGGTGCTTTAAGTTTGTTTACAAAAATCCACCCTAAAAAACTTTGTGCCGTGCCAAGCAGCGCCTTATCAGAGGTTGATACCATCTGGTGTTGCCAGGGCGAATGATTGAATGACTGCTGAGTGTATGGCATATTGCCGCCTGGCAGGTGGATACATTAAAGCTGTCCCGAGAGAGTCAGCAGTAGCATGCGTGCTGAATACTCTCCCTCCGCCTGCACTGACATCCTCAGGACGTTTCATTCGGGCATGCATCATTTCTGAAGCAGGCGCGGCATCATCATCCATACACACACACATACACGCCGACAACGGAGCTGCTGTGGGAAAACATGCTGTCATACATGATACAGACGCAGCGTGGTTTCTCCGAGACAACAGCAGGGCTCATATCAGGGGAGCGATGAGTTATGACGTGTGTATGCTGGCATCATGGAGCGCTAGGGTCCGCGGCTGCACTGGGTGGTACCGCCAAGATAACATGCGAGTGGTGGAGAATAGCTTCTTGCATGGACTTGGCTCGGGAAATAAATTGGAACAATGGCCTTCACTTTACAGCCTTCACCATCTGGTAGACATGATCACACTTAGGAAAAGGCCCACTTCAGTTTTTACTTTCCTTTTCAGTGTCTCCCGTTGTCTGTGAATTCAAAACTGCTTTGTCGAAAGTGGGTATAGTTTTCTGTAGTTTCTGCTTAATTGTGGCCATGTAAATGAGACGCTTACTTCTGTAAAACAACCCCAGTACAAGCTCTGGATAAAAAAACACAATTGAAGGTGCTCTAACTAGGGAGCTTTTAAAGGGACATTGTGTAACTTCTCCTGTTATATGAGGAATGAGGAATGGAGCGTTACACTGATGCTGCATTCACGTGCAGTTGGGCAGACGGTTGTCGGTAACAAACCAGATGTCATTTTAGTCACAGAAGTCGAGAGAAAGCCGGTAAAACGTGGGTCAGGTAAACAATACGACATCGTCATGACAACATATTGTCACGTGTATTGTTTTGCCTCGTGCTGATGGACCACTTGTTTCCGCTGTCCGTCTGCCATCTGCCCAATTTTGTGTGAATGCAGCATGAAAAATACGATTGAGTTGCTTGCGATATACAACCGCAACGCCAGATGGGAGTAATTGCTACACAATGTACCTTTAACATTGTGTTTACATTCAGTCTTGAATTTTGAGTTGAATTATTTTCATTTTAATTGCAGGACCCAGTATACAGCTCACACAAGCTACATTTTCTGTGTTTATCAGGCGCATGTTGCATCTGGTCGGCTTTAGGATGCTGGTGAGACTGATACATTATCTGTCATTGACAACTGCCAAATAGGTGAGATTTCTCCCCTTGCTTCTGCATACCAGAGATGCTTCAGTGAAGTAAACACAACAGCTCTTTAAATCAATCAATTACAAGTGTGAAATCTAACTTCAAGGTGGGCCACGTAAACAAACTAAAGTTCTGTTACCATTCAGTCCTCAGCTCCGGGTTTACTTAATTTCAGTCTTCATTTTTATTTGCTTGACCCATAGTTCATATCTGTATTTTTCAGGCTCGCACCACATTTTAAAAGCAGCTCCGTCCCACTGTTCCGTACGCCTTGTTTTCAGAAATGCATTCTCTGCGGTTGCGTTACGACCTGCCTTCCCTTTTACAGACTGTCCAAACCAAAGCAGAGTTGCTGCAGCCAGCTGTAGTACATAAAGCAAAACACAAGTTAAAAATACATTACAACAGAATCATATGGTAAAATTGTAGCTTATATTTTGACAGGATTTCACTCACCATGAAAAACAAGGTAAAATAGAATAGAAAAAGGCTGATGTTTGGTCATGTTAAAAAAAAAAAAAAGCAAAAACTGGAATTCTTCCTGAAATTCAATTATTGTCCAAATACCTGAATACAAAACAAAACAAACCCTGATCAGCATACAGGATTTTGGCCCAGCTGTGTACAGAAATAATTTGTGGATTAGGTCTATTGTATTTTCAGATCTGTGCAGGTAAGCGACAGGCTTCATTTACATGCCTGTGGCCTGCAGCGCTCCAACTACGAGCGTCCCCCCACAGAGATGAAGCAGGATTTTTCCTGTTGCCTGTTGATGTCATATCCCTGCAGAGAATAAACCGAGAGTGTTTCCTGTTGATATTAGGATGTCAGCCCCCATCTGTTTGTGCAATCACACTGAAAGACAGACACATACAAAAAAAAAGAAAGGAGTACTGACCTCCTCTGCTGGGACACATCCTGATCTGGCAACCGCTCAACTCTCACTGACCGCACCTTCATCCTCCCATTGAAGTCAGTCCCTTCAATACAATGACACACACACACACACATGCGCACACAATGACAGCTGCCAAGCCACCTTTACAGATATCACATTTCCACAGCTCCCAGTCTGCTGTCCAGTATTTCCCTAGGACATGCAGTATAATTCAAAATAAATCATGTGCAGAAATATGGAGCCATATGGAGGATCCATATGACGGCCATACGAGTTCCAGTATGAGTAAATTCTCTGGTTTAGGGCCTGATTTGAGTCATGAATTTTTAGTATTTTACATCTGCATTTGTATTTCTGTGCATGCACATGTGTAATTTACAACAATATATTCATGCTTAGGGATTTGGAGCCACACCACAGCACTTACTATTAGTTATATACCTGGAACAAGCTGTACATTAAACATGGGAAAAGAAAAAAAAACGGTATTGCTACAGGCACAAGGAGGTGGCGCAAACCAAGACTACCATAGTTATAAATAAACTTGTAGAGAGACACGGAGGAAGTGGAGGAGAAATGTTACCAACTAATATAAATGTCAGCTCTTCACTCGCAGTTTAGAACTTTCAGGAAATATCAAATGAACTGTTTTCGTCAGCTGGGGGAGACGTGTTTGCTCTAAATCAAGTGGCGTAGATGATCATTTCTGGGCTCACTGATTAATACGACAGGAAGCCTTTACATGAAAAGCACATAAAAACACTATGCAGGCTATTTCCTGCTCCCGCAGTTTGAATTGTCCTCCACACTGTCTGTGGATTGGTAGCAGCTCAGAGGAAATGGAGCTGTGTGCACAGATGGGAGCCCACACAGCCCCACCTCTGACTGAAATGACACTAAAATGGTGTGTGTGTGTCTGTGTGTCTGTGTATGTTTTGCTCTCTTTTTGCTTGCATTTGTCACAGTCTGTATTTAGGTATGGAAGGTCATCCATGCATATGCCTAATTTGTGCATGCGTGTGTGAATGGGAATGGGAGAGCACAGCTTGATTCCTACTGTTGACACTGGCTCGGTGACAGTCTGAACGCCGGGCCGTGTTGACGAGTGGGAGTCCCACCCCGTCTGCCCCTTTGGTGGAGAATGAATATTAATAATTCAACATGATCTCAATCTCGGCTGCCTCTGAGGCCGTTACCCATTACCCCGCGATGAGCTGATATTGCTGTTGCATAAAAGGCCACCGACAGGCAAAAGGCAGAAGAGGGAAAACTGTGATGTGATGCTAAAAGGCACCCCTGAGGTTTCTGCTATCAGCGCAACTGGGGTGAGCGAAACGTATTGCTTTGAGAAGACTGACAACAAAACCTGACAAAGATGTGCACAGAGGATTGATTTCTTATCTTAATCTGTAAAACCATCAGCGACTCTGAAAAGGATGCATCTGTCTGGATGGTGTGCAGTTTAAAAGCTTTGAATACATTTTCGTGGTTATTTTTCTTCCAACATGATCCAAGTTTTAGAATATGCACAGAAACAAACCAAAAACAAACTCCAAAAAAAAGAGAAAAAGTCTGCCCACCCACAGGGAGAAATGGAGGGTAAAGAGGCTGGCTTGACCTGATGTTGTGTTGCAAGGTTTCATGCTCTGATCCCTGTAGTGAGGTGGGATGATGTCTAATCTAGCTCACACTGCTAGCTTGATGCATTTGCTTTTACCCTGCAGGTACATGGACTACATTAATCTATTGGGGTGTTGCCACATGATAGCAGTGATCACGAAGTTGCTCACAAACCGCTGAAGAAAAAAATCCAAACACTTCAAAAGATTAGCTGGTGTAAGATTGATCAGACTGACTCGGTATTTTTCTTTTGCACTGCACATTTTTTGTTGTTGCACATGCTTATGGTCGACCCTGATACTTTTGCTCCTTACCAAAAAATCATAAACTGAGTGGTCTGTAAAAGTTTTTTATCAACTCATATTTAATGGAAAGCTGTTCCGCATGGCAGCAGCCACTGCCAACGCTTTGGGTGAAATGTTAATACGCTAATTTGTTCACTATGAAAATGCTAACAAGTTAACTGTTGTAGCATGCAAATGTTTACTAAAATCAAAACTAAATACGATTAGGCTTAATCAATTGAATTTAAGTGCAGCTGAGGCTGATGGGAATGTTTGGACAAATTAAACTTTTGACCCAGAGGATGAGTCCTATAATTCATCCTGAGAGAAACATACAGTCTAAATACCTGCTTTATATTTTTTTGTGGAGCCATCCGAGAGCTGCCAAGATGCTTAACTCAAAACCACAAATGTCAGCCTCACAGTCACGCTGAGGAAAAGTCAAAAAGATCAGAGTCAGTAGTTTTTATTCCCTGGATGCCGTGGATGCCTTTTATTGCTTGAAAACAGCTTCTGGCTACATTAGATGGGGAAAAATGGACCCAGGAGTTTTGCTTACTGGTCAGCTTGCCAGCTCCCAGACTTACCTGTTTGGGATATAAAGCAGACATTCAGCCTGTTTAGATGAGAGGAAGACAGCTGGCTGCTTTCAGTAGAAGGTGCATGTCTGCAAGTTTAGAAATAAAAGTATCCATAAACAAAATCTATCACCACACCTTTAACTGGCTCTGCAGTGTTTACCTTGCATTCACTATTCAGAATGTCGTTATAAGCATTAATGTCTCAATTATTTTATGCAAAGATTTTGTGTAATCCAGTCTTAATTTGTTCTGTTAAAGATGAACTATGCAAGATTTGCACCTTAATTAAACAGTAAAGAGTAATTGTGATGATTAAATGACTTGTTAAAGGGAGAATGGAGGCTCTCTGCCTTCCACCAAGGGTCTCTTGGCAGAAAACCAACCTTACAACATCAGTGCCTCCAACCGGGTGTCCCAGATCTCGTGTCATGAGAAGCATGCTGCTTTACGGCACTATGACACGAACACGCCCTGTAATCTGTAACCTCTTGTTAGCATTACCCACTTCAGTAAACATTGCGAAAATATTCACAATTTGAAACCGTAGGGAGAGCGCCATAGAGAAAAAAAAGACCAAAACAGTGAAAAGGCAACCACACTTGCATAGTTCCCCTTTAAATATTTATTGCAATTATTTTGTTATCTGATTTTACATATTTCTATGATCATTTTATATCCTTTAATGTGATGCAGTGGTGCATGTAATATAAACTTCAAGATGATAAGTGCTAGAAACACAATTTCATTTTTATTGCTATTATTATTACTTTAATATTATTACTTTCATTATGAAATGAGTTCCTAAACTGTGACCTACGGTATGTCAAAGCTGTGCTGTGTAGTAGCTAGTATACAATAGAAACAGGTATTTCTAACTTTTTGTTTTTCTCTGCTGACCTGCAGTTATTATTGTCCTGATCAATGTTATTATTACCTGTGTTTCCCAAATCTCTGCAGTGGAGGTTGTGAATAAAGCCTCACCTTGTGCACAAAATAGAAGAACAAGGCCAAAGTTAATAAAGACCTGATTTCCCCTCACAGCGTCACTCCTACAACAATGTGCTCAGCTTATTTCAGATGGACGTGTGCAAACCAGAGGGAGAGAAGGTTTTTTTTCCCTGTGGTTAAGCGGCACTTTCAACAATAGTCAGGTTTACAGGTCAACAGCACCTGATCCTTGTTACAGCTGTTTCTTCGGATCTTCTAAAGAAAATATGTGAACCATTTAACCCTGTTAGAAGGGTCAAAATCTTTCCTCGCATAAGTGGCAATTAGGTACATCCAGCAGCGAGGTGACTCCGAAAGACAAGCTGACCTGAGTTGAAACTGTCGGATTGGATTCTTAATGAGGGCCACATTCTGCTGACACTCACTTAGCAACTGTTTTGTACTTTCTTTGGAGACTGACTTTTCATTCATTTAACCTCAACACAAAAGAAAAATATCCAATATCTTGTTTTTGAAGTAGAGACAGTGCAGACAAAGGTGCAGGTATTCTGACAGAGTGCTGCTGCTTTAACAGACTTGGCGAAGGAATGATGGGACCGGAGGATCTTTACAAAGAGCCAGACACTGATGATTAACAGAATCGATCCTGGATTCGGAGCTTAAAACCACATAATGCTGGAATTAATTTCCCAGAGAGCCACACGTGCACGCAGGCTTTACTCTCCTCATCCCCATGAATAAAGTTCACCTTAGCCTGTGCGGGCAGCCGTCGAACTTAACATGCAGTCTGAATCTCGCTGTGCTATCACTGCTCTTCCATTTCCCCGGTTTCACAAATCCATATTTAGCTGCGATATGTCTTTGGGGTTTGGCACCTTCACACTTTTGGACGTGGAGGAGATGAGAGTCGGCCTGTTAAATATTAATGCGGGGCCAGATGCCCGACTGGCCGCTGGCATTTATCTTAACCTGCTCCAGCAGGTGTGAGCCCAGCAGGTCCCTCTGACATCCAGGAGGAGCACTCAACCTCTGGATCATTTAGAGGCGTTAAAGGATTATATCTGCGCTGAACCAAGACTCGACCGATACACCCGAGGGGGAACGGAGGGAAGGACTGAGAGGGAGAGGGAGAGGGAGAAATGATTGTGTCTTCACGGCAAGTGTGGGTAGCGGGAGAGGGGGAGCTCAGAGATGGATGGGGTGTAGCATGCGCCTGGGCAAACACTCCCTGCTGTTTGCTTCCCTCTTCCCATTTTTCTCCCAAGGGCAAACAGAGAATCGAGCGAGCTGCAGCTGTCTGACAGTGCGAGAGAGAAAGAGAGAGAGTGTGTGAGTGTGAGTGTGAGTGTGTGTGTGGGTGAAGATGACCTCTGTGGCCTCTACATAAGTAGCAGGGAATCACCACCAACAAACATCCCTCCTGGGGCCCTTGGCCGCTGGCCCCCCATCATTACTCCCTCAGGATCCCGTTGCCGTGCCACAGCCCCCCACCGCCAGCCTCGTATTAGCCGTAATGAGGACACCGCGGCGAAGGGAAGGGGAAGAGTTTGAGTATGTGTCATGGCTGAGGAAGGCGACACCCCCCCTCCCCCCACTTGCTGGGAGTCATGACAGCGCCTCGCTCCTCTTCCCTCCTCCCCCCATCCCATAGCTCCTTCGCTCCTTTATGCCGTATGCCTGTATGTTTTCCCTCAGCAGTTCTGCCCTACAAAGGCAAAGTGCATTTTTTCCAATTTTTTTTTTAACCAATCAAAAGTGTGGCATATTCTCTTCAATCTGGTAGAATTTGATAGTGGTACTGCTAAAATTTAGAGTTATTGGGCTTTTTATTTTGCTGTCCATCCGAAAAAAGGACTGTGAAACCAAGGCAGAGCGCAGTATCTGCAAAGAGTACTACTCCCTACATTCTACTGTATAATTTATTCTATCCACCTTTTTCTGAACATCAAAAAGGTAAGCCGGTTTTGAATTTTATGTTTACGTTTCTATGTTTTTGTGGGGGTTTTTTTCAATGAAAATCTGTAAAACGCATGGATCATCACACCAGCTTTTAACAATGGATATCACACAAATTGACATCCGTGTTAAAAGCCAGTGTTAATAGATCCATGCGTTTACCGCAACTATGACAACGACTAAAAACCATGGAAACGTAAACATACAATTCCACCTGAAATGCAAAACCGGCTTCCGGTTTTGACCATACAGTAGATGATGTTCGGAAACTTGTGGATAATTCCAAAGTACTGTATTTGTTGCTAATACCAAGGCAAAGTGCAGTATCTGCCATAAAACTGTCAAAATTGGTCAGAAAGACAAACTACAAAATAAATTTAATTCAATCCTCCTTCATCTAATCAATCATAGACTTGGTAGTTGTTCCAAACCTGACAATGAAAAACACAAAAAGCTGTTTTTTCTCAGTTTGGAATTTTTACAGATACTGCACTTTGCCTTCGTAGGGCAGAGCGAGCATGGGGAAAAGGCAGTCTATCATGTTGCCGTAGCATCTGTCCCACACACATACACACAAACGTCTGAGATCATCAGGACAAGCTGTTGGCCATAAAGGAGGGACAACCTGATGAGACAACCTGGTCACTGTAAAATCAAACTGTGGCTCATTTTTTAAGATGGAGGAACATGGACAGGTGAGAAATTCCACTTCCTCCTCAGACATGTTATATCCATCCATCCATTGTCAGCTGACACAGGGTGAAGGCTGGGAACTCCCTGGACAGTTCACCAGTCAATCACAAAGCCAACAGATAGCGACGCACAACCTCACAGTGCTTACATTCACACCTATGGGTAATTTAAAGGTCACCAGTCCATCTATTGCATGTTCGTGGACTGTCGTAGAGAACCCACACAGGCACATGGAGAGCATTCAAACTTCATTCAGAAAGGCCCCACACCTGGGAATTGAACCCAGAGTGTGTGATTAATATGTTTTAATAATTTGTTTTTCACACATAGGAAATGGAAGAAAAAGAAAACTGGGACAGGAAGCATCCACAATTACTTCCTCTCTGTGAAATCTACATCACCACTACTGCTATAGAACTCAGTGACAAGTACATGAAAGAGTGGATGTGAAGAGTATGAGATGGTGAGCACAGGAAGCAACAGAGACACTGAGCCACACCTCAAATAGTAACCTGGGGCCTTTATTTACACAACTGCCCAGGATACCCGGCTCATTTGAGAGAGGCCTAATTGCCTCTGGTAATTTCTACATATTAATGACCAAGCTCATCTTCATCTTCCTCACGTATGAAGCCCTGACTGTCTGAATCTGTTTTTTTGTTTGCCATTCAGTGCAGCTCCAAGGTGCAGGTGCAATATTCATCCATGGCATTACCTGATATTAACTGCTCTTGACTTCACTTCTATCACACAAAAAAAATGAACATTTTTACCAAGGTTAAAAATGTGATTTTCACCAGAGGAGGCCTTGACTTAAAGGAAAAACGAGCAGAGAGACAGGACGGCGATGCCCCTGCTGATAGAGCACCTGGGATCACTAAATGATTGGATGAATAGGAGAATGGTGTGAATCATGTGCTCTGGCCTTCACAGTCATGACACCTCAACCCATTTGGAGATGGGAGATGTTTGACACTACCATGATCATAACACCAGTGTTGTATGATAAATTCCAAGGAGTATTTAAGTTCTTGCTGCTCATGGTGGCCTTACAAATGACTTTGTGTTGATTTCTCCTTCATCACCCATCTCTAACACAATATGATTTGGTTTCTATGGACACAAAAAAGGCATGCGAATGACAGAAGCCAGACTGTAAGGTATAAATCTTGCCGAAAGAGAGAGAAAAAAATCCTTCATAATAGATTTGTAGGTTTGAGAGTGAGAGAAGGGAGCCTTGGCTGTTGATTTGGAGTGTATATTTGATTCAAAGAAAAGGGATGTGGAGAGGTTCTAGGGAGCCAAGGAAAACAGCTGTAGACAGAGGAAGGTTCAAACCAATCTAAAACAGACTGTGCTCTGTTCTCCTGTCTTCTTTAGTTGATGTGTTTGTGTAAAACAGCGAAGAAATGATTATTTGCTTCTCCTGAGCTCCAAATAAGAGAAACAAAACTACGAATTACGAGCACGATCAGGTGTTCTGTTTTCATCTGGAAGCTTTGCAAGTCCTGAGTTTTGGTTTGTGAGAAGGAAAGGTTGAGACTTGAAAGTTAGAGGTTTAAACTCCAGGACCAACTGGATCATGTAAGTTGTTAAAGGGATAGTTCAACATTTTGGCAAATTGCCCCATTGCCATAATCCCTACAGTCATAGCAGTATAGGTTCGTTACCTTTAACTGTCCGTGAAGATGTTTTTAGAACGGCAGAGCAGAGCCGTGAGCTGCTCAAAGCTACGCTACAGAGGCTAATGGGATTTCTTGGTTTCCCATCAAACTCATCAAATACACAATCCAACAACTCCAAAACACTCTGGTGGACAAGTTGTGACCTGCACATTCACCACGCTATGAGATAATAACAGAACGTTACGAGAGTTGTTTTCGAAGCAAATGCTAGCGTGGCAATGGGCCAATTTGTCAAAATGTTGAACTATACCTTTAACAACTTACATGACCCAGTTGGTCCTGGAGTTTAAACCTCTAACTTTTAAGTCACAACCTTTCCTTCTCACAAACCAAAACTCAGGACTTGCAAAGCCTCCAGTTGAAAACAGAATGTACTGTAGTAGTTTGCCAAAATGTTGAACTATCCCTTTAAAATGAGTGGCCTCTGTCAATTAAGGTGGCTTCGAAGATGTCCCATTAGCAAGGTGTGCTAGGTGAAAGCCCCAGCTGACAGGGCTCTTCTCAGTTGCACCTTCAAAGACAAATGTATGTCTCCCTTTCACTGGTCAAAAAACAACAAGACTCACAGCAATGGAAAAGAAACAATCGACATTCAGTGCCAGTTCAAATGGCTCAGAATTATAGGTAGATTTCAACCAGGTCGAGCCCAACAGGCAGTAATATAAACTCCACATCTCAGTGGAGGTGCTGATTTGCACCCCCAAATATTGTAAAGAAAAAAATCCAGATGAAAAAAAGAAGTGAGCAGCAGCTCAGGAATAAGTTGAAAAATCACACATTCACCATTGAAGCGTCTCGCGTATACAGCCTCCAACACAGAGAGAAGCACCAACCGGGGAATGAGATGCAACACATCCATCTTACCAGTTTCAATGGCGGCTAGCAGACAACCGTTTCCCCCCTACATCTGCATCTCTATGTGTGCATGTAAGGCTGTGTGTAAAAGTAGTCAATCGCCTTTTCTGGACATTTACTGTACTTACATTTTTTTTTAAATCAAGGTTGTCCCACACCAACAAAAAAGAGACCTTACTCGGTATTCATGGAATACATCTCTTTATCAGACATTTGCTTGGTATTTTAAGGTCCTGCCAGACTCGGTGCTTGTATTAACAGTAAGTGTCCTTTTGGATTCCACGTGTATTCTTTTAAACTGAAAGGCCTGTGAAAAGCTTTCCTCCGTACCTTTACTGAGCGAATGGGGAGAATAGCTGAAGGTCACTACTACTGGGAGTAAATGTATAAAAGCATTCAGCAGCTCAGTGTGTGTGTGTGTGTGCGTGTGCATGTGTGTGTGTGTGAATTGCTGGTCATGCCTAAAGTAGCAGATGGGCATTGTGTATGACTGATAGCCTTGTGAAACATGAAGGTGTTGTGTCAATAAACGATGTTCCAACTCATACATCAACCAGCGCTGACAGGAGCATGTGCGCGCTTTTATCTGCTACACTTTTACCACACACACACATTATACGCACACACGGACACAGCCCTGTGCACACGTACACACATTCACTTATGGTACAGTACAGTGAAGACCTGCAAGTCCATGCATATGCAGCACAAACACACACACACACCCCTACTGTAGAAGTGTTGCTTCGATACTGTTACTTATGTGGGAAAATACACAGTGAGGAATAAATCTTGTCTTGTGAAGCGTGAAGGTATTGAGTTTTCCATGTGTTGCCTGTTCTTATGGTTTCAGCAGTGAGGGACTCGAGCACCTTTACGGCACCAAGTCTCGTGTGAAAATCACATCTTGTGGAAGTTGTGCGTGGGTTTTCCCCAAGTGTTGACTTTTCTTCATCGTTCATCATGACAGTGACATCATGCACCCCCCCATCCCAGCTCAGTGTGCACTAAACTTTTAGTGAGGTGTCGTAAAACGTATCTTTTGAATATTTTAACCTCCAATGTCTGTTTACATTTAAAGGAAGATTCCAAATTTCACATTTGTTAAACGGTTTGTATTGATTGAATGTTCCTTACACCACATATGTAACATAAAGTTTGGGTTAATTCAATCAGGAAGATTTTCATGATCGAAGCCTGCTACTTCATGCAGAAAACTCGAGCTGTGTTGCTTTACTCACACGACAAGCTTCACTCAATCATACACGCCCTCTTAATATGGTGCACTATTTAAACTGCAAAATTGTCCCATCTTCCTTTTTGCTGCCAGTGATACTGCTATTGCCTACTGTCTATTGTTGCAGCCCCACCTCCAACCCAGCATCCACATGCAGGCTCCTGGGGGGTTAAGATATGTCCTCACCGCTCCCATGTGCAGTATATTCGATGAAATTCAGGGAGTGATGAGCTGGAGCCTAGACTCTAAACTCTAATTGTATACTGAAGCCGCCAGACTGTAAATGTATACTGAAGTTATAATAAACATTTGAATAGTGAGTTTTCTCACTGAAATCTATTCATGTATATAGTATTTCACAAAGTTAATGGGTGGAAAATTGAATTATTTTGGGGGAGCGGTTTGAAAAGTATGCATGCATGCTCTGATTGCTTTTGTTTACTTAGTTTGTGGTCATTTAAAGAAATGTTTCACCTGAAAGTAAAACTGTGGGTACAAAAGAGACACAATGTTCAGGATGTTGAAGTCAGTGTCTCTTTATTCAAGTTGTGCACATAATCTCCCACAGCAGAGTCATGAGACTCTCCGAAATTTTGTCTAAGAAATGTCATATTGCCTTGCAACATCCATGCTATGTCTTATGTTGCAAGGAAGATGTTTTTGAAACTTTCTCTCTCAGAGCCATCCACATACCTCCACTATCATCAAAGCCGCTTTAGAAACTAAAACTGGGCAGATTCTCACAAAACTTTCCTGCAAGGCAGGACATATAATCATCATGGTTAAATGAACACTCACTATTTTTCCATCAAAAACATGTGGAGGTTACATGCAAAAAAACAAAAAACAAAATAAAGTAAGAAAAATGAAGAAAAAGTCTGAGAAAGAGAGAGGAAGAGACTGTCACAATCCACAGAGCATATGGTGTTGACTATGATTTGATGAGTATCATAATGTGATCCACTGTGACCTTCACAGTCACAGGCACCAGATCTCAACTCAGGTGAACAGCCATGTAATGGGAGATTTTGGTAGGACATGTTAGACAGCACTTTCCAACAATATCATCAAAACACTTAAAGGGATACTTCATCCAAAATCGATAATTCACCAATTTTCTACACACCATCATGCCAAGGAAGGGTTTGGAGGAGTTATCAAAACGCTTTTGTGGTTCCAGGGTGGGTCAAGTGTCCTGAAACCACCACATGAAAAAGTTGTTCGGAAAAAAATAATTTGATCTCTGTTTTTAGCCTTGTTGTAGTAGTAGCTCCCAGTGGCTCTGTTGAAGTTTGTGCGCATGCGCGAGATTTGCTGCGAGATGTTCTATATATCTAATGAGGGAATATCTAACAAAAAAAAAGCTGAGCCTCTCCATGTTGTTACGCCCTTTAATTTGTCACTTGTGCATGTTTACATGAAACATTTTGGACTGAAATGCTCTATATATGACCTACAGTAGAGGTCTTTTCTGTAAAAATATAAATCAGTTCCAACCAAATTGCTTACAGTACATTCATGTGTACTTGCTATGTTATTCTTCTTTGCCTTTTGTTGCTGTGTTACCACATGCCTTCATGCCAACTGTCAGTTGGCGTGTTAAAGTGTGAAACTAACAGGAGGAACGTGTCTCTTGCCCTTCATGTGCTTGTATTTAAATGCTCCCGCTGTTGTAGACAAAACAGGGACCCACTCATTGGAACATCGCTCCCCATTGCTACTAGTAATAGAAGCTGCTACAGGGTGCCTTTAATATCGTGCTCAAAAAAATGTTTGTGTAGTGATCAGTGGGTGGGCAACAGCTAATTTCTGTCCAGAAGTAATAAGACTTGTTGGCGTGAGATCCAACTTTGAAGTTTGAAGTGGGAAACGCAACCATGAGATGATTTGATTTGTATTAAATTACCAAAAAATATTTGCGAGACTTCCTCTTTAATTGTGGACTTCAAAGATGTGTAAACTCACTCGAAGGCACGGCAGCAGAAGCTGCGAAACAGTGGGCTTCATCCTCTGATCATAATGACTTCTGTGCACATTCCTCAGATGATTCCTCCACTGTAATATATGGGCAGTCCTTTGTGGTTAAAGAAAACAGAAAACTCAATATTCTCCGAGGTTATTTCCATCTCTCGGGCGTCTGTCTCTGCAGATTATATCGTTCTCCACGTTAGACAATGCCTGTCTGTCTGCTGTTTCCCTGTGTTTTTCAGACAAAAAAACACACCCACACCCCTCCCCCTCTGACATTATTACTCCATCTATAAGAGTCTACTTCCAAATGTCAGGCACATGCCCCGAGGAATGTCATACAACCTCTGGCCGAATATTAGATGAGGAGGAGAGCATGGGCTCCAGCTACACGGGCTACCCTCAGACTGTTAATAAAGACCAGACAATGCTGTCGGCTCTGCGATTCAAACGGAGTGTTTTCAGCACGCTGCCAGTGGAGATTACAGCTGGAGAAATGTCGGACAAACCGCAGTCATCCCACAAACATCAGCAACTTCCACTTCTGTTTTGCGAGACGAAAGCTGAGGATCAATTTTGCCATTACATGTCTTTGTTGTGGCTTTTTTTTTTATCCCTGTAGCTTTTCAGCCAATGTCATAACACCTCGGGAGCCCCGGAAAACAGCCAACACATTCTGAGCAGACAAGGCAGTAATATTCCCAGCGATTATTGCTAACAGCATTACCTCCATTACACCTTGTTATATAATTCACTCTAACTTTATCCCTCCTGCCAGCCCATATTACCAGCCATGTTGATCATCCCTGATGCTCCAGTGTTTGCCTGCTTTCCTTAATGGTCGCTTTTTAGATGACGGGGGTTCACCTGAGTGTTTGATGTTGGTTTGTATGTTTGAGCGTTTATAGGTAAATTGCAGGCATTTCCACATACCTCTAATGCCTCATAATACCATCACAAAGCTGAAGTAAAGGTAAAATAATGTTTATGTTATGTGCAATTTTGTTGTCAAAGAATTTGATGAATGCAGCTTCACAGGAAAAAACTAAACTGAATACAAATGTACTGTAGTCATTTTATGTGACTTCAGTATTGAGTTTATATAAACTGTAGTCACAAGTTGGATAATCAATATTTAAACATGGTTTATCATACATATTTAATTTTCACTGATTATTATGGCACTCTAGGGGCTGTGAAAACAGGCATAATGTTCAGGGCTTTAGTTTTGGATGGCTTTGACTATGTAAAAACACAGACTCCTGGGTCATGGAGGTGAAAGACTCTGATTGGACTGTTTTGTGTCAGTCAGATCTGGAGACGCCCAACCAAATAAGCCCCATTTTCCAGGCCTTGTTCAGTCTGAGTGCCCATTAACTCAAAATGAGGCTCATTTATGTGTCAGGAGGATATGCATCAATATGCACAATCTGTGAACATGCATGTAAACCTGTTAACATCATTTTTATCCGCTCCAGTAGTGAAAATATGAAAATGGTCAACAAAACCAGTCAGAAAGGCTGTCTGCTTTTGGAAGTCTTATTCTTGATCTCATTCTCAGGTTAAGTGTTCGCTGATTCATTCAGTGAGCAGCACCACTGGTCCAGCGCTGCTACCGTCCACACAAGTGCATGACATGTAGGGGTGGAGAGAGTGGACAGATGGACACCCAGGCTGTTTGGATGGCCCCCCTCATTAAATCGTCCTCTTGCGGTTGACCCCGTGTGGCCAGGAGGGCTCTATTCTGGCACTGGCAGTTTATGCAGCGGGACTGGGCTACCATTCATCAGCCATGGCAGGTTAAACCATGTGCACAATCTGTTTATATCCATAATTATATGGCATCGTCGTGCCCATGGGCTGCGAGGATTCAAGAACATCTGCTTGGAGATCTCTACCAGGAGGACGGCTGTAGCAGGAGCTGTCTATGGGTTGTATATCTGGCGGGGATAAATCTACTATGATGGGTATATTAGGTGTGTTGGTGTGTGAGGGGTCGGCAGAACTCACATCTCTATCTGTGAATCGCTCAGAGTCTTCCTAAAGGTTATAGCTACAACTTTTTTACCAAAACGATTAATTTTTCAAAAATAATACATCCACAGAACGTCTAAAGGGGTGCAGAATTAGTATTAATTTTTCGTTTTTTTTATAGTATAGAAATAATTGTTAAATAGGCCAAAATTCTGATGGATTCAAAATATAAATTTACATCCGGTTATGTTGGCAGCGTCGGCATGAAATGATCTGATGATGTCACGTGAGGCGGAGCTGAAGGGGGGGGGGGCAGATCCTGATAGCTCTGTGGAGACATGGCATTGTGCCAAAGCTAATGCTAACTAACGGTCAGCCGGTACTGTAACATTTCCGGTGCAGGTGTGATGCTGTGGGTTTGTCAGGTTCATCTGCAGGTGAGTTAGTGTGAAATGATTCAGATGTGTTTCCAGTCCACTGTCAACACCGGAGCTGCTGCTCGTTAAATGTGGTTAGAGTAAGCTTTAGCTACTAGCCACTCCCTATAGGCATACCTGACAACTAGTAGGCTACAATTAGAAGGTTGGAGCGAGAGCGGGCAAGTGTGAGTGCGACACTTACACGTTTTTTTTAAGTGGGGTTAAATGGCCCCTAAGTATAATATATGCATGCATATGCATTTTTTATTTTGCCTACAAGAAGTCCCATTTCAAATGAATACACCACTTATAAGTGTATGCTGTAGCCTATACATTTTTTTTTTCTACAGTGCATCAACTGGAGCAGTTTATCTGGAACTAATCAACTCACTCCTCCACGCAGGCAGGCTCCGTGACGCGCTGCATCACTCCAGCTATGATTGACGCCACTAAGAGTTTGACCAAAAAAGTTGATAGACATGTCATTAGAGACTGGAAGTAGTGCCACATCACTGAATGTTCTAATTCTACTGTTTACATCAACATCATTACAGAAATGCGCTAGATGTATCCTGCTGTGTTATGAGTAACATCAGTCTTGATGAAAAAATGCAGCCTGTTCCCGACAAACCAGCATCACCACGCAGTTGCCATTAGACACTAGTTAGATGACCATGTAATGAAGATTACTTTGGCGTACGAGAAACTTCACTGATGTGCTGCTGCTGCTTGGTTTCACCCATAAAACCCACACACACTCTCTTTTACAGTCATTTTGTCCAGCTTTCTCGCTATAGTCTCACCTGTAATTTCCTAAAAAGCTTCATAAGCACTGAATCCTGTCTGTCTCGGTGCCATTACAGACTATGTCTGTGCTAACCTCGAACCTTGCACATCAACTCAGCTCTTATGTTGAGCTGTGATGTTTAAACTGTGGCAGATAGGGCCCATGGGAAATGGTGTTTGTTTAAAATTTATCAAAAATATATGCCCACCACATTTAATTTGAGTTATTAGCATGACTGCAAAGGTCAGTGGGGGTTTGAATTAGGTTTTATTTCTTCCAGAAATAAGAAAACCTTTTTGGAAGAAATAAGAAAGGGATACCTACTACAGTAAACAGGATAAAACAGAGAGAAAGGACAGCAGACCCACATAATGCATAAGCCAGTACATATGCATATTCTACTAAGAGCAGAGTGAGAGAGACAAAGACTGATAGCATAATGATATTAATGAGAGGCAATTTATTATGCAGACTCATCACTTAAGTTGATGAATACCAGCAATTTAAAGTAGAGACTCAAGTGGAACATGGCTCTCACTGCTCCACTAGCTAACCTTTCAGTCTATTATGCCATGTGTCTCCCCAGACCTAAAACTGAATGAACCGATACCACAACTGCTGAATATTTACTCGGATGTATCAGCAACAAAATAAAAAAGATTAGTGGAGCATTAGCAGGAAAAAAAAAATAGTCAGTGTTTTTGAAGATGAGCAAGAATCCAATTAAACAGCAGCGTGCATGCTCTCACATTTTGGTGCACAGAAACCCTCAGCTGGAATCAAACCCTCAAAACCCTGGAAGGATCTCAAGCCCCCCCCCCTCACGCATATACTCCTCTCTCTCTTTTAAGTGCAGCATATAAAGTACATTTTAATTAGATATTAGTTAATTAATTACTCCCAACCGTGAACCTTTCTGCATAATTGCAAAATGCTGATATGTTCATTACTATGGACGAACGGTAAACATAAACATAAAGTTTAGAAGTGATAGAAATCAAACGAGGGGATTCCTGGCTAATTAAAAGGATCTAGTATTGGCTGATTAGGGCAAAAGCTTAAACCTTATCTGGAAACTTCTTAAGCAAGATTTAAAAAAAGAAAAAAGAAAAAAAGAGTGCTGTGTGTGCTCCCCTCGTAGCAGTTTAGTGAGTTGTACATGAATAATTCATATGCAAAAATGCATTTGTTTGTGAGTCAGTCCTAAGATTTAAGGCATTTAACTGCTGGGCTTTTTTTTTTTTGGACTCTCTTTTTTCTTCTTCTTCGCCTTAGTTAAAAAAGATAACAAGCAGCTGCAGATGTTCTCTTTGCATTAGCTTGAATCCCTTATATACACTACATTTTGGAGGGATGCAACAGAAATGAGTCTTACTGTAATGAATGAGACCCACTGACAGAAAAAGACTATTATTTCAGGACAGGAAGAAGCGGTACACTTGCAAGTTCACCAAATAAACATTTATTTCTTTTACACACTAGTGGAAGAGGAATCTCTGTCATCAGCAGAAACAGAAGTCTGTGATTCCCATCTGCCTCCTTCTGAAAACCCAATTCATTAAAGTACAGAAAGAGTTTATATAATATCACTTTCCAGGCTCAAATTTCTGTCCTTAAACCCATCAGTGCTATTGCAGTTTCATTTTTTTTCACCACGCATGCCTGGAGATAATTACCATACATTAAATCAGGACTATTAAAGACAAAAGGAAATTGTGGCTGTGCTAATTTACTCAGTAATGAGCCTATTTGTAGAAATGTAATTTTCCAATAATCCAATAACTGCTC
Organism: Trachurus japonicus; assembly: GCF_045865225.1. NCBI lineage: Eukaryota > Metazoa > Chordata > Actinopteri > Carangiformes > Carangidae > Trachurus > Trachurus japonicus. The sequence goes on along the minus strand of NC_140930.1, from coordinate 28,819,190 downwards.
CCTGCGATTCATATAGGCATGTGTGCACAGATTCATTTTACGTAAGAAGCTGAATGTGAAACTAGTGTTTTTTTCCTCTGGCAGATGAAAATCTATCAACTCATCCATGTCTCCGAAAATAAAAGTCAGGTGGAGCAACTGTTCCCATCTCAGAGGCAATATTTCAGTGTCAGACCAGTAATAACAGCATGTGGGAAGAATGCGTTTAAATCACTCGAGCTCCGGGGATACACATTTTTGAACATTGAAGTCCGACCAGACAAGTGTTTTCTTTTGTGTGCAACTGGCGAGACAATGTTTTTTTGCCGCACTCCTCTCCCGGCTTTCATTTTGTCCAACAACACTTACTTTGAGCGCAGACGAAAGGCACAAAGAAACAAAAAAGAAAAAAATGTCACAATCAAAGGATCCCGATGTTTAGATTGTACACCAGGGGTGCTGACAGCTGCGCAGCGCTGTGCAACTACAGTGAGATGCACTTTCACATTTTCCTTCTGCTGGTGCTTCCTGTCAATCTGGCCCTGTCATCCCCGGCTCTCTCTGTATCTCTCAGCACGTCAGTTTCATCACTCCTCTCTTTCCCTCACCATCTGTTTTCTTTCCTCTGTCTTTTTTACCTCTTTTTTTTCTCTATGCTCCTTCCTCTTGGCACAAAGATCATCCTTTAGTCCCGTGCACATGGTTATTCTTGCAATATAAGTGGGCGCGCCATTAGACCCATTAGTCCAATATCCCAGTGTTGAGTGGGGACGGTGAGAAATGGATCGGTGATGCGGGTTGCGTGCACTGCTGCGAGGTGTGTGTGTGTGTGTGTGCGTGGGCAGTGATGAATGTAACAAGTGTGTGGTTTAATGGATGGCTGTGAAGTGTGTGTGGTATGGGAGGGATGGTGAGTAAGAAAGAACAAGATAAGAGAAAGCGGAGGGTAATGTACAGTAAAAGTTGCATTATTGGTGAAGTACGTCAGTACACATGAGTGTGTATGAGTGGGTGCACAGAGGTAGGAGGTGAAAAATAGTAATCTGTCAGATTTTTATATTGAAAACCTTTGCTACTCTTTTGTCCATTGACATTTAGGTCTTCCTAAAAATGAGAGATGGACTTGAAAACTCATGGCAAGTCACAAGTTTTCTTTCAGTGCATTTTATTACTTATTTTTTTGCCATTGGGATAGCAGTGAGAGGAATTTAATGTGTTTACAAGAAAAGAAAATTAAAATTGCTCTATAATAAGAAATAAAAAACACATTACAAGCAACAGCAGTGGTATGAGATGGTGTACACCTCTGTCAGCTGTGGTCCAGACTGCTTGCTCGTGTCCAAACATGACAATTCATGCATTATTTCATCTGCTACCTTAATATCTGATCAATATAGAGGAACTATGCAAGATCGTTTACCTTAATTAAACAGCTTTGGAGTAATTGTGGCAGTTAAATGACTTGTTACAGAGAGAATGGAGGGTCTCTGTGTCAGGGTACTGTGGAAGGACTGGACCCAAATTCAAACTCAGGGGAAGGTTTCAGTGGCACAAAAAGGTTTAATTTAAACTCACAAAATCCAAAGACACATGCAGGTGGAAACACTGGCACACGGGGCATGGACACGGCAAATGACGCAGATGATCAGACAAAGACACACGGAGAGACTGAGGCTAAATACACAAAGGAAGACACAGGTGGTGCAATCAGGACAAGTGAAACATATTGGTGCGGGGTGCCCCCTCGCTCGGCACTCCGGATAACTGCAAAATATACACATTGTAAAACATACTATATATGATATACAACGTTATCCACTGCTGCATGGATTCCCTTCTTGCTGTCTTCAGCAAAAAACATTGCAGAGGGATGGAGGAGGGTTAGCAAAACAGTGAAAAAGCGACCAGACTTATAGTTCACCTCTCATCCCCAGAAACTAAGTGTGTGGCCATTGGAAATCTTGTGGTGTGCCAAAGAAGTGATTAAATTCAACATCAGTTTTGAACAAAGAAAAGCACCAGTGGCCACCAACCCATGCTCAACGTGGAGAAAAGAAGCAGATCTCTCACTAATAGAACAGCAAGTGTGCTGAATGGTAAATTATCTTCAAAGAAAAGTATTGTGAAAATCAGCATTTTTTTTTTCAGATGAAAAACATTAAAAGCTGAGATGGGATTAACTGTGTTTTTTAAATGCATCAACATCAATCACATAGGTGGAAGTACAGTAGCTGAAATCTCCCTTTTTGACAACACAAGGAGCTTCTGTCTTGTTTGAAATAGAGTACAGTTTTGCTGATTTGCAAAAATGTATTCCCTACAATAACAATAATAATGCCTATAAAGACTTGACTGTGCAATCATCCACCTTAACAAGGTTGTCCAAAGTAGGAAAGAACTCATCTGGCAATAATCACCAGGGGGAATACTCTGAGTAAACATGGTGTTATTTTACAGACAAAATGGTAAGCATTGAAAAAATTAGGTAAAAATGAGAATGGCTTATCTTTATCATCTTGCTATATTGCTATTGTGAACAAAGATTGTTAAGATGAAATGCTGTTACACAAGAAAAGTTCCTGGGTTAAATAGAATAAGTTGGTGTGTCGTAATGAAAAAAAAATTGAAAATGTCCCTGAAAATATAATATCAATTTACACAGCCAGTTTCTCGCTGTGTTGCTTCATACAACAGTTGAGGTTATTTAAATTCTAAATGTTTCAATTCTTATGGTTCAAAGATACTGAGGCTGAATCAGATCTGGCCAAACCACATCTACATGGTCCCAATGAAGAAGTTCCGGTCTCAACATAATCATTTAGGCTTATGATTAGTATTGTTATTATTGCTATTAGACTTAGAATTGTTCTGTTAGAAAGATCATCATTTTTTCTTCCCTTTTTTGTTGTAGGGGAGAGCGGGGCACAACCTAACAGATTTTGTTTTGGGTAAATATCTACAGATATATGAGTTAAATAATTTTTTTTTTACACAAGCAACATACACATCTCTACTACAAATGAGCACTGGAAGTTTGTTTCTAGAACTTACCATTCTTTTACAATTTCACCACAGATGGAGGAAGTGAAACGTTACAACCTACCCCACTGGTGTGGGGTAGGTTGTAACAGGGAGGGTGTTAGTTGTAACGCATGCTGGAAAGGTTTGTTTAAACAATTGATTCAGTACAATTTTATCTGAAGACTGATTGTTTGTCCATCTATGATACTAATAGATACTCTGTAAGAAAAACATTGCTATTTTTAGAAAATAAAAGATGAAGAGCACTTTCAAAAAAGCATTAATATAATTGGAATTAATCAGGCTGTCATTAGAACAAAAAAACGCTCTCCAAAATGTAACATGAAATTATTATTTTAAGTTTAACTGATATAATGTATTTTAATAATAATAATAATAATAATGATAATATTAATATTAATAATAATAATGCTCATTCTCCCTTTTCTTTCTAGACTTCATTCGGGAGATTAATTGCTTTTATCAAGGGTGCAAACCTGTCACACACTGTTTTGTTTTTTATTTTTATTTAATTTTCATCTTAATTTTTATTTCTGTTTTGTGTAATTTATTTATTTATTTATTTATGTTATGATTGTGCTTGATCAGGTTTTTGACGAGGTGACAAAATCATGGAAGGAAAAAAAATAGGCCAATATATATATTATTTTTTAATTATTAATAATTCAAATTATTATGGACACTAATGACCTATTTTGCATTTAAAACTGCTATTTTCGCCGAAAGGTTAAGTTTGCACCCCTGTTTTATGTCGAAGACTACATGAGGGGTTAGTTGTTGTAACACAGTGTTACAACTAACCCCTCATGTAGTTTCCTTACTCTTGCCTAGCTAGCACTGGCTACGAGCTAGCTACAAGCTTTAGCATGGTACCATTTTTTAGCTAAGAAAACGCTGAAAAAGATGATATAAGAATGGTTTTGGGGACTTGCACACATGCTTCAGCAACCAAAAAACTAGCGATATGGAAAAATATACTTTCATGGCGCTAAAACACACTTTCGCGCATAACTCTGTGAAATCGCAGCAGGATCTTCTGAAACTCCTCCACATAAAAGTGCTAACTAATACGGACCTGTGGCCGGAAGTTGGCGGAAGTTGACTTGTGCGTCTGGATAAAAAGTCCGTGTTTCAACTTGCCCCGCGTTAGGTTGTGCCCCGCGCTCCCCTATACATTATTTAAATTTTGTATTAATTTTTGATATTGGTTACCTTTGGGCCAACAAATAAGAAATATGGCAGCAAAAATGTTGAAAAAGGCAGGATGCACTCAATGCTCTGTACTTCTTTTGTAGACCTTGAGGATGTACACACAATGATAAGTAAGAGTGAATGCAAACATCATCATCCTGAGTTAACAACAGAACTCCGCTGTGTGTTCAAGAAGAAACACTTAAAGTCAAGTTTCCCGAGGTTTTAAAGCTCCAGACTTGCAAAGAAAACTTCCATGTTATATGAGAAAGTGACCATATTTTTTTTCCCCCTGATACTTGTGTAACTGTATGAACCACAAAAGTAAAGCACTGAGGTGACGGACCTTATCTGTCTCACCGGTCTCTCCAGCAAGACACTGTGGTGTCTCTGTCGGAGTGAGGAGCTTCTACTCCCCACTTCTTCCTCATTTATCACTCCTTACAGCAATGGAATCTTCCCCTCCGTGTTCAGACACATCCACCGGCTCCATAACTCACTGCTCTGACGTTTTGACAGCCTGATGAGTGTGTGTGTGTGTGTCTGTGTGCGTGTGTGTTTGAATGTGTGTCTCACTGTGTGTCTGTGTGAATTTGTGTGGGCCATCTCTCAGCTGAGTGTAAGTCTATGCATGCGGGCACTTCTGAGGTGTGTGAATGTGTGTGCATTAAGCTTCCCCCCACATACACAAAGACCTTTCTGTTCTGCTCCGAAAATGTATCACAGTTTCCTTTCCAAGGACGTGACGGGACAGGTGTGAAAGGCCTGGTGGCAGTGTCTGGCATGGGGGGGATAATGTAAACAGCCAGGAATGTGATCCACATCACAGCAACTGATTTAGGGGAGGGTTTGGGGAGGGTGAGAGGTCACTGACTGCACTGCAACAAAAGGAATGAAACATTATCTCCGTGACAATCAAACCCTGCTTAAGTTGCCTTTTCAACCAATTGCCAGTGTCTGTCAACTTCCTGAGCGAGTAATGAGCGCTATTAGTGATTTATGAAGGGAGAGTAGTCCCAGCACAGCAGTAAAAAATAATGATTAAAATAGATTAAAAATAATATTATATTCACCCACCCAAGCTATAGAAAAAAACATGTTTTTCAGGAGGTAAACATCTTTACATTTTAAAAACTTAAAAAGACTTCTTCCAAAAATAGCCCATATCTCATTATAAACACTGTTTTCAAATGACACAGTCCCTATAAAAATTAATTGACTGTTTCTTCAATATAAAGTAGCTCCTGTGGAAAATGTTGATAATGACGTCTGTGGACTATCTATCATAGATTGGATGTTTCTAGAAAAAAAATATTGATTTCGTATTCCATTAAAGCAACTGCATATCTGAGATATTCCCCTGATAAATACAGGTGAGCTGACCTTTTGATGGTGATTTACCGAGCCTCATTCCGATTTTGAGACCTCAAATTACAAGATTGACTACTTCCAACTGTTTCTAATTAGATCCTCAGTTTTATGAAGCACAGAACAGAATTAGCATCGACACCACATCCAAAGTTGCACAACATTTCATCCACATCTTTAAAACTATTTCTACTGGGAATGGACGATTGCAATGACATGTGTTTACAAAATAATATATAAATAAGCATGTTGTAATCAGGCTGAAATGTGATTTTTGAACATTTAATGAGACAGTAAATTAAAGCAGGATTTTTTTCTTTCTTTTTGGGCCACTTAGAATTATGTTGTATGGGAATATGGCAATAAAACTGTCAGCAGACAGTTTCCTATTTACTCATCCATCAGACATGAAGCAACATGAGCCTTCATCTGGAGGCATGGGTTGCATGACGTGTTTATTGTTTGGTGTTGTTGGGCAGGAAGTGTACAGCGGGTTTATTCAAATTTTTCACCGAGAGCAGCTGCTGCTGTGGCTGGAACCAACGCTGATGACAGCGATGAGGATGAATCAGAGTAGTAAAGCCAACAACACAAAAATAACGAATTGAAAAAACACTCAAATCTGGGGCTGAAAAATAAATGCAGAGTTAAGTGATGAATGCCTGTGGGTATGACACGGCCGTATTAGCATGTTGTCAGTTCGGTGAGGTAATTCCTTACATACGTACGCTCGTTGGTGAAGATGATGAATTTGGCTGAACCAGGTACAGCAGCGGTAACGAGAGACCCCGTCTTGATGAATCTTCCCTGACCTGCCAGCTCATCTGTTTGCGCTGACAGACCAAAAGGGCAGGAGGATTAGTCGCTTATTAAACAGCGCAACTCGCTCTTTAATCACAGCCGTTGTTTAAGAGACAGGAAAGTGTTGCCATACACCGCGGACACCACTTCCCCATGCCTCCTACAGAAACTGCGATTAAAAACGGCACGGCTAGAAACAGCAGTCAACCGAACAGATGTTGGAAATGCTGACAAAAAAAAAGCCCTTGCACACATTAGTGTTTAGAAGCAGCAGCAAATACTGTACATGTGCAGGAGTCTTTGTTCTACACTGCAAAAACTCAAAATCTTACCAAGAATATTTGTCTTATTTCTAGTCCAAATGTCATTCATTTTTCATTTTAGGTATAATGAGATTTGTCAAAACAAATCACATTATACCTAAAATAAGACTCGTCACATAAAGAGTAGCTTGTTTTTAGACAGCCTATTTTCACTTGAAATAAGTAGAAAAATCTGATAGTGGAGCAAGTTTTTCTTTCTTGTTACAAGCACAAAAAACTTCCCTTTACTGGCAGATTTTTCTACTTATTTCAAGTGAAAATTTGTTTGAAACAAATGAAAATGATGTAAAAACAAGTAAATTTTTAGGTGATGAGTCTTGTTTTAAGTGGAAAGAGATTAGTTTTGACTAGAAATTAGACATTTTGACAAGAAATAAGACACATTCTAAAGATTTTGAGTTTTTGCCGTACCTGTGTGGTGGCGTTGTTTATCATCTGCAGCTCATTATCACTTCTCATCTTGGAGTTACTGAAGAAATTTAAAGCTAAGAATAAGGGAAGATAAACCAAGCTGAAAATGATAAGGCATCTTTACTGGTTGTAGCCCCCCCCCCCATACAGTATGAGATCAAACAGCATGTTGCTGGACTTGTTGTGATGAAGTGGCAGTTCTTCCCACATGTACAGTGGTTACATCTGGAGAGAGATTCAAGAACACTTTACACCTAATTACCACTTTAAGAAGATAATAAAATCAGTGGTAGTCAAGGGCATTAAAACACACACCATTGGAGTATATGTGGTGGCGTACATGTAATGTTGTCTTAATTAGGAGTAATGAGGATTGCTTGGTTGGCAGAGGAATGATAGATGCCACCAAAGTGGTTCCAGACATTCAGTGGGTTTTGTCTGCTAAAGTGAAGGAGAGGGACGATTGTGCAGTGACATAAATACAGCAACATTAAATTTTTATGTCGAAAACATTCTCTAATGCCACTGCAACCAAGTTACGCAGAGCAGGAGGAACAACGCCATGGATTGTTTTTCTTGTTTTTCTTTTAATTAATTATACATACAGTATCCACAGTGTTCTTTAGTGATGTCCCACTAAAAGCTTAACAACTCGGGCATTAACCTCTCCGAGCTCAGCCGCAGTTGCTATCATAATTTACTTGATTGTTCCAAAGTCGACAAGTTTGTCATCACTCAAAAATCCTGAGATGCTTTTCTACAACATTTAACATTCCCCATGCAAGTAATTAGTGACAGCCATCTGGTTGTAACTTAACTCAGACTAATCACGGTGTGAACAACAGGATGTGTGGTCTGAATTGAAGAAGAGAGAAAGCATGTGCAGTTTGCTGCAGCTACAGGATGACGGCCATTGAATTTCCCCATGACTTAAGTCAGTTGCTTTGGGGGGCATTATTATTGGATGGCCTGGGTGACAGTGAAGGAAGACTGGGCCATAGGCACAGCACTTTGTGGAGATATATGGTGTGTTTGGCTCTCCCGGACATATGTATATGATTTAGGGCTAAAACCACTGAAATGTTTACATGACATGTTAGCAGCTAAACAAAAGAGGGTGAAAAAAGGAGACGTAGCTTGTGATGTTAAATCAGTGATGTCAGTTATGCCATAGTACCTCTTTAAGGCCTTTTTAACTAAATCTAGCAGTTGGTAATTTCCAAAGTACTGAATAGAGCATTTGCAAAGGTGTGTAAATCACTCTGAAGTGACAGGGGTATAATTTAGAACATGGCTATGGTGTTAAACTACTGCTTTACTTTTATAATAAAACCACTGTAATGGAAAATTTAGATGTTAACCCATATTATGCTTTAAGTGTTGTATAATCATGGTTGTGATGTGGTACTCAGTTAATCCCTTTGATGACAGCAGTGTGAGGTACACCAGAGAGTCCACTCAGGACAGGTTAAAGGGCCAGAAAGGCTCCAAGAAAAGAGTGTCCTGTGGAAATCTACAAGGGATTGTTGTGTCCTGGTGGTGAGACTAGGAAGAACCAACGGAGGTGCTATATTTTGTCTATGTATGTGTTTGGAAACTATTAAGATAGTGATAGTGTTCAGTTGTATGTGTGTGACTCCATTCATGAATGTTTATTAAAACTCAAGTAAGACAGCCGACGTGTGAAGCTTTTCTTTTTTATTCTTTATTGAGCCAAGATAATTATTTTTTGCTGTCATATTAACATGCAATATATATATATATATATATATAATGTTTCCTTAAAAAACAGTTAACAGTGGTATATCTTCTCTTAATAGACATTTAATCTTTAAAGTTCAGCCTCTATTACCTTGAGAGAGTAATAGCTGTGAAGTTATGATGGCCATAAGTGTCAGACAGACTTTTAGCCAAAAGCTAAGATGTTAAAAGGTCCAATTTCTTCTTCTTCAAGGAAAAAAAAAGAAGACAAAAGTATGCAGGGCTAAAATTAGCATGACAACTTGACAACGCTCTAATCGCCGAGGTCCTGAGAATCCTGAGACCTAAAGAAGCTCAAGGTCAAGGGCCAGAAAGAGTTGGGATAGCTTTGCACTACAGTGATTTAAAGTTCACGCTTAGGTTAAGAGTTAGAGTGACTGGTGACTGGCAGGGCCAAGTCAAGTTCCAACAGATCTCAGACACTGTGTGCGGTGTAACAGTATCACCTCTTGTCACTGATGAGAACAGATTGTTGTCTTCAGTTTGGACACGTACATTACTGCAACTCTACCCCGTTGGCACTTCAGAACTTCAAAACATCGAGTTATCCACGAAAATAAAAACCGGAGCGCGAGTCTCAGCTCGTCGCTCGATAACTAAGCTCTGTCAGTCTTTGACATTTTCTGTGAATCCACTGAAAAGCTCCTCCTCAGGTGTGTGGGTGAAAATGTCAAGAATTAAAAAAAAAAAAAAAAGGAGTAGCATTTACCAGAAGCTTACAAGTCTTATCATTTGTGATGTGGCTTTATACAGTAGGTTCCTTACTGACAGTTACCAACAGATTCCTCACTGTTTCAAAGCGCCCTCAGGCCCTTGTGGGCATGGGCCTGGTTTCCAATCTCCTAAATCACATCAAATGGGGTCATTTAAACAGTCATTGATTATCAACAGCCAACATCACACATGTTGCACCAAAAACATCTGAAACTCAGAACAGATGTCATGTTGGTATCAGTGTTTGTGTGAAAAATGTGTGTCAGGAATTCATTCAGACCCAGGCATGATAAGATAACTCCATTGTAAAATAAACATCTAGAAATCAAACGGTAGATAAGAAACAGGAACTTAGGACAGTAGCTAATTTATTCGTAGCTTTCTAAAATGTAAACAAACATAGATTTGAATAAAAATGGGGCTCAAAATGAGGCACACATAAGTCACTTAATCCACATTAATACACTCTGTGTCGAGGGAACATTTATTCCCTAAACTGATCCTGTTAAATACCTGTATCTGATGTAGTTGCACTTGGAGTAGATTTACTGAGTCAGGTTGTGTTGCTTTAAAGGTACATTGTGTAGGAATTACTCCCATGTAGCGTTGTGGTTGTATATCGCAAGCAACTCAATCGTATCTTTCATTTTGCATTCATGTGAAATTGGGCAGACAGCAGACGGACGACAGCCGCTGCATGTAACGGCATATGTAAACAAGTGGTCCGTCAGCACGAGGCAAAACAATACACGTGACTATATGTTGTCATGGCGATGTGGTATTGTTTACCTGACCCATGTTTTACCGGCTTTCTCTGGACTTCTGTGACTAAAATGACATCTGGTTTGGTACCGACGGCCGTCTGCCCGACTGCAGGTGAATGCAGCATCAGTGTAACGCTCCATTCCTCCTCACTGCGTTACCGCGGTGACTTTTCACAGACGCCACCTCGACCTGAGCCGACAGCTCCGGTGTCTCCGCTGAGTTTCCGTGGTTTCCTACCGTCACGCTGCCACTGAACGTAAAAACATGGAGACACCACATGGCAGCCAGCACCGAGCTTACCCGCTCCGTGTAGATATGAATGATATGAACGGCAAATTCAGAGCTGAAAGGAACCTTTTAGTTTGTTGATGGGGGGGATTACTGATTAATGAAAAACAGACTTTACCAAATAATCGATTTTCATGAATAGATAACAGGAGAAGTTACACAATGTCCCTTGAAGTTATACAGATTGTATATAATCAGAACCTTTGGGTGAGTTAAAACAGGGGGTGAGCGAGTTGAAAGCTAGCGGGTTATGACTCAGAATCATTTCCTGCCTGTCCTCCTTCCTGCATACCTGATTTCCAGCTGCCTCCTGGCTTCCAAGTTCACTCCTGCTGTATTAGTCAAACTTCCCTTCACTCCCTGCTGCCCCTGGACCCAGTAAACTCTTCTACAATGATCTTCGTCTTACCGACACCTCTCTGTCCATTTGTTTCCTCAGTGAGGGCTTCACAAGCGGGCAGTGACAGCTCCACCGCTAATGCAGACGGAGGGAGACAGAGACGAAGACATCAAAGTGCAGGTGGAGTTAGTAACATAGGGGCTGAGCAGGATGAAGGGATCACATCACTGGAGATAAAAGGCCAGGCGTCTCACACACACCAAAACAAGACCGCCGCATCACCAGGGCCCCAATATCTCTCACCTGTTACACCATGACCTTCTAAAGGTCTTGTTTTATCTTTTGTCTACAAAGTGTCTTTTAGTGGGAGTGAGGAGGGATGTGCGCAGCCTGTGCTCAAGCCTGTTTGTTGCATGTGTGCTTTTTTGTTTTTTTTAGTGTAGCAGATAAAACGAAAGCCAAAGACAGACAAAAAGAGAAAAAAAAACAGAGAGGAACGTGACCGAACTTGCAGTGTGTTTCCTCCGAATAATCCGCGCAGGCTCTCGCTCTCTGTTTGTGCATATGTTGATACCTTTCGCTTGCCTTTGCCTCATCTCTGGAGCTTTACCCCCTCTCTCTCCTTCTATTTGAGGTGACTCCGCGGCTCAGAAGTCTTTGAGACCAGACAAAAGCAACCACCACACAGACAGGATGAGCTTAGAGCTGTGTGTAACCAGATTTGATCCTGCAGCATTGTCAGTGATGCTCCGCTCTATGCAGCGGCCTGAGAGACGCTGCTGCTCCTATACCTCTGCCTCTTTGCTGATACCGACTCTATCTGAGCCGGACGGTGTAGTGGACCGAGCTCTCACCTCATCTCAATCATTAATCCCTCAGAGTCATCTCAGTGAGGAAAGCTCAATCTCAAAATGTATTAAAGTTTAAACCCAGTCTGACGGCCTGATGAATTAATAATAATGTTCACATGAAGGTCTATTCAAAGTGAGGAGAAAAGTGACGGAAATCAAGGTCTCGTTGCAAACACTTTGGACTTCTGAGATCTGTGTGAAGCATCTGAATAAAATATTACCTCGGGAATATTTAGCATGGATCATTTTGCTAATGTAAAACTGGAGGCACATCAAACATCTATTACTCCAGATGTATTTTTAGAGCATTTCAAAGGTAATTTTCATTTGTTTGGAAGACTCTGATGATGCTCAGTTTCACTGCATTGTGTGCTCTCGCGCTAGAAACGGTTCAAATCAGGTCACTTTGAGGTAGGTTTCTTTTTTTTTTTCTTTTTTAACGTTGCACAGTAGTGTTAGAGCCATCTGGTGCTGTTTTTCATCAACTCCTTATTACAATATGTTCTTCTTAATGGTGGTGTTTCTGACTTTATGAAGAAAGAATTGAGAGTGTGTAACACAAGCACAAACATATAATAAGAGCAGGTTGAAAAACTGTGTAATTATTCTTTATTTATTCATGATGTATGTGTGGCTGTTGGCCTTTCAAAGAGGGGGAGCTAATTTTCGGCCTACATCATCATACATACATCTAACTAACCAAAACTATATTAAACTTGACCAAATAAATGTGAGAATTATGTTAAACTGTAACAAATAAATTCTTCAACTGTGTTTCATTTACAGTTCGTGCTATGTACAATGGAAATGGACTGTATCGCTAAGCAAATACCACAAAATGAGCTGCAGTTTGTCTCCAGACAGCACTATCAAAATCTGCAATGAGAGCGAACTCAAACGCACCACTGCTGGTGTATGTTTCAAAATTGCTGTCAATCAATAAAGGTTTCAGCCTTTAGTTCCTCCAGTCATCTTGAAGAAACCCAGCGTCCAAGTCCGCCCACTGCCCCTTTCACTCCCGGAGACGTTAGGCGTCCGTTGGAGGGACAAAATTTGCAGCATTTATCCAATGGCTAGTTGGCTCCAATGGCTCCAATGACTAGTTTCACTGCAGTGAAAAAAAAAGAAAAAACATTCTATGCTGCCCCATTGAAGTCCATGGGCGCTGAGCTTCAACAGGTTTAATGCACTGAGATGCTACGGGAATGAATGAGAAGAAAATCACGTCAGTTGACCTGTGACAGGCAGCTGATTCTAAACAAACTCGCCTCTGAGTTGATCGTGTTCAAACACATTTTTAGTTAATGAAATGTAAACACAATAGTTCATATTCAACCATTTATTTTTTGACATTTTAGAGGCAGCAGAGCTTCCCTTGCAGTGTTGGAGCAATCACCTTTGGTGAGGAGCTATAATAAATTATAAGTTAGTTGAATACAGACTATACAGAGAGTTTACAGCCATGGTATCAGCTCTGTGGGGCTTCAGCACAAAGCTGCTCAAGCTAAGTCCTATTGTTATTATGATAATATGGCCACACTGTGACATTGTTTACATGCTTATGTTTGGCAGGAGCAACGTGTATCACCACACACACTACAGTCATGATTTATACTCCCACTCATCATTATTTTATATATTACACATCATTGTCTATTTCTGTCTGTTTTCTATTTTGTATATTGTCTACTTTTGTGCTACTAACTTGCCTCTGACTATGAAAGTACTTGGGAGCAATGCTACATTGGAGTCATATTCCTTGTATATAGTATACGCACATACTTGGCCAATATAGCTGATTCTGATTATTATGTCAAACATCTTACTTTGATGTGTTAGCATGCTAACAATTGGCAGCTAAAAACAAAGTACAGAGGATGTAGGGACCGACATTAGTATTCCACAGATTTTGTTTGACTTCGTGGCAACCTATCCAAGAGTTGTTTAGACATTTCACAAAAAAACCACAAACCTCAGCTTCATGGTGGCGGGTACAGAGAAAGTCAGAACATCATCAAAGTCAACAGGATACATTGTCTGGGAACCACAAATGTCTGCACCAAATTTTGGGCCAATTCATCAAATAGATGTTGGTGTGGTGGCACCAGATGAAAAAGTAAGGGGATGATATTGTGAGGAGTCTCGAGGGACAATGAATGTCTGACTGTCTATTCGGTATTGTTGATATTTCAGTTTGGACCAAAGTAGTGGACCACCTGGATCAGACAGAAATTGTATCATTGTAATACAGTTGTGTTGTGTTCAAAGAAAACTAGTGATCCCCAAAAGGTTTTCTCAATGCTGAGGGATCCTAAAAAAGTGACGCACACTAGAGTTCTGGCCACCTCTTTTCATTTTCATTTAATTTCTACTGAACCAGCTTGGGACATGACAGAATAGCACAGTAGTGTGAAGTGCTTGAAGGTTGTTAAAGGATATTACTTTGCCCAATTAAAGTGTATTAACAGGGGTTCCCTGCACAGTAGAGGTGTTGCCCTTCAACTCTGCATCTTCCACGTAGTCCAAAAACTCATAATGTGCGTCCACCACTGCAGAGGCGGTGGAAACGCTCCCTGCACGGCTCTGTGGCTGCGAACTCGGCGATTCGGCTTCGCAACTTTGTTCATCAGCAGGTACAGGAGACGTGGGGTGCGTCTGCTAAACGGTGGGTGACCGACCGTAATGATGCTGCTTTCGGTAGCGCTCTGTGTGCAGCTCGAGGCGCCCCGCCGCTACGGCCTGTCTCAGCATTTCTTCTCCATCTGTGGGAGACGGCGTGACCTGCCGGGCAAGAGTGAGTTGCCAGGGAGGAAGTAAGGGATCTGTGCAGGAATGGAGCATGATCTAAGGACGAAATGTTTACATCTAGAGTTGGAGGATGGTCGGAGAAAACATTTTTTGTGGGTTTTCTACATATTTCAGTGCTATTCTAGTACAGTATTGTTTTTGTTTCCCAGTAAGCATCCTCAAAGCTGTTGTGAATGATGTCAGACATGGAAACATCTGCCTCAGTTTTCGGCTGTATCTTCTTTTTGCCAGTCAGTCTAATCTTTTTTTGTCGCTCCGCCAGATGAAGCCTCAAACAGAAGACAGCAGCACAGCAGCATAAATACAGTTTATTTAATAAAGTATCAGCTGCAGTCACTTTGCTTTCCGAGTGATATACATGTGAAGAAAAGACATTTCCCTCAATGCGACTCAGTGGTATATATTTGTTGGACTCTCAAATACCTTGTATGTGCCTTTCAGTGGTGGCTTCTGGTCTTTAGAAGAGGGGAAGCTTATTTTTTGGCCTACATAAATGTGTCCATTTATTTATATGTTCCTCCTTACGCCCTCGCCTACAATATGAATGAATGACAGAACAGAACTACATTAACCCTGAACAAGGAAATGTGAGAATATGTTAAACTGAAACAAGGAAATGTTATAATAGTGTTTAATTTACATTGTATGATAATGCAAATGAGCTGTATTGCCAAGCAAATAGAAAGAAAGAAATGTGCTGCAGTTTGTCTCTCTGGACTTCACTTGCAAAATCCGTAATGGGACTGAAGTCGACAATCCTTCGGTGTTGGCGTGTGTTTCAAAATAGCTGTCAATCAAAGAGGGATTCAGCCTTTAGACAGATCCTCCAATCATCAAGCAGTAGCACAGAGTTCAGGCCCGCCAATGTACAATTTGTCCAATGACCATCTAGTTTTGCTGCAGTGAAAAAAAAACTATTCAATGCTGCCTCATTGAAGTCCATGGCCACTGAGCTTCAATAGGTTTGATGCATGTATTGAATGAGATATGAGATGTGACTGTTCATTAATTTGGTGATCCATAATTTAGCAGCTGGTAAGTTCAAAAAACATGACCACTCACTTTGTAAAAGACGTCATGCAGCCATGCACAGCCTTCATTTTTGATAGGTTTATTACTTGTGATGTTTGACCAATCAGACAGTGCTATGGACTGGACATTGCACAAGTCCATAGTGTGTGTCTATGAGCACTATATATAGAGAGGGGGTGGTAGAGAAAAAAAAGGAGCAGCAGCTAAATCAATAAATATAAATATGTATTCTATAAAACGGCCCGTGGTGAAACAGCGTCACGCCGGAAATCCGGCGCCCTGCCGGAGAACTTGTGTCCCCGTGACCACTGCTGGAAACGAGGTTCATGAGATCAATGAGACCGAGCCAGAACAGTAGCGTTGTAGGCCCTAAACCCACACAGTGACCTGACCAGTGTTAAAATACTCCACAGACCTGAGGGGATCTGCAGAGCTGGCTATGGGTTGTCCCCAGAAGTGACCCTCTCAAATTACACATAGTAATTTGATCTATAGCTAATATGAAGTTATTGATTTGTGCAGCTTTAATGAGAGACTGTGTGAAGTTAGCTGACCAGATAGGGTAATGCTAATGTAGACAACAGTACAGTAACAGAGATGTGTATCTGAAGTTTGCTGACATTAGCACCACAAACTATATACTGCAAGGCAAAAAGACAGAAAAAGCTTGAGCTGAACTGAGCAATGGTATTTTTTTTCCTATGAATTCATTTTTTATTTAAGAGAGAGATAATACTTGACTTTCTCTTCCTCAAAAGTTACATAGACTCAAGTACTTCTGAGAGTTCTGGCCTCAAGAAAAAAACTAGTTTACTTTTATGAGTATAGACAGAAAAGTCTTAGGGCATGGACATGTTAGGCATTCTTCAAATGGAGCAGCTGGCTCCTTTAATTTCTGTTCTAAGTGTGATTCCCACTGTTGATTTCAGTAGTTCTGTAGGTCTTGTCAGCGTTGGATCTCAGGCTTTCTTGCTGTATTTGTCAATTATGTATGTGCTGCAGACAGAAAGTATGGGAGACACCCTGTTGTTCTGCAAACATGCTGACAGCTTTCACAACCTGTGGGTATTTCCTCCGTTCGGCTCTTAAAGCTGTACAGCCCAGCGTTGTTATGAATGTTTTGGCTTCAGAAAACTAGTAAAACGCTCTGCGTCAAGTAGTAGGGTCATATTCATGTGCTAATCTGTCAAAATGACAACATGAATTCTGTGCATTTTCAGAATGAACCAACCAATCAAAAAAAAAAACATGACCTTATAATCACCTCATCATATTTCATATCAGTTTACAATCCAAAACATCCTGCTGACAGTCAGGTCAATCCTTCCTTTTAGAATTTGTCTTGCTTAGACTTTTAGATATGTTTTTTTGATTATCCTACTTAAACAAATGTTCAATATACAGGCAGACAAAGTATTTTTTTCCAGCTGCGAGGCTTTTGGAAAATCACAGAAGTGATTATATACAAAGTAATGTTAGGAAATTAAAATATTTGCATAATTGTGTTTACAATGTTGAAAAAAAAAAGCTACAATAACAGCAACTTTAGCTGGAGCACGCACACCCAAACCATGTAATTTGCTACTGTGTGTATGCCGCAGATCAGAGGTTTGTAAATTGTTTAGCAGAATACGGAAGCACAAAAGTGCATAATGTTTGACACAGCCCAAGACGACGCAATGAGCCAATGAAGCATGATGATAATGCTGCGCAACAAAGACAGCATGAAAAGTGAGCGGAAAGATAAAAAGGAAAAACACAAAAAAGAACAGAAAAATTGTGTGTGTGTGTGTGGGGGCGGTTGAAAAGCAAAGCAACAGGCCTACATAAACCAAAATAAGCGACTTGTGGAGAGCCTAATGCAGCCCTGCAGTAAACAAAATTACAGATCAGCTTGGCTTCGGCTCACATTTCTGGAACCACAAAAGCTGATATCCTGTTTATCTAGATGAGAAAATGGGAGAGAGTTAAGGTGTAATTTGAATCCATATTTCATCCTTTGACTTTAACAGGAGGTTTTTCCTGACTTGACATCTGTGCGATGACACACACACATGGCCAGTCATATGACTCATTAGTGTGTGCATGTGTCATGCTGCGTTAAGGGGTTATGCAGTGTGCATACTGAGCATGCGAGTCAGCGCCTGTCAGCATGTGATGTATGGGTGGATGTGTGAGTTTGTCCACATTTTTTAACACTGAGCATTCAAGGTGTATTGTAAGCACATATAGACAGGAAGACCTGCTGGGTGCTTTCTCATATAGTTCCCCCGATGAGCAGGATGAAGGAGAGTGATGGCAGCGGCAGAGCAGAAGTTGTCAGGAGTCAAATACTGAAACAGACTGTAGAAAGTTGGGAACCCAGGTAGAAAACAAGCTCTGTAAGTACAAATTCAGAGCAGATGTGAACCTGCTCAATGAGGTCAAGGCAGCGATAACAAAACACACCATTTCACCACAGATCCTTGTCAACAATGGGGAAGGTCAATGACCAGTGGATTAGCAGACTTTATTCATCTCTAAATGACTATACAGTGACAGTGCAGCCGTTCACAGCACTAAGTTGTTTTCCACCCACGTTGATACAGTATGTGTCCTTGCTTCTGAACCAAAACATTATATATAATATCTTTTGAAAAAAATCATTGCTGCCTCAAGCTTGTCTTACTCTAATGCGTTGTTAATAAGTGAAAACACCTGTATATAGGTCGTCCTCCTGTCTTCCTTTAAGCTACTGAAATTATCTCAGGAACTTTCACCCATTTCCCTTTGTTGGCTATCTTCCAACCCCGCAGGATGGTATGTTGTGCAAATACATTTTCCAAAGGCAAGAATAGTGCACATAAACCTCATTAATTAGCACTATGTGCCACAGAGGAGGTTAATATTCAATAAAGTGCAACCTTGGACTTCATGTAAAAATAATCTGCCGAGCCAAATCAGAGTTAATTACAGTGCAGAGGACCTCACAGAGCCGCTTTTGTTGTGTGACAGGACTTTACACAATCAGTCAGAAATGCAAAAGGTGAGTTTCCCTCAGGCCAAGTCTTTGACAGCTTCAACTCTCACTGCTATCAAAATACATTGGCTTTTCCTGGGCCGAGGGCTAAACACAAGGCAAAGTCGCCCAGACTGCATGAAACATTATACAATAGCCAATAAATTGTGAACCTAAGCCGTGGCCTTAAAACCTTAACGCATAAATGTAAAACGACCTCACTTGTCAGGAAACACCCTTTTAGCACCGACGGGATGAAGTGGGTGGGTGGGAAGGAGTTGTTGAAGTCAATCAAACAGACTTGCCAGGGATCAGTTCTTTCACCAGAGGAAAATGGTCGGGCTGCTTATAGTTTTCATTAAATAGTGGATCAGTCAGTCTGAAGATTTAGCACTGTGCTAATGTCTAGTTAAGCAAATCCACTGGCTCCCTTTATGTCTGACATACAGTAGGCTACCTCCTCATCAGATTAGCTCAACTACACCTTCGCTGACCTGCGTGTTCAAATGTATTCATAAATGCTATTACTTTCAGCTTTAGCTTTTTTTTTTGTGTTTATCCATCCATCCATATCTAGCTTATTATTTCAACTGTTTGATTACTTTTTAGCTAATTTTTCTGTTTATCAAATTGCAAGCGTTACCATAAGTGAAGCATTTAAGCTATAACTAACTATTGAACTGTATATCCCTAACAATTTAAACTTTATTTTTTAGCTAACAATTTCAACTGAGCTACAACAGCTAATCCATTACTTCCAGTTTACTGTTACAACTATTTTACCTTCAGCTAATTATTTAAACTGTTATTACTGACTTTAGCTGGATATTTCTACATCAACTACTGTATGTAGGCAATCTTTTGTTTTTGATTAGAATTCTTTCAAATGTTCATTCTCTCCACTCAACAGTTTTGACTGCTCTCCTTCCCTGCAAACTTTATATGGCAGCATATGGCTTAAGGGCATTGGCAGGGGTCAGGTCAGTAAGGTATGTAGTACTGTCTTGACCAATTGCCAGGGGTGGAAAGAGTACCAAAAAAATCTACTCAAGTAAAAGTACTGTTACCTTGATGAAATTTTACTCAAGTAAAAGTAAAAGTACTGGTGTAAAAATCTACTCAAGTAAAAGTAAAAAGTAGTTCATTTAAAATTTACTCAGAGTAAAAGTTACTTAGTTACTTTTTTTTGGCAGGGCGCTATAATGGCCAGAGATTGGCCTAACATTCTCCGTGCATGTCTCTATGTTTCAAATGTGTCCCTTCTCCATCGATACACTGGTCTCCATCATCTTTTAGCTCCTGTGGCACCAACTTGATTCTGACCTTCTGACACTGCAGTTGTCCAGAGCCAATCAGATGGACAGTTACAGTTACTGGCCTAAGGTTGTCACGATCATGATCATGATTGCCTACTAAAATTTTCAACTCAATATCGATATTAAGGAAAATATTCGATACTCAATACCATTTTCAATACGGATAAAAAAAGAAAAGAAAAATCTCTCTCTCCCTCTTTCACTCACACACACCTGTTTTTTTTTTTACTGTCTTTACTGTCTGCTCTCAAGGAAGGGGGGAGGGGTATTTTACTGTAGGTTCTCTCTCTCTCACTCACACACACACACACACACACACACACACACACTTACTTGCCTCTTTACTGTAACTGCTCTGAAGCAGTGGGCTGCTTGTCTGTTTCTCTGAGCATGGCCATGGATCTGACTGGGCTCCTACATTTAACTCAACGGACCGCCGGTCCGGCCTTCAGCCCCGGTGTGTCTAGTCATTTAATCTGGCAGGGTCAGCGGTCCCATTACCGAACACAGCCGGTCGGACATGTTCATGAGTTCATAAAAAAAAAAAGCCCGGACGCCCCGGACAGGACGTGAGAAGTGGACATGTCCGGGCAAAAGAGGACGTTTGGTCACTGTAAACGTAGCCGAATAGATGGACATGCCTGATAACGTTGTCTTTAATCATTATAACGTCAGCTTTTAACTGCTAGCTGTGGCTAATGGCTAATATTAAGACGACAACATAGCGACGAGCCCTGTTGCACAAACTCACGTAGCGCCGGTGAGGGGGAGAGAGGTGTGTACCTGCTGCTGCTGTGTGCGTCTGTGAAGGGACACACAGAGAGAGAGAGAGAGAGAGAGAGAGAGAGAGAGAGAGGCGGCAGCGGCGTAGCTACTTTTGACAACCCACACAGACGCAGTGCAAGTTCATATATTTTTTACTTTGTAACTTAAGCTATTTAAAATGTAACTAAGTAAATTTCTTCCAACAATATGTACTCAAGTAAAAGTAAAAGTACTGATTTTAAAAATTACTCAAAAAAGTACAAGTACACAAAAAAGCTACAGTAACTTGAGTAAATGTAACTCGTTACTTTCCACCCCTGCCAATTGCTAATCCTGTTTGGAGATATTTTTCTCCCCAACAAAAAACTACAGTTAATCGAAGCATAATGTCTACTTTCTCAATTAAGCTGAGTCACCGCAACATTTCCACGTACCCCCTGGCAGCTGCAGTAGTACTCCCATGGGTGACCCGGTTGGAAATCACTAATCTTTCCACCAACTGAGCACACCCAACCTGACTTGTAGCTTCACCCTCGGGGAAAATCGACGAACAGCAATTGACATCAAACTGCTTCATGCCACATGTTCCATGAACTGACACCACTGATTGGTTTTTAAGACACATCCATCCTTTAAGACTCTAATATGGGAGTGGTAGAGTGGTATAATGCCACAGGGCGATGTTCACTATGTGTGAACAGCAACAATAAATCAGCTGCCAGCTCTTTATCTCCTCACTGCCGCAGCCGTTAACAGGATTGTGGAGTGACAAATTCCATGTAGCATAATTACATCAATCTGATTACAAATGATGTTAATCCAATTACAAAAAAGTGGTAATGGAGTAGAATGGAGATACTAGGTGACATCCGTTTGATTCATTGGAATAACCAAAGGCACAATGGTTGTGGATGCAGATATTGACAAAACTATTTGAACTACTGTGTGAAATTTGCTATGAAAGATGTATTTGGTTCAAAGTACCTCCCCAAAAATGATTATTCTAACCCTTCTCATCTGGAACTGTGGGATAATCCTGCCACCACAGAGTGTTTTAGCAGGTAGTAGTGCTAAAATTTCATTCTGAGAGAGTGACCTTGCCCCGTTTCAGCCCAGCAGCTGCTCAGTCTGTCAGGCTTCTCTCTGTGTGCCACAGCAGCAGCTGAGGAGCCATTTTGAGGCCTGATGCATTCA
This sequence comes from Trachurus japonicus, assembly GCF_045865225.1. Classification (NCBI taxonomy): domain Eukaryota; kingdom Metazoa; phylum Chordata; class Actinopteri; order Carangiformes; family Carangidae; genus Trachurus; species Trachurus japonicus. Next base: position 28,797,243 of record NC_140930.1, on the reverse strand, counting down.
ACAGCTGGTGGTGCCAAACCCAGGGTGGGTGTACAGTACTAGGAGGAGAGGAGAAGCGCGGGGGAGGTGAGTGGGGGGGGGACATGAGGTCGCCTGTCTATCGAGCCGTGGAAACATGGGACACGGAGCATGTCGGACGACAGGCACAGAGCCAAATGGCAAAACAATGTTTGCAGGAGGTACGGGATCAGCACTTCACTCACATTGCTCTTCCTAAGATCTATAAGGCTGACCTAAAATCACATTTAGCCTAAACTGCAGCTATAAACATGCCATCACTGAAACTACTATGTAATGCATGCAATGAGAACACTGCATGTACCGTGCAGGCTGCATGTTTCAGTAACAAAAGCTCTCAGTTCGCATTGTTCTTTCCTGGTATGGGTCAGGTATGCATGTGTGCATGTGGACAGGGTGAATTTCCGAGATGTGAGTTCGACTTTACAGCAGTAAGAAAACAGAGAAACTGGATGGTATTCAGTTTGTTCGTACTTTCCCAGGATGTGTTTACATAAAATCAACCTTAGTGGTGTCAGGTGATGGAAAATTCTCTGCTGCTTTGAATGTTTACAGACACAAGTGGATGTGAGAGAGGGAGTCATTTAGTGGATGACCTTTGTCTTGAAATATCTCAAAACCTCTAGCTGCACTTCACAGGAACTTGCTCACTCTGTAATGATGACACTCATCTACAGCCAAAGCCACTTTTTCCCTCATCTTTCTGTTTGCTGTTTGGAGTGTTGCGGTGTCCACGCAGCTTGGGTCTGGTTAAAATGAAGCAGAGAGTATGCCACATGAAGGTGGAGTTTCCTGTAAAGTTGTTTTTCTCAAATGTAAATCACCCTGCATCTCTGAAGTGACACTCCTGGAAGAGTTTCACTCTGCCTTTATGTTTCGCTCAATCATGCAACCTGCTGTGTGTGTTACGAGTTTCTCGCTCGCCTTCAAAATGATGTGCTCTGTGTACTCTTTGTGCCGGCTGTGAGTGTGTGTGTTTTAAGGAGAGTCTGCAGAGATGACAAGACAGCTGAACAAATGAAGAAAGAGATAAACATTTGGACAGGACACACCAGGTGGATTGTGAGTTGTATCCAGGCGGCACTGTGAAGAAAAAGACTGTGAGATATTGATACAGTTTGATGCAGAATTAACAGGATTGTTTTGTTTGAACTTGTCTCAATACAATTAAGGATTTTATGGGAAATTCTAATTTTAGAAATTGTTGTTGAAATTGAGTGTATGTCAAAACAAACCTTAGCAAGACCATTTCAACATTTAGATGTATTGTGTATGCAGGCCATGGTTTTATTCCATATGTCGTTCTCTTTGGTTATGTAACTACTTCACGGCGAGACTGCACAGCAAAGTCAAAAAGCAGTGAAAACATCTGATAGGTTTAAACAACCTACATTTAATAATATGATCTAAATCAGTTCATTTAATAGGCCACAAGGCAGCAAAAGTGTGAGGAAAAAGTAGGCCTTTTATTGCAGACATTTAGACTTATAGCAGGAAAAACACAGGTGTTAGGATATGAATCATGGTTTTGTCCCAGTTAAGTCATCACATCAATTATCTGTATTCTCAGTTTGTGAATAAAAACACCTGAGTGGAAACTCCAGACATTTGAAAACAAGTCTAAATGGGTTTAAAGCGTGGTTGCTGAGGTGGAAAAGAAGATGCAGCAGTAAAACAAATGTGACAAAGTACAATGGGAACAGACTTAGTCATGCAGAAAGCATGTGCCAAGGTCCCATATTTTACACATTCCTGCTGCTATAGTTGAAGCCTTGATCCATATGAAGATTTTTTATTATTATTTTAAGAACCAAAAAGTCATCTCATTGTAGTTTTACCTCTGCTCTCACAGGCTTCTCTCTTGAGCTCTAGGAACAACAGGTTGGTGAACCAATGTGATTGGCTGAGAATGCAGCAGATTTCAAGTAAACACTCAGAGAAACAAAATCCTGCAAGGTTGGATGGTCGGTCCAGGTGGGCGGGGCTTAAGCATGGCCGAGAGTGGTGACTGCTTTGTTGTGACATCACAATGTTATACAGGTCCTGAGGCTTTCTATGGATGGTGTGCATTTGTCTGTGGACTAAGACCTGGGAATCGTGTGTTTTATTTATTTAGAGAAATGGAACTATCTTATATTGCCACTTATAATGCCATTGATAGGAGAGGGACACTATAAATGAAATATCAATGAGGAGACTGGCCTTTTAACCTCAAATTAATGCTTATAACACATGGCACCATCTTGCTGGACTTTCTTCCTCACCATTTGATTACTGACATCCATCTGGAGAATGCATCAAATCCCATTTAAAAACAGTTTTCTACAAAGCATATTGAGTTTGTGCTGAGAAGAAATCTTGTCGAGTGTGTTTTCTCACAAATATGGCTAACCTTTGAATCTTCTGATTGCTTGTGGAGCATTTTAATTTTCTTTTGTTGATGTTCACATGCTCCCAAAACTCAGAGATGAACTTGGTTAGTACAATGCTACTATTACCAATAAAAATGATGGCAAACACTCAAAAAATAACAGAATTTCCATCCAAGGAATGAAGTCAGTGTTCTGTGCTGCTTCTCAGACAAACTCTGCAGATTTTCTCTACAGATACATGGACCTTACACTTGACTGTGCTTTTGTGCACGTTGGAGATAAGAATACATGAGTCATAGCTAACAAGTAAAACACAATTTTACTTAAATCCCTGCATGATAAGTAAGATTCACTCACCCAAGAGTACTGTATATGCAGTGAGTTTTGTTATAGCTCATCTTACATGTAACTTGAATGGATGAGAGACCGTATCCAGTAGATAAGGGATGAAGTAATGAGTTGGAGCCATGGTCTTCCTGACCCTCTCTCTAATTAAGTAAAACCAAATAGTGGATGTTGGCCTTATGAAACATACACTGCCTATTTCAGTGTATCTATGGTGCATATTTGTATGAATTGTTAAAGACATTCTTAAAAGTCTTAAATCCTGTGAAATGCATTTTTCTATATCTGTATCTTAAACATAGTCCTTCTTTTTCTTTATTTGTACACATACTAACATTCGATGTCCACTTTAATGATTATTCGCTGCCATTAGCCTCCATTTCCAAGAAATTTGGCAAAAACTGCTGCTGTATCCTTATTTGACACATTATACTCCTCCTCTGGTGCACCTAAGGTGTGCCAATGAATATTTCAGCAAGTCAAAATGGATATAACTCCTGAGTTTGCCATGCTGGCACAGGCTGTGGTGCTACAGGTGGTGCATTAGAGCCATGCGTGCTCAAAGCACAGGGGTTATGTATCAAGGCGTTATGGACTTAGGTCACTTTGGTTCTTTTTGTTCCAATGAGAGGCAGCGTGTGGGGGGGGTTTAACGGCAAAAACAAATGGCTGCAACAGTTTATGACATTTGATGAAGTTTCTGAGTTCAGATCCTGAGAGTGTGACAACATTAGCAAGAAGTTTCTACAAGTACAAATTGTTCCCTCTAAAGAAGTATGCACACATAAATTGCTTCCTCTAAACACAGATGTTACCTCCTTTAAGCAATCTAAGTCACACCCATTCATGCACCTGCTTGTGTATGGTTAACATATGGTATAGTAAGCATGCTAACACTTACTTCAAGCTACTGTAGATTTCAGGTTTCTCAGACACTAGCCTCAGCTGCTTATGTGTCATCCTTAGGGTTTTAGGCAATAGAGTCCTCACACGGCTCATCAAAAGATAAGCTCCTCTTACAATTCTTGTATTTCAGCTGAGCTGAGACCTCTCTTCCCACAATTATAAAGCTGAGCACAGGAATTGCCTTTAACCAGTCACTGTACAAATACTTGACGTAAACCACGCATGAAAGAGCTTCTACCCCAAGCGCTATTTAATGAAAGAGAATGCGGAAACGTGACACTGTGCTTTTTTATAAACCCCTGAAATCTATGCAGGCTTAAGAAGTGATAACATTGGACTTGGTAAACTGTGTAGCCAGGATCTTATAAGGATGTGCAAAGCACAGCAGCCATTATTTGGACATAAGTGGCACATTATCCTTGGCTGCTAGCTCTGAATTTGCAAGAGGCACTTTGACTGCAGCTACAAAGGGGCTATGCGCCCTAATCAGGGTCTTACCCATCCCTTTCACTCTTATTCATGACAATACATCTTATCGTCGAGTATCCTTCCCCTTTCATGTCTCTCCTCAGGGACCAAACCAGTATCATAAGTGATATTCCATGCATCAAGTCTGATTCTGCCAATTTATTTTCCATAAGACTGTGTCAGTCAAGGCTCAAAAGTAATCAGCCACCACCGCTGGTACAGACGTTTGCAAAGTAAATAGAGGCTCCTGCCTGACACTGCAAATGTGTGCCTATGACTGCTGTCGCGATGGCACCGCCTGTCAGCATCGTTGTCACTGGTGTCGTCATGGCAGCATAGGCTGATGTTGATATATTGTGTGGGTGTGACAGTCCGTTGTTGGGCAGAGTAGGAACTCCAGCAGGGGTGTGGCAAATGTGTCAGTCAGCTACTGTTTGGGCAAAGAACCAAGATGAAGATGAAAAGCACAGACTGTATTCACAAAAAAAGACACACAAAAAAGATATTCTTGAGCTTTAATTTGTTTAGAAACTTGTTGAAAAGTTTATTCTACTTTTCATGATGTATGTTCTTTTCTTTAAACCAAACTACCAGTGTTTAGCCCTGACTGAAACATCTCAACAACTGCTGGACGTCCCAGAGGATCATTTTTACTGACTGTCTCCTTCATGAAGTCTCAACAATATGGACTGACACAGTACTCTTTGCAGTCACTTTGCATTAACTTTTGGGAAAAAAAGGGAAAAAAAAAAAAAAAAACTTCTATACTCACTAAATGTTACTGCCATGTTGCATCAGTGTGTTAACATTGTCACTGTCAGTTATCATTTACAAAGCCCCATTGTTGTGGCTCAGGGAGCTGTCAGCGTGCAAGACTGTGCTCTCCTGGAACCTTGAACTTGTTTTTTGAAGACAGTTCGACCTCCACCTTTTATTCTTGTGTATGAGACAATGGAAGTTTCCTGTCGACTTGAGGGATAAATGTTGTGTCTGCTGTGCCTTTTATAATTTGTATTTTGATCTAGTTGAGCTTCACCATTTGGTAGCTCTCCTATCTGCTTGGGGGGACAGAGTACGTGACTACACCTGAAATGTTGAATCTGAGATGTATTTATTATTACATAAGAGTTGTCAATGTATTTATGTTTGTTATTGCATAATGTTCTCAGTGTGAGAAATACAAAAGTCTATGTGGTTACGACTAGAGGATCCTCTCACTACTTACTTTCATTGACATTTGATATACTCCCTGATAATCAAAATGTCTCTAGATGTAAATGGTGTCAATGAATTTCACTGGGCACTATTCATATTAATATTTAACCTCTGAGTTGAAGAGAAAATATTGAGTATTATGTTCTAAACCTCGGAATGTCAACCCCAGCACCGTAGCTGTTCTTCTATGTTTTGAAGGTCACTGAGTGGTTTGAAACCTATCTGCCATCCCTGATACTGATTTCTTATTCTCCTCAACAACAGGAGGCATATGTTGCTAATTGAAATGTTGGTTATTCATTTCCACTGTTATATTTAAAATCTTTTACACTTCTACAGTAACACAAAATACACATTGTGAAGAAACGGGCACAGATCCAAGTGTTCCTCCCCTAGATTTTAATCATATGAAGAGATGACCAGCTACTACAAGTTAAGTCTCACATTGACACCGGTCGGTCAGTGAAAGACTATGAAAGACATCTTTCATTTCTCCACCTTTCTATTTGTTCAGTTCAGCCTGTTTCTTTCTTGTGGGGAAAACAGACCTGAGCATGGAACACATCTGGGATCAGACAGGACCGGTCTGGTCTTGATGTGTGTGTTGGATGGTGGGGTACCTACTAGGGTAGCCTGGGTGCTGGAGAGAATCACCACTGTTTTCTTTTTCAGTAGCGTGCCCTGAGCAGGTTTACACTGTAGCTGTGCCATATGCTCTACCCAGGAAATGTGCTTTATTAATACATTTAAAGGCACGTCAGGCTTTGGTGACTTATGGGCTATGTAAGCCGGTGTGAAGGTGCATTGTCGGCAACTTTTCACAAATAAGAGACGGGGTTAAAAAAGAAAAAAAAGAGGGGGTGAAATAGATGGAAAGAAAAACATTCTCATGGGGCCTCTGTGGAGCCGGGGACCCACTGGTTTCAGCCGTGTCGCGGGGGCCTCTGTGTTCCAGGTGTTGCTTTTTAATTGGCAATTCCGTGAGCAATAAAGCATTTCACTTACTTTCGCTTGTAAAGTGCTTTCATTCCATCTCCAAATGATGTAATTACCCAACCGTCCCAGGCGAGAGGGCGGCGGGAGAGGAGAGGCTTTCTCTCCGTGCAGCTCGCTCCCTCTCAGCAAGAAGCCTGGTGAAGGGTTTCATGGTATGTTTTCATTTAGGAAGCCAAACACCATAAAGTGAGTCAGTCGTTTGCACAATGAACATACACTTTAATTTTGTTTGGAGCTTTCTCCCCCTACTCTGTGTGTGTCTAATATTTATCAGAGCAAGAAAAAACATAGCTGAAAAAATGTAGGTTTGGAGCTCTCTTTGATGTATGAAGGTCAGCGGGAGACGTTTGTTCTTTGTTCCTGGACACAGATGGCGATTGATTGTGTTTGTCCGAAATTAATCATGTATTCCTTTTCATAAAGCTGCAGGAGCATATTTTATTTTCATCACAGTTTGAGATTGACCTTTTAAAGAGAATGATAAGTCAGTATTTTGCACAGTTTTGCTTTCATTTGCAACACATCGCTCGCTCACGGCTGGCTGATCCAGTGCCAATGCAAATATGCTTTAAAACTTCACCGTTCCTCACCCTCCTAGTGGTGGGGGGGGGGGGGGTTATTTTTAGGAAAGAGCAAGAGGTTTACAATTACAAGTATGCTAATGAAGTCAGCTAACCCGTGCAGTGATGTTATCATTTGAAACTTTATGGGAAGGGGAGATTTTTTTGAAAAAAACTTATTTTCCTGTTTTTGTAGTGTAAAATTCCCTCTGTGACACAGAAAGGTCAAATCCAAAGCCAAGTGTCTGTCGGCCAAGCGTGGGGAGACATGTAACACTAACCTGAAGTCATTTGACTAAAACGGATCTCATGATCCACCTGAGAATTGTGAACCCTCAAGAACAAGTTCAGCCTGTCAGCTTGTGTCGTCGACTAGCGCTGAAACATAAACCCCGCTTGATCAACATCGCCTACCGATGAAGGTGAAAAACATTGAATTCCACTAAAGCTGTATGACCAAATAACTCAGCATGGATGCAAAAACACAGAGGAGAGAGTCAAAGGGAAAACATTCTTTTCGCATCGGGCCTACCTGGCAACGTTTTTGCATATCAGACCTCCCCAGTGCCTGTCAGTATTCCAGCAGTGGCAACATTGCCAAAAAACACAAAAACAAGCTGTTCGCTATCACTGCTGTTCCCATGGGAACAGGCCCGCAGAGGGTGTGCCCGCTTCGACACTCATCTGCACAAACAGTATGCAAGCCTATACTCCCCAGCACACTACACAAACCAGGAGGGGGAGAGCCTCCACCACCCCCAGCCTCTTTTCTCCCAGAACCAGGGCCTCATACAGAAACCCTGCTATCAGTGTAAGCGATTAGCTGGCCCCGCTTGTGAAAAGTGCCACAAGGGGAAAAAGGATCAAGATTCCTGAGATGTTGGGCCTGCAGTGCTCATTCGCACACTTCCTCTCCTTAATAAAGACCACACATTCCCAGCGGCTGGAGCAGCGCTGGGCCAGCGGAGCCGCAGTTCAAAGCCAGCCGAGGCTGCAGAGGAGAGGGGGAGAAGTAAACAGCAGAGAGTCGACTGGCAAAGTAATCAACAAATAAATGCCAGGCCGCGTATATACCAGCCACAGTTATTTTTGCAGCACTACAGAGGCAAAGTCTTGACGATGGCATCTTTAAAAGGCCTCGCTTGGTTATTTGCTCTTGTTCTTTTGCAGTTGGCTCGTGTTGTCAAGTTAGCCACCGCTGCTGCACGGACACAGGTGGCACAAACACTGTGTAATTACATACCTGCAATATATTTACATCCCCTCATGGAGGCAAACGTACTACAAAACAGGTGCAAGTGATTGGTAAGACTTGCACGTCAATGTAAAGCTGCAGCTTTACAGTTTAGAGTGGTATGACATTTTCAAATGACCATAATCAAAAAGTGGATTTTTTGTCCATATGCTTTGATATATAACAGCTAAAAGAATAGTTATATACAAAGATGTAACTTTAAAAATGTAGTTACATAGACATAAAATATGTAAAAATTGCATATGAAACCTATGAGAAACTGGAGCAATTTCATACATCAACATAGCAGATACATTTGCATTTCGACATTTTTTCTGTATATTGTTAACATACAGTAGCTATATGTTTAATATAACCCTACATCATCTATAAGTGATAATAATATAGCTACTTAAAGTTTTATTAGTATAACTAACTGGACCTAGAGTCTGTAATGAAAATGTATTTAGTATTGGTATCAGTCTTGGTATTGGGATGTCCATATATTATATACATGGGTTGGAATCCTAACTTTGCAAATTATATTATATGAACTATTGAATGATTTTTCCATGAACCAAATTCCTAACCCAGAGTGAACTCAGTCACATGAAACCACTGCATAGGCTCAAATAATTGAATTAAAGGCTTGATTCACCCCTATTTCTGTCACTGAGATCTCAGCCTCCTTTCTTGTATAGTTAACGTGACTGAAAAAGTGGTGTTCAAAGTGTTATTAAAAAAATACATTTTTAAACATACAAACAAACACAAACACCTCTTTCCAGCAACACTGCCCCTGTTACTCTGGATAATCCACAGAACTGTTAACAGTTTCCATTGGAAGTCGGCAGTTTCTACCAAATAAAAACCATATGACTACTGTTAACAGTGTGTTCAACACTTTTCGGACTCAGTTACAACAAACATACTGTTGCCAGTTTATTGAATAACCACCTCGCTAAAGTAAATAATCTCATACAAAAGCCCTGAAGTGATTTTCACTTTATTTACCAAACTTTCACCAGTTTTGTGGACTGTAGTTTGTCATGTAGTTCTATACGTCTTATATTTATGAAAATGTTTTGTTTTTTTCTCATAAGAAAGGAAATTTTAGATAAAATAATCCAAACCTTTCCTTTCTATATCGCCTAATATGGCTATAGCCTACCCACAGTCAGCAAGATTAGCTTTACAACTTTATACAAACATTTCACCTCAATAGACTATATGCCAGGTTTTACTTTGGTGAGTTGAGACATTTAGATGTGAAGTGAAATGCAAACTGCTAGTGCCGTCACTTAAGATAATACTACTCATTTTAACTCGGATGTTCCTGCTCTGACTGCTTTAAGCAGGTCAGGTCTTTTGTTTGCATGTGTTCTCTGGTGAGTGGTGATTGACGGAGGAGTCTGTCCAAGGACGGCGAGCCTCCAAACCAGGATTCATCACGCTGAGCATTTGATGCTAAGCAACTCTGAGCTGCCTTGGACTGACTGACTGAGCTGTGGTAACTGACTGAATGGTAGGACAAACCATTGGAACTTGCTTTCCTGTATATATCTTTCAAGAACAAAAAGAGATTTGGGATTGAGTAATTTGTATTTCATGTGGTGTGTGCAACCACCCTGAAGCCTGAATTATATCCTGGGGGGTAACTTTTCTTGTTTTATTATTTTTAATTCTTTAGCTTTTTCTATTGTGAGCCAATTTCCTTTTTTGTACTGTTTTCTTTTCCTGTGAATGTAAATGATTATAGCTCCTTTAAATGGTAGCTGGTTGCAAACGTCTCATGGTTTCCTAATACACAACTACTCCAGTCGACTACAACAACTGGTTTAATGTTAGATCCATCCACATAATTCACATTCCAACACTTGAGATGAGTGCTACATGTTCCTTTGTGAAGATTCTCTTGAACAAAGAGTGAAAGTATTCTAACTCTTTCTCTAGTAATATCCAAAAGCCAATAGAAAGATCCCACAGGTTTTTTTCTCGAGGGAGCTGTGTGATGTTAACTCTGCTGTCTGAGGGGAAGAGCCAGTGTTAACAGGAGCAGCCCTGCTGGTTACTTCAGAGACACCTTGGCAGTGTTATGATTCTAAAAATGTCCCACAGAGACACAAGTCTGAAGAGCAGCTAGAGTGTAACTGGCTGCTGTACAGAAAGATGAGGGGGACAGGAGACATGTAGAGGATAAGACTTCATATCAGGGTTCCTCGCTGAGCACTGTGGAACCTTCCTTATTGAGAACATCTGGAAAACCTCTTTAAACCTCCTGTATTGTGATCTTTTTCATTTCATTTATTGTTAAATTGTTGCTAGATACATTTTATGGTCTTGCTTTCACTGAGTCTTTTTTATTTAAATTATTTTTTACATCAATGCTGTTTTTTTTTATCATTAGCAGATAATTTCCCAGTCGTACCAAATGTATGATTTGCATATAAAAGTATGGTAACACTTTATTTGACGCCTATCTCTATAATGCATTATAACCATAGTTATTATGAGTTATAATGCAGTTATAGCACTGTATAACTATGTATAAACACTCATAAATGATCATAGTGCTTTATAACAATAATCATAATACACTATAAAGCTTTTTATCTTGACTTATAAGGTCAGGTATTATGTTATAATTGTTAGTAACTCACTGACAATGCCCACATCGATAATGCATTATAAATATATAGTTATAATGTGTTATAATTGGCCTATAAACATGTATAATTATCATTATAAACACTCAAATGATCATAATGCTTTATAACAATAAGCACAACACATTAAAGAGCATTATAACCCTATTATAATACTTGATCTTATAAGCCATCATACAATGCTCTATAATGTGTCATGCTTATTGTTATGAAGCATTCTGATAATTTATGAGTGTTTATAATGATAGTTATACACGTTTATAAGACAATTATAACACATTATAACTATATTTATAACACATTATCGATGTGGGCATTGTCAACGAGTTATTAACAGTAATAACGTATTATAATACCTAACCTTATAAGTCGTGATAAAAAGCTTTATAGTGCATTATGATTATTGTTATAAAGCATTATGATCATTTATGAATGTTTATAACTATAGTTATACAGTGCTATAACTGCATTATAACTCATTATAAGTATGCTTATAATGCATTATAGAGATAGGCGTCAAATAAAGTGTTACCAAAAGTATTATTCTTGTGATTGAGGTCAATCTATTTTTGATTTTACTTTGCCTGTGTAATTCACATTGAGCAGCCTCATGTCTGTTGAAAATGTGCCCCACAAAAGTTAGAAAAAAAAGTTTTTTCCCCTGAGGAAAACACCCCACTCTCTAAGTGAGCAATAAATCTGGCACTTAAGAGAGGTTGTCTGTGTGTGTGTGTGTATCTGAGCGTGTAAATGTACTCAGTGTCCTTAAGTCCATAGCCTCCAGAGCTGTCAAATGTTGTCTGGCCCCACAACATCCGTAGCCCGTGACCCCTGTAACTCCTGTTTTGTTCTCGCCACTCCAGGCCCCTCAGATATCCCCCTACTGGAACTCCCCCCAGATGACGGACAGCGCTCTCCTCTCCTGTTCCTCCACACACCACCCCGGTAGCCTTTGACCTCCCCGGCACCTCTGCCTCTCTCTGCACCGCTGCCCTCGCATTCCAGTTAAAGGCGCTGAAACCTGAGCCCGCGGTGAGCTCATCGCCGGGCCACGGAATCAAGAGTTAAATGATACCAAAAAACAAGAGAGGAGAGAAAACGGAGACAGAAGGGGGAGAGGCAGCCGTTGGTGCAGGACAGGTCTGGAACTGGTTCTCTCTGTGTGTGTGTGTGTATGTGTGTGTGTGTGTCTGCTCGCTGGGGCTCCTCGGGGGGTTAAGTTACACCAGAGAAAGCGAGGAGGAGGAAAGAGGAAGAAGAAACTGCTGGCGTCTTTGAATTTTCTCCCTGCTTTTGTCTGTCTGTCTGTCGGCGTCCTGAGCGACTGGTGCCTGCAGCTTCCTCTTGACACACTCCAGCGAGCCCGGCCGCCGACCTCCATCGGCGCTTTCAAGTTAACGAGCCTCGTCGGTCTCGTTCCTGCTTGTCTGGGAGTCCGGCTGAGATGTGAGCGTATAGTGCAGCGAGGTCGTGCTCTCCACTCTCTCTGAGTCTCTCTTCTGCTCTGACCCCTTGCCATGACCACCAAGTGTCCAAAGACGGTAAGTGTCCACCTTTAAATTGTCCTCCAGTGTGTGTCTGTGTGTGTCTGTGTGTGTGTGTGATGCAGAGTTTGGAGCTGTTGTTAAAAAAAAAAAAACTGTTAGCAAAGAAAATACTTCATCCTGAATGTCACATCTCACAATGATTGTGATTCATGGCTCATATTGTGATGAGCACCACTACGATGCTTAATCACTGCAAACATAATTAAACCAATCAGTGTCTCTCTCAAGCTGAGTTCAGAGGGTGACTGCGCTGGTTTGGAGAAAGAAGCTTTTTTATCCAAGAGCAGCTCCAGCAGGAAGCAGGGATGAACTTTTAAAAGTTTTAAGAGTGCCATTAGATAAACCTTTCATCCATGCATTATTCATGGCTGCCATGTTTCTTTCTAGTTCACTGCCTGTTGTTGGGCATGTCTCCCCGTGACCTCTTGCTCTTGTCTTGTCAACCTCTGGGGTGACAAATCCCTCTGAAGCAAACGTTTAAACAGGGTTAGTGATTTTAATGGGTGCCCTACAGGAGACACTAAATAAAAGGTTGAGTACACTATTTTTTAAAAGCATAATAAAAGAGCACATTCACATCCTGTCTCTCAGGGACTGTTTTTAAAATTCAGGAGGAGTGGAAGGTTTACATGCTGGACTCTGCAACCTGCTCTTCCTCTCCTAGCACAAGGTAATTTGAAATAATTGTGAGCGCTGCCTGCAATAACTTTCAAAATGTCTGAGGTGAAACAGTAACAATTATCTCTCACATCTTTTGCAATGGTCTCATTATTTAAATAGGTGTGAAGTGCTCCATCGCTCCTCACAGGTAAACACACCACGCTTCCTGGGAAATAATGACATCTCTATGATCAAAAGCCTTTTTGTTTTTTATTATATTTTTGTGGGGCCAGAAAAAGCTGCCCTGAATGCACTCACTTTAAAAACAAGCTTTATTCACAGGTTTTATTTAACACACCGCCAGCCAGCGCACCAAATCCCAGACCATGACTGCCAATGGATCTGATTAATGAGTAAACATTACCACTTCTGGAGAAAAAAAACAGCACATACCTCACCAGCTTCAACATATAACCCAGCATTTAATTACCCCAATAAATGCTTTTATTTACAGAGGTGGCAGCGCTGCTCTCTGTAGATGGTGGAAAAAAAGAACATCAGCCTACTCTTGGAAAACAACAAATGTTTAAAGGTCCCTCTGTTGTTTGTAGTGTTGATCAATAGAAGGACATTTGTGAAGAGAGGATCTGATGCTCTCTTCTGTTGGCCGACTGTTTTTTTTTTTTTCTTTCCAGTGATCAAATGGAAATACAGCAGATTTCAATGAACCACCAGAAAAAAAAAACAAATCTTTCACTGCTGGGTGGTGGGTCCTGGTGGGCAGACAGGAAGCTGGTGATTGTTTTGTTGTGACATCATAAAGTTACAGAAGTCTTGAGCGCTTCTTTTAAGGCTCGGTGCCTGAATACATGCTGTGTCCATTTGACTTTGATCCTTTCACAGTGATAACACAGAACCTCAACCTCCTTTATAATCAAAAAGATACAAAAATCTGCCTTAATACAAGATGGGACCTTTAATGGACACAAACAAGTCAAAGCTCAGAGCTACAGTATATCACACCAGTGGTTCCCACTCATCCCATCATATTTCACATATATTTATTTCAGTCAATTTTAAGGTGATTTTGATGTTCTCCATAGTGTTACATTGTTCCTATGTGATTATTCCTATTGCAGATGGAGTTGGAGCTGTTTTCCATTACTATTAAATAGCTTATCCACCTTAGCTAACTGTTAAAATATGTATCCATACAGTAGCTAACTATTTTGACTTCTTTTCCCACTTCCTAAGAAGCTCTGATATTATCTCTATGGCAATATATGACTGTGCAGCCTTTTGTAGCTGTTACCTTAATTAAGAGCATGCAGCATCACACAAAACTGTCAGTTTCTGAACCTTTATTTAAGAACTAACAACACAACAATGTGAAACAACTTAAACTTCTTCATTTAAAGCAAAGCAAAACATACTAATTGTTAGATAAATATTACTCATGGACTATTTTAATGTGGTGGAGGTGGAGCTCATCATTTGCAGTTAGTCATCATTTTTCAAACACGATTGCCAAAGTGCTGCTTTCCTATGAAGGGAATGTGCTTGGTTTATTGGCCTGTTGGTCAGACAGACATCTGAAGACATCAAAGCAGACATTTCATACTAAATATAATTAACTGATTCATTGAAAGCACTGCAGCACTCATTTGTGAGATCGTCTCATCTCATTCGCATACAGAATGGTATCCTATAAATTAACGTTGTAACGACTGCTTTCAGATAGCAGTAGTGGAGCAGAGCCAGCGTGAGGTGACATTTAAAAATCTTTCAAACTCAACTACGAATTCCACGCATCAGCCCTGAAAATATGTCACTAATGTGTCAGTGCAGCTGACAGCTCAACATGCACCTCGTGGAGTGCAGGGGTTGAGGTGCTGAAAGTAAACTCTTTCACCTATAATTGCTTTAGGCGACAGGCAGGTAGTCAAAAATGGTTTTATATAGAGGGACAAGAGTGAACGTATTTGACAGCTGGAATGTGTTTTGGTACAGTGCAGGGGGAAGAAAGAAGCAGGCTCTGTTTCAAACTGTCCATTTCAAGTCATTTAGTCGCAGGAATTAAAATCATCTGACATTATTTTGACACTAGGAATGACTCAGTATGTCTGGATTTATTTTGTACTGTATATATATAATGATATAGGATATGTTAGGAATAAAAAACGTCCTATTCTTTGATTATTCAGCTGCTCTCTTAAATTACTTTCTTCTCCAGGCTCACATTCAGTACAATAGAATTGATCAGCATCCTGGTAGGACATTGAATCAATCCTTAACAATCCCGGTCTTATTGTACTATAGAGTCAGCTGACCGCAGCGGCCAAGTGAAGGCATGAATCAGACGTTGTCTGGCGCTGGACATGGCCCCGGGGCAGAGCTCAGATATGCAGCGAGGGAGCAGAAGGAGAGAGCTAAAAAGAGAGCATGAGGAGAGCATTGAGAAAGACCGAAAGGGAGAGGGAGGGCAGACCATAGACTGGTTCCCTGGCCAACTGGGAAATATAGCACAAGGAGAAGCTTGTTCTTGCACCGCCACACTGCTCTCTGGGCATGTAGCAGGAGGACATGGCCTCTCTTGGATGAAAGAAAAATAGAGTCAAATACCAGAGGATAATGTGATTACAGGCAAATAGGAGAATGAAGGTTAATTGGAGTTAAGTGTCCATAAAAAAAATGACCCTATATATACATCTGCAAGTCAACCTATATTCTGCCAGCAGGGCTTAAATTCTTACTGCTGCCTTTAAAATAAACACATAATTCAATAGTTTAGAAAGAATGTTGTGGATGTATATTTTCTGACACATGAGGTCCAATCATTAGATTATAGTCAATGGTTTGGACACATGATTAGAATAACATGAAGGCCTATGTGAAAAACATTAAGCCGCAGCAGTGACCTCACTACGAGAGCCACGAATGTCTGGAGGTCGAACAGAAAACAACACAACGCCATCCCTGATAAATCCCACCTATACCTGTAGCTGCAATCAAACACTCATAATCTTCCACTTGTGACCATTTGTGCCCCGTTTATGTGGGAGCTGTCATTCACAGAGACAGACCGCGAAAAGATAAAAATGCCTCGCTACAGAATACAACCTTGACCTTTAAAACTTGCCCCGAGCCAAACATGGGAGGAAGAAACCACTTGCTTTCGCCATACCTCGGCTTCCAGGATGCCTGTTTTGGCAAGTACGCTGACATTCCCGCTGTGACAGTAAATCCACCATAGGATGAGAGGTGACGAAACAGCTTTTTTTCTTTCCCAGATGAATCAACAAGCAGTAACTGATACCTATAGTTGTTCTTTAGAGAGCAATATAGAAAAGGAAAGTCATTTGATTACTGCAGCAACAATATCTGAAAAGCTCTGCAATGAAGAAACCTCAGAAACATTCAAAACAACCATTTACATCCACCCCACCCACTCCCCTCTCTAAATAACAGAAAACATTTTTACACTTGCACTTAGCTAGACTTCTTCAAAATAAAGGCTATTACAGTATTAGAAATGACATGTCAGTCAAACACTGTACGAACTTATTCTCATTGATTATTCAGCTGTGAGAGTGCAGCTGTTGCTTTGAGTTTACCATACTCATATCTGAGCCGCGGCTCTGCTCAGGAGAACTAGATGCAGTGTTCAAAGATGATACCCAAGTCATTCATCAGAAAGTTGTTCACTGAGCACATAAGCAGAAAAAAAGAAACTCTCCACAAGTTTTCCTTCACATTTTTGTACTCATAGAACATGCACAATGCAGACTTATAGGCTACACTAGATGAACCAATGTTTGTGTGTTCAGGACTTCTGCTTGCCAACCGACTTCCTGTTGGCCGCCCACACACATACTAAATGAGGCTGATTAATTACATTAAACATACTTCTAGACTTTCTAAGCATGCAATTCTTGTATTCATCGTTTCAGAGCTTATGGTGCATTATCAACTTCACAGTCACATCAGAGCTTCATCTGACCTTCATGCCATGTCTTTTTTATAATGGTGGATGAAAACAGCAGAGCCGCCGATGTCACAGCAGGCGTTGAGATGAATCAAAAAGTAGTTGCAATCCTTATTTGTAATTGTATCAAACTGGTTTCCACTTTTCCATGTTCCCCTAGCTTTATAACTTCCTCTTTCCATGCCATTTAACAACATAGTGGCCCCCTTCAGATATTGTAATATAATAAAGCTGAACACAGTCAGTTGTGTATAATGACTGACAGTTCTTTTCATACTGACTCTCAAATGTCAGTTAACAGCTGCCATGGGAAACACCCACCCAGAGGCTTGAAGCTTAGACTTTGTTTCCACAAATATATCAAAAGATTTAACTGTCATTAACAATTTATAGTCGTTTGACAAATGAAAATATCGTGCACAATAGCTGCAGCATTTTTTTTCCTATGTTTGTCCAAAGTGTGCAAAAATATATATATTTTCTTTTTTAATTTTTAGTATGCCTTTAAAACTATCTTAATAAAACCTTATGTATTGCCGTAACATTAAATCACATGATGTTTTTTTGTTTTAGGTTGAGAAGAAAATGTAAACACCTTTATGCCATTTTGTTGAGACAAGCGTTGTGTGTGATTGAGGACGCTGACCCACAAGTTTTACGGCCTGTAAGCGAGGCCGTTCCTGTTTGCTTTGGAGCCGTCTGAAAGCAGCCAAAAAAGCATCTGTGAATGCCAGAGAAAGCGGCTGCCAGCAGGCGTACAGCACACAACACACGGTCCTGCTCCAACCACACTGAACTTTTAGCAGGCTTCATGCTGATGACGCATTTTGGACTCAGCCACAGTTAACCACCCTCCGCCCTCACCTCTACCCCCCCCCCATCTTCCCCCTCTTATCTCAGATTTTGCGTTCACACCTCATAAAACCTCAATTCGTTGCTCAAAGTTGATCTTTCGGAACTGAAATCGCCGCTGTCGTTTACAAGCCACGTTGCTTTGGGTGTTCAGGCGCTGTAAAGCCATCAGCTGTAGTCTGTGTGGTAATGACTTTTGTTGCACTGGCACTGACTCCTGGAGCGTTTTTTTTCAGGGGTGAAACCCAAACAGTATACTGCAGAGTGTGAAGAATGTATATTATTCATTTGATCTGTGCCGTGCTGTTTGGGTTTCACTCCTGTAAAATGTTTAAGAATGGACAGTGAACGCAGCACCAATAACAAGGAAGGTTCATATATTTCTATGAGGGAAGGAATTGAAGTAACGTACTTTTATGGCACTTGTACCACTTGAGTATTTACTCTACTTTCTAATCCTGTATCACTATCCTACTTCACTCACAGATATAGCTGTTTTCATTTCAAAATTTTGATTTGAAAGAATTGATTGAGCTGTCATATTTTAGATGTCCATCAGCCCCTAGCTATTTCACCTCGGACTGTTTTCCTCTACAACTTACTCCCATGGTTTCATCAAGTAACTTAACCAAAGAAAAATCCATTAAGTATCTGTTTTAAAATCACTTGGCCAAACTGAGAACTAATGCCAGTTACCTTTACCCAGTAACCAATGGGGAGAAAATCCTCCCATTGAAAATACAGTTCAGTTTCAAGCTTAAAATTTATTCTGGATTTTTTTTTCTCTTGTCCTTTTTCTTTTTTTTTTTTTTACATTTCCATGTCACAACTTGTTAGCCAGTGATACTTTTATCCTTTGTGGGTTTAAATGTCTCATGCATATCTGTTTCACAATCAAAAATGTGTGTGTGCTCTTTTCTAAACTTGTTGAGCTGAGTTTTTGTATTGAACACTGAGCCAAAAAAGCTCATTTTAGATACAAAGCAAAAAAAATAAACTCCCACGCATTGTTGACATGATGAATTAATTCAGTAACTTTGTTTGGGTCAAGTGTTATTCTTCAGCCTTTTCACACACCAAATAAAAATGAGTCAATTACATACAGAACAAATCTCAAGAACTAAAAAGACCACGATAAGGAGTGAATTTAAGAGGTAACACCAAACATTGGTACTGGGCTGAACTAGCACACTATTCGTACACATAATTGCAAAAGCAAAATGCTTCATAGACCTTAAGTATGAACAGTTTAAATATATTTCATTTTTTCTGCAGAGCTGCTTTCCTTTTGGATCTTTAAGTAGATCTAGCTGATACCTCAGGATTTTTACATGGTTGTAGTGGAACTTTGGATTAAGGATCTGAGTACTTCTTACACCACTTCGCGTCGGTCGTAGCCAGATGTGATGTCACCATCATGTGTTCTGCGTTATGCTCTGTAAGTGACGTAAAGGACAGTATGAAATCTGATTTGAGTGGCTATGGCTAAGTCATTTAAAATTTGATTTGAATCAGATTTCAAACCACCTACAGAATGACTTCTATGTGTCTGCTGCCATCCACACTCGATAAAAGCAATCTGATTCCAATCTGGATACATGGAGAAACTGATTTAGGCTGCCAGTCTGACGCTGAGCGCTGTCTTAATCTAGATTTTCTGCCTCTCTCTCTCTCTCTCTTTTTTTAATCTCCTCTGTGTTTCAAGGTTTTCTCACTGTTTCTCTCACCAGACATGCTGACATCACCTTCCAGTAAGCAAACTTCATGATTCAGAGACCTGACTTGGATCAAAGGTCTAGTCAACATAATGTTTCTCTTCCAAACTAAACAGTACAACCCCCCGGGCCTCGTCGGATCACTCACCTATAAGTTCTTCCATATTAAACAATCATGCCCTCAGTAAAAATCCATATCATGAAATGAAATAAGCCTTTCACATAGGAACAAATTTAATCATTTTGTTTATATGTGCTACTTTAATACAAACCGATTCAAAATCCACTCTCAATAAAACCCTTGTGAACATACCTGTCGAGACAGATGTTTCTCTGCTCGTCCAGCTTTCAGTCAGACAGGCTCAGTTGACGTCCACACTTTGACAGCCCTCACTGGAGAGTGTGGATATGTGTGTGTATGTGTGGATGTTCACTTCTCCTTGGATAGGTGTCTGTATTGTTTGTATTACGTTTTTTTTTCCACCTGTCTGTATAAATTAGTTTTGTTTCCCATCTATGTGTCGGCTTCTCCATCTTGTTTATTTGAGCGGACTCTTTCCACTTCTGGCACTCTACACCATTATTTTCCTATTTTGCATGTCACTTGCTGAGTTAGCTCCTGTTGTCAGCTGCCTGCTGAGTGATGCATTCTCCTTTATCTCAAAAGCTTCACAGTAATTGCTGGGTAATTGTTTGTCCAGTAATGCAGCATGCAAAAGCCTATCCGCTCATTATGTCTGTCTGTTTGTCAAAACAGCACACCATCTCATATATAGATATTTATGTATAGTATGATGGCAAATAATGATAATAAATGAGTAGATAAATAAATAAAAATCTGAGATCTGAGCACCGGGGCAAAAATATTGTTACATTTTTAAAAACCCAATTATTCGAGTAACCTGGACTGTATTGAAACAGGGAGGAATAATCTCTCCCAGGTGGAATACAGTTTTCACTTTGTTTTAAGAAAAATAAGCTTTCTTGACTGAACACAGCCTCTGGCAAACATCCAGCTCGGCCACATTCCACTTTCACATGACCTCCACACAGACCTGGCCCCGAGCAAGAGCTGCACCGTCCGTCCCTGACCACACCTCCTCTCCACTGGCCTAGATAATTCAAGGCCTGCTTATCTTTTCTTCTTCTGCCTCCATCCCCACCTCCTCTTCCTCCATCCTCCACCACCTCCTCCTCACTGTTTACAAGCTTGACTCAACTCCAGAGATGCAATTGACTTGTAAATTTCATTTACAGTTTTGTTTTACAAGGACAGATACATCCCCTCTCAAACACTTAAAGTCTTTGTGGCAGGCAGTGGGCTGTCTGTCTGTACAAATAGATGTTATATTGGGACACTAGTTGATTGATCGCTAATGTTAGCAATCAATCAACTGCTGGAACAACCAGTGTTTTTTTATTGTTTAGTTGCTTAAAGGTCCCACATTGATCATGTTCTGTCCTCCTGATTGACTGCTGTCTGAGTGATGAAATAAAAACGTAGCAGATATCAGGTTGACACCCACATAGCCTACTGAAAGGGTTGACAGTGGGTCCAGGTGGGCGGGGCTTGGGGGACGACTGGGGGCAGTGACTGCTTTCTTGTGACATCACAATGTCACAGAAGTCCGAATGAGTACAGTGCTATGTACATTTCTCTGTAGACTGAGCACTTTCACTTTACTGTTATCGCACCTAAACCTGCTTTATAACCAGAGACGTGAACATTGACCTTCATACAATATGAGCCTTAAGAGGATTAGCCTGATATTTTAGGAGGTACATATACACATTGCTGAGAGTTTCCTCTCTGCCTGTTTAACATTAAATCAACACCAGGTTTTCATTAGCTCTGCTACAGCTAGCAATATGTTAGCCTAGCTCAACAGAATTGCAGGGGAAATGGCTAACCATGCTCTGTTCAAAGGTAATAATAATAGAAATAATAATAACAACTTATCTGTAATGTGTGAGTAGTCAGATTTTGATATAGTAGTGTATTAGCTGAAGCTCCTGGCTGCTGGCCCTGGCATCATATTTAATTCACTGAAATGAGAGCTGCATAAATCTTTCAACCCAACTTAATCTTTGCAAACTAGTGTCCTTCCCGAAATGTCAAACGTCTTCAAATAAATTCACGACACAAAAAATATATCCTCTTAATTGTGGGTGTTAAATCAAATATCTTATTCTAATGGTCATATAGAGAGTTTAAAGATTACACTTTTATATCAGATTACTAAAATGACCATTATTTGCGAACCTACAGTGAATGCCTAATGCACCATCGAGCTCCATCATTTCTGCAGCTCCTGATCTCACTTCTTATTTATTTTCAGAATAGTAACATAGGGCACACGTGAAGCCAGGCTCAGAAACAGGAAATAGAGCCGGCTTTTGCAAACGACAGTGTGTGTTTCCATTAAGGAGTCAGGAAGACGGAGCCACGCATCACTTTAATATCCCCAATAACGTTGGAGAGACGGGGCATCTGTTTGAGAATCCCACATCAAACGAGACGGCATGTCAGCGGAGGGTTATGCATATATTTCCCTTGTTCTTCTCATCCAACAGGAACAGGCAAACACACAGATACAGCTGATGAGGGGAAGGAGATACGGTTTTGATCAAGACTACACAGCGAGGGAAAAAAGAAACCAAACAGAGATGATACACGAGTAAACACATACAGCCCACATTCCCATTCTATAGTCCCATCGGAGCGAACGGGAAAGCGGTCTCAGACTTTATAGGACCTCGCTGTAGATACAAAACAACTGCAGTCAAAACAGTGATAACAGAAAAGCAAATCAATTATGTTACCAAGGTTGGCTGTGCTGTTCCTGCTCTGTGGCGGCGCAGGCAGAGATGTTGTTTTCCTGTGAGGGCATCTGGAGGAGATTAGGGTCCAACCTGACACTGCAGACCACGGTGAAACATGACTCAGGGATGAATAGAGGCTTTTAGACCAGTGTCTGTCTTCCCACACGTTGTTCTGCTATTCTTTATTTGTCCGTCACCCAATAAAACACGCACGGTGTTATCTGATACCCACACACTCAGCGAGCAAACAAGGCTCTGCCAATCTTACTCTTTTTTCTTTCTTTCTCATTTTTAACATGCCTTTGTTGTCATGTCAGACAGAAAATCACAAGGTTTCCCATGGGGAAAAAAAACAGGATGTCATTGACTTTATATGATTAGTTTCCAATCAGACTCCACAACACTGTAAGAGAACGTGAATTGTGAGGTCAGCAAATACTTTTTCTCTTGTAAAAGTGCCGAACCAGAGCGCGACGGAGCAGAGAACATGGAGCGTGAGGGAATGTAACAGAATAACACGGGTTTAGGGCCAGCAGAGACCAAATTAAGTGCAAAGAGAAAGTCTGCATTCAGAGCCCCCCCCTTGTTTTGATACAGTCTACATCTCTGTGGGTTGGGTTCATATTAGATTCGGCCTGCGTTTCCACTTGTGGCTCAGACGGGGCCCTCATCGCCTTGGTTTACATCCAGTTTTGGTCTGGTATCGCTTTGGGGGAGCTCGCGTTTGCTCAGGGTCGCAGAGAGTTGGGGTGTGGGAGGTGGGGCGGGGGGTGTGGGAGGGTGGCGGACTAATGCATGTCACTGATGCCACCTGCAGTTAGAGCAAACAGAGCTGACCGCCACTCAGCTGGGCACTAATGTGGCAGAAAAGGAGAGGGGGTTAGAGCATTAGGGCTGTATTACTACATCCACTGACCTGGGTCACTTAGCCGAGGACACGTCTATACTTTACTTTATTTTAATGGGACAGTGCACATTAACATTTAATGCAGAGGCAATTTTTGGCCTCTGCATGGCGATTTTTCAGAATCCTAATTATAAAACAGATTGAATTTTACATACATGGTTCATGCACTCCCTGTCCACACATGTACCAAATTTTAGGTTGATATGTAAAACTACTGAGGCACTATAGAGTTTTTACCAAACAGTGTCCCTTGGCGATCTCCAGTGTGCCAAACCTATCCAAAATGGTCCAATTTGGCTAAAATGCACACTGCAAGAGTTCAGTGAGATTTTTTTTTTCTCCAACAGATAACTTTTTGGGGCCAATCACAAACTTGATAGCTTGTAGGAACACCAGTTACATAAGTAAAATGCCATTTGAAAATTTCATTTAGGGGGATGAATGACAAAAACATGTAAATGTGCCGGATTATAGCAAGGTGCTAATATCTGTCCGGAGTCCCATAAACATGAAAACAGTTCAATAACAGAACATTTAGTAATGTAGACAACACACAAAGGCAACTACGACAATGACAAACATATTGACAAACACATTCCACAGGTAGGGGACCATAAGAGTTTTGTTCTCGGAGTTAAAGTGCATAAGTGCTGGGTTAAAGTGACAAGTGCTAAAGTGCAAAAGTGCATAGGTACTAGGTTGTATTGCACAATGCCCTATAAGAGTATAAGTGCTAGATAGTATTGCATAAGGCCCTAAAGTGCACATCAGTTTAAAGCGCCAGGTTGTATTGCACGATGCCCATTACACCCAGTTGCACAAGTATTATATATTGTATTATGTAAGTACTACTAAAACTAAAATGACATGCTTTTAGTGTAACAGTGCATGTGTAACAGTGTAAGGACTTCCTGTGGTTGCTCTAACCTGCAGGTACTGTAGACTTCCACGTTTCTCTCTGAAAGCCGCTTGATTGCCTCCATAATTGCCGGACTAGACGCTGCCACCGCTGCTGCTGCTGCTGCTGCTGCTGCTGCTGCTGTCATCAACTGTGTTTTTATTTTTTATTGTGAGAAAGTATGCGAGCCGCTGTAGCAACTTGACACATTAACGTGGAGGCATATCTGCTCAGCTTTTCGTGCTCAGCCTGACAAACGCTTTCTGTGCGAATGTGTGTGTGTGTGAGAGACAAAAATCCAGCAATTGTATGTTCCATTTCTTAAACCAGTCAAAGGGAAGACTACATGGCGCTGTTCTCTTTGAGACCGTGCCACTGTCCCTGCATGGGTTTCAATTTCAACTCCGTCAGCACCTCAGCGATGCAATTGCTTCCTACTGCAATTTATTACAGGCAAATTGAAAGATTCCAAGGTGTGAGTCAGTTTGTGTTGGCCTCTGAATGTGCTGTTACTTACACTCCTTTCTTCTCCGGCACTTTACATGGCCCGAGCTCCAGCCCGTCACCCCATCTGGGTTTGTGAGAGCTTGAAAGTTATTGTAACCAAGTCCTGAGGAAAGAGAAAAAGAGAGGAGGAATTGCTCCTTTTCTAATGCAGAGAGGGAGGATGGCAGTGGTCCCATTAGTTGACCCCCAGGCGAGCTCTCTTGAGGCATATAGGCTTACCAGCGTCAAAGCATAAGAATATGCAGCAGGCAGCATCAAAGAGCAGCACCGAGGCAGCTGATAGCTTGCGAGGACAGAGCACTCTCCGCCATCACTACCGTGGATCCCTCACATCGTCTATTTATAATCAATTTTCCATTCTGAAACATGCTGCATATCTGTCTCCCATATGGTGACGGAGGGGGAAAGGAGGAGAGGTGGGGGAGGAAACAGGGAGCTGGTCGAGTATTGCTAACACGGGGGGAGAAATGATACAACAGGGACTGTTCACATAAATGGACCCAGACGTGTAAAAGTAACAGCGGTTTAGTGAGGCCATTTCTTTAAAACCAGAGCTCAGACGAGGAATAAAACGGGTCAAACTTCAGAACGGTCCCCCTTTTTTTTAATTGACTCATAAAGTGTGTAAAGCCACATCATTATTTGTGACAAAACAGCCTCATTTACAGACAGACACCAATCTGAGCAGCTGGGTGATGGGCCAGTATTGTTCTGCTGCATCCATATTTATTATCAGGGGATTTTTTTTTTCTTTTTTACACTTTTCACTCTGATTATTCTGGGTGTTGTTTTGCATTTTCAATTTTTTTTTTCTTTTTCTGCGTGTGAGCACTGAAGATGCACTCATGAGTGGAATTTGTTTTGCTTTGGTTAAATGTCAAACGAGACACACTGTCAAGGAGAGAACACCACATCATGTACATCTTTGTATGGCCAGAAGAAAAACTGAAAAAAAAAGAGGGTGTGTTTGTATGTGTGTGTGTGACTCCCTTCCTGAGAGGAAGGCAGCATTTTTTGATGGGGGTGATGAACCCACGTTGTGGTGACATTGCGAGCGTGTGCTCCTGTGTGCCTGTGGTGTTATGATTTGTGTCTGACACACTGACATGCTAAAGGAAATGGAGTTTAGCTTGGACCCATGTATGTGACAGGAAAACGTCACCAAACAGAGACAATAGAGGTCAAGTGCTCCTTATTTTCTTTGCATCCTAATACCCAACACCCATTCAGGGACACATGGATGAGGTTGCTGGCCTTGTGGAGCCACTTTACACCCGCCTCCCCAGCGGCGCCAGTAATAAGGCTGGGAGTGTAACCACTTTCAGAATTGCTGCAGGTTAAGGGAAATGAACGGTGGCACTGACCTTTTTGTTAATCTCTCTCATTTTTCTGCTGCTTCAGACCCACTGACACCATCAGACATGCGGTTCAAAGTGGCATTACTGTGCCCTCTGATGCTTGTAACATTTAAATCATGTTCAAGTAATAATCTGTGACATTTGCCGTAAATTCTGATGCTCTGTTTTGCATAGAGCAGGAGCTTTTTCTGCTGATGTAAACACGGACGAGACGGCCTCATTCTGGTGACACTTGTTAATTCTGTTACTTATTAGATGTGTTAGAGTTACAATGCAAAAGTTATGTTGTAAGAAAAACCAATTGGTCACTTAGTCGATCAGCTATACTGGTAACTTCACTAATCTATCTATCTATCTATCTATCTATCTATCTATCTATCTATCTATCTATCTATCTATCTATCTATCTATCTATCTATCTATCTATCTATCTGTCTATCTATTGAATAACTGGGTGGCTAAAAAGAATGTTGATAATAACCATGGTTGAACAAAAAAAAAAATATCTAAAACTATATCAAAACTTACTCAGAAACACAATATCTAAGAAAAAAGACACAGACGCAGCAAGACACAGCATTGGACGCACATGATTGATTGACAACTGTCCTCAGGGGTATTGTAATGCGAGAACAGCGGCTTCTCTTCAAAGATATTACTAAAATAAAAACACAAAAACAAAAATAAGGATCATTATTTTAAAAATTGTGTCAGAATCCATCAGACGTCTCACTGACAGCCACTGTCAATGTAACGCAGTGGTCCATTGTTTAAAACTGCAGCATAACTTTGATGGCTGTTCCATCTGCGTACTTCTGAGACCAAACCAAACATAAACCAAAGTGAAAACTCTCCTGAAAGTTAATCAGTGAACATTCCTGCTCTGCCTCAGTTTAATTTAAAGAATAGAAAAGTTGCACTAAAGAAAAAGGAGAAGAAAAAACACACAAACTTCTGATGAGGGTGTAAATGATTTAAATGGCAAACTAAATGTTTCTGTGGTTAAAAGCTGGAAGAAAATTTAGAGAGTAATCAGGTGCTGAATCTAGCAAAGATCTTTTTTTAAAGAAATTAATCACTGGCTGTGGCAGAATAACGACATCCATCTAGCTTTACTTCTCTGAAAAATATTAGAAAGCTTTGAGGTTACTTAATAAGGCAGGACTGCTTCGTCATTAATTCCTCAATTAGAGGGGATCATTAATATCTTTGACACAATATTCATTATTCAGGGATCACATAAGCATTAACATGGTAAAAACCTGGTAAACTGACAAATTGTGTTTTCCTTTTAATCTCCCCCTTCAGAGTATCATCAAGCTATAGGTCAACATGTTCAAAACTGATCATTAAAATGTAGTAATAAGTGAACTAGATAAACATGATAAAGGTTTTAAAACTGTCTGACCTTTCTCAGAGATGAGCTAAATGTAAAGGGAGGGAGAAAAAAATAAAGGAAAAAAAACAAATCAGCATGGACTCCATCTGCTAACACTCGTCTGTGCTTCCTGGACTCAGAGGCCCCACACACTCTGCCTACGATCCAGAATTATGTGACTGGTTGGTGAGTAGTTGTGTCAAGTTGGAAGGTCCTTGGCGAGAGGCCTTGAGCTTCACTGGAAGACTATCAGAGTGCGGCGTCATTAGAAATCCTTCATTCTCACTCCGCTGTGTAAACGGCCCAGCGGCCTCCGTCTGAATGAGTCCCGAGGAAGGATCACCTCCGTCGGCCTGAAATTGGATCGTGTGCAGAGGAAGGGAGCTGTGGGAGTGGAGCAGGGGGAAAAAACCAAGTTAGCGTTCCTATTTATTGACTCGGCTGCAGAGATCACTAAACTGTTTCAAGGGAGAATAAAGTTTGGGGAGGTTTTTTTTCTTCTCCCATAAGCACTACAGGCATTAGAGGCAGTGAGCAGCTGCCTTTATAAAAGCCTTGAATTACCATGGAGAAGAGAACTCGATTGTAGTTGTATTTACACCAACATCATTTGGGCAGTTTATCTTTGTTAGGTTTGTTTTTCTACCTATATCTGCACCGTTGGAATGATTTCATTGTTACATATTTCTAGATACATATCACTTGAACTCCTTTCTGTCTTTCTTCCTCAGTCAAACAGTTTAAAATATGAATATAGTGTTTCATATTGTTAAAACCAGTACTTTAAAACAGATTTAATCTTATGTCTCTGCTGTCACAATAAAGGCTGAGAAATGTCCCTGCGAGGATAACACCTCTGCAAAATAACTCAGTAGCTTGGCTCCGACATGCTGTGAGCAGATGTCATGGTTTGTCTGGGACTGTCCTGGTTTCAGGCTGGGTGTCCATGAGTCCAGATAAAAATCAGTAAAAAAAAAAAAAAAAGAGAGAGAGAAATACCTCAAACCCTCTGTTTCAACCCACAATGTTAATTACAGATGAAATGTGCAGTCATACATTTTGAAATACACACACTCCTGAACTCTGAATGAACCCAGCCTTTATGTAAATGTAGGCTAATCAGGGCTAACGTTAGCAAGATAGTCAAATGTGTCCAGTTAGTGTTAGTGGACCAGCTACAACTGACCTGAGGCTAATGGTAGACCTCGGCACGTTTCTCCACTGAATACATATGACATTAAAGTCAAACCTCCATTAAACTTCTGGCAAGACAACATGCAATTCCAGACAGTATAATCCCTTACATTAATTGTAAAATAATTTGATGGTAAAGTTAAAGTGTGTCCTGATTCATATGGCAAAACTGTCTCCATTAGTCTCTCATCACTTAAACAAGTATTATTGGTGATTGGTGAACATTTAAAATTGTTATTTATTCTGTCTCCTTTAATGATGAAAGAAGCACAAGCCTTGACAGAAATGTACTTATATTACAAGTTCAATTCAACTCAGTTTATATAGCACTTAAATCTTATGAGCATACATTATCATAAAGCACATCATATCATCACTGTAAGTAGATCATACAATTATTCTCTAACTAAGAGATAAAAGAGAAAGAAAGAGAGAAAGAGAAATATTGTTTGACAAGAAAGTGTCAGGTGACCAAGAACCAAGAATTAGTCACGTTTATCATTATTATAGATTTGAAACTCACCACAGGAAAAACGCTACTAAAACTAACCTCCTGAATGTCTAATTTAAGCCACCATTTACAGTAACACGTGTATTCCGTCCTTACGTGACTTCATTAAACCACAGTTATTGTGCTAACAATCATATTGACCCCTCTTTCATCTTCAAACAGAGAACTGAAACTGGAATATTCAGAAATTCCTCCCACTCCACTCCAGTGTTTCACTTTACTTCCTCAGTCAAAGTAGCTGCGTATCATAAAAGTGCTCAGTAATGGAAGAAGTGAAAATAGTCCCTCAATAAACTGTATAATGAGCTGCATGATTAAGACACACGAGGTAAAACAATACAATACATGTGTTGTTTAAAAAACCATAGGGTGTGTTAGTCACGGCAGCCGTACGCTTTATGATCTCCAATCTGTTTTCAATAGATTTTCTGAAAACAACAGGATCTTGTGACTTCCGGGATGTAAGGCAAAAAAAAAAAAAAAGCAGCAGCTCAACAGACAGCTAAAGCTTCTGGCTGTGGCACACACATGGCAGAGCTTTTAGACTTTTCCAGCAATAATAGTAAGTTGGGGTGGGGGTGTATTAACACCTTGCCTCCACACAGACCTGTGCTCTCTGTTTTGTTACGTGACAGGGAGTGTGAGTAATGTGGCACTTGGCCTTGGTACTACATGAGAATGGGAGCTTTACTTTACACACGGCGTGGTTGTGTGTTGGTGTCTGTTATATTGAATGTGTGTACTGTAGTCCAAGCTGGAGAAACCAAGGTCTTTTCGCTGGCATGACTGAGGAGGTCTAATTTCTGTGGAGGAGGAAGTATAAAAGGCGGAAAGCAAGGGACAAAAACAGAGAAAGAGCAGAGACAAGTACCTAATGCTGTTTGTAATTGAATTCTGCCAAAAAGCCTTTTCATTTATGTGGGCCACGTTGAGAGATTAGCAGGAGAGGGGATGGCTGGGCTCTGCCATGTGTTTGCTCTGCTTCCCCCCAGAGTCGGCATGGAGCTGCAGCCAAGAAGGTGACAGCTCCTCTCTCCTTTTACCCCTGTTACTCCCATCATGTCAACTACAGACCCCTTCACAGATTGTAAACATCCGGGTGGGCGGGGCTTTGCTGGAGGCAAAATGTCTGAAACATGGTAGCTTATAAATGCTAGTTAGCATGTTTTAATGGACTGTTTTTTTCAAGAATGGATGAGGAAAAGACATATTTTAGTGAATATGTGCACCCTCCTAGACCGTGAGGGTTATCTTAAAAAGTTGACTCCAGACCGTCATATGTACCGTAAATTCTCAAATAAAAGCTGAGTTTCAAACAGACGCCGGCTGGGTCTGTTTGAAAGAGCCATGATCGCCTGTTTGAGCACTTTCTAAGCTGCTTCAGTCCGGCTACAGTTCTCAAAGACCCGACCTGGTCAGATCCACAGGTGTTGAAGCCTGGACCCGATGCGGCCCCGGCCTCACGTCACGAGCATTAATTCTTGACCGTGCCGCGGTAAAAAAAAAAAGAAAGAAAGAAAAAGAAGCCCATGGTCCACCGTGACCCGAGCTATTAAATGTTTTCAACCTGAACCCGGTACGTCTGGTCGTGTTGTTCGGTCCGGCCCATTGAGAACTCGGACTGACACAGGGAAAGAGCCAGGGGCTATACAGTCTGTGAGTGGAGTACACGTTTATTTACAATAAGTTTAATCGGTGCTTGTAAATGAATGCTGCTGCGGATCCGACTCTTTCCTTCTATTCTTACTCTTAAATCGAACCTATTATATATTTTCCATGTTTGCTGAGCATAACATTTGTTCAAAATTAATTTAAAACCTGTCCCGTACACAGTAGACGGCTTGACGTCACAGTGATGTATTATCCACCTTATACATAGATATAAAAATAACCAGACATATGTAAGTAGATGGCACTCTGCCAATCATGCCACAATCTCTCATGTAATCTGTGGGAGAGTTTTATTGGATCCTCCCAGGCTCATTCATACCACCCTAAAACATCAAGCCTGTTGAGAAGTGCACATTTTGGCCTCTTTCAGCTCATTGTTTTGGTTTTTTACAAACCGCAAACTTCACTTTGTTTTTCTTCAGTCTCACCGCTGTTCTCGAACCTCGTTTCCAGGCAGCAGCAGCAGCAGACAGCTGTTTTCAGTGAAAAATCTGCGATAATCCCAACATGCACAACCTTTTCCAGCTCCAAATGGCATACAGATGCAGTTAACGACTGGATGGTGAACGTAATGGAGCATTTAGCAGCTAAAGAGCCAGATATATCACTCAGGAGCCAATGGAAAGCAAAACAGAGCTAAAGGGAGAATAATGCTGAAAAATGCTGAATATTGAATATTGAATGAATGAATATTGGACTGTACATTCACCAGGTGGCAAGAGGCACAGCTCTGAGTGAATGTTAATGTCCATGTGGATGTGTAAATAAGCAACAGTTTGCTAACACAGTTTCTTAGCACACAAAATTCTTTTAGTGCAGACTCAAGAAAAAAACAAACTTTATTTGCTTCTTCTATACACAGAGGAGCAGCGATCACTTTATTAGTTCAGGGAAGACAAACCACCAAGATTCACAATTAAAGGTCCTGTATTTTCCACTTTTTTTCCAGTGCTATAAGGGAAGTGTTGTCAATAAGATATATTTATGTTTTTAAGAACCAAAAACAAACTACTCCCCTCTTGCAGGCGTCTCTCTCTCTGGAGCTCTAGTAACAAAAGGTCAGTGAGCCAATCAGAAGAGAGGAGGCTCTGAGCCTCTGAGTCAATTTATCTGCTGACAGAACAAAACCTAGCAGATTTCAGGTAAACATCAACCAAACCAAATTCCCTAAGATTGGATGGCGGATCCAGGTGGGCGGGGCTTTGGAGCATGAGAGTAGTGGCTGCTTTGTTGTGACATCACTAAGTCACAGAAGTCCTGATGGCTGGTTTAAAAGCAGGCTGTTAGCATTTCTCTGTGAACTGAGGGTTTGGTGTTTTCACAGTATTAATATAGAACACAGATATGTTATATAATCAAAATAGACATAGAAATCTTCCTGTATACAATATGGGGCCTGTCTTATGTACACAATAGAGAATAGTAAAAACTAATTATTTATCCTTACAAAAAATGTGTTATGATTAAGAATTACAATGTGTTCACAATGATTAACTTAAAGGGATAGTTCAACATTTTGACAAATTGGCCCATTGCCATAATCCCTATAGTCATAGCAGTTGTTACCTTTATTTGTCGGTGCAAGCTATTTTTAGAACGGCGGAGCAGAACCAAAAGTCATGATGGCAAGCTTCTCAGAGCTACGCTACGGAGGCTCATGGGATTTCTTGGTTCCCCTCATCAAACACACAATCCAACAACTCCAAAACGCTCTGGCGGACAAGTTGTGACCTGCACATTCACCACGCTATGAGATAATAGCAGAATGTTACGGGACAGAGTTGTTTTTGAGGTAAATTCACGCAAAACCGCTGATGCATGTTGCCTTCAGGGACAGTTTTTCAGCAACGCGTCTCTGTATTTACCTCTAAAACAACTCTGTCTGTCAAAATGTGGAACTATCGCTTTAATATCTATTTAGTTTGAATTAAAATAATTAGAATTATTAGTAAAGATGTCTGTGCTGTTACGCTGTATCTAATCCAAATGAAATTCGGTAGTAT
This sequence comes from Trachurus japonicus, assembly GCF_045865225.1. Lineage (NCBI taxonomy): Eukaryota > Metazoa > Chordata > Actinopteri > Carangiformes > Carangidae > Trachurus > Trachurus japonicus. The sequence goes on along the minus strand of NC_140930.1, from coordinate 28,764,514 downwards.
CTCCTATGTGTAGTATTTTCTACATTTGAATCTATACTCAGGAGGTTACTGTACACACACCTACTGAGACACCTCGGGCACGCAATCACCTACACAGTACACACACAAACCACCCGCATCTCTCTCCCTCTCCAACCCCCATTCTTTCCTGCTCAGTCTTTTTTGCATAATTCCTTCTGGTTAAAAGATTCAGTTTCCTCTTACAAGGAATAATAACAAGTGGGCAAAATGTGTGTGTGTGTGTGTGTGTGTGTGTGTGTGTGTGTGTGTGTGTGTGTGTGTGTGTGTGTGTGTGTGTGTATGCGTGTGTGTGTGTGTGTGTGCGAGGTGCAGCAATGAGGATCTGGAAGGGCAGTCCTGATGTCAACACTGCCTTTGTGCCCATAGGCCATGTGTGTGTGTGTGAGTGTGAGAGAGAGTCTTTCTCCCCATCTGTGTGTGTTTATTGCTCTCTGAGACTGGTTTATGTGCGAGTCTATTGGTTAGTGAGTGTGTTTGCATTTGCTGCGTGTGTATTTGTCTGTCAGTCCATTGTGTGTAGATGTGTGTCTGTCTGTGAGTTTACTGGAATGTTTGATGTTTGCGTTTCTGTCTCTGTCTCTAGTCTGTCTCTGTTGATTGATGTCTCAGTGTGTGAGTGTGTACGAGTGCGCGCGTACGTATGTATGTGTGTGTGTGTGTACAGCAGGAATAAAGCACCCCATTGATAAGAACAAGTTCTTCTTGTTAACGTATCAGTAGAGCTGGTCCTGAGCCAGCGCTGAAATCCCAGGGGCGTATTTCTATACAACCCCCGCTATGACACGGCAGTTACTATTCTGCAGCACCAGACACACACGCGTGCACACACACACACACACAGATAGCCCAGGAACGAAACATGTGTTAACACTCTCTTTCCAAGAGATACATTGAAGAGGACATTGAGCAATGTTTCGTCTTACATCTCTCTAGTGGCCGCCTGCTCTGCAGTCGTCTAAAATGCTTCCATGTGCAGTCTCTGCATTCCAGCTACGTTTCTGAGGCATTTTGAGACTCACCCCGAAGATACCTGATACCCAGGGGAAAGCAGATAGTCATGAGAAATACCTGCTAGCTCTTACCAGTTTTAAATAACAAGAGGGGGAATTTTTGCCATTCCCTTGGTCTTAGTATTTTTTGCACATGTGCCAGCTATTGTTTTCTTCCTCCTGTACTCCAGGGAGATGGAGCCAAGGTTGTTTTATGACAGTCATAATCACCAGCCCTGGCGGCTGCATAGGGACATCATCTCCAGTCGGCTGTTGCGGGGCACACCTCGTTGTCACATAAAAGTGTCTAGATGAAGGTCGGTGGGAGAACAAAGAGGTTCAGTGTGTGGAGTAAGCACCTACAAACCCCAACCGCTCCAGCGCGCGAGCTCGCTCTGCATCTCGTCGGTGTGGCAAAAACACTGCACGGATCAATTTTGAGATTTTGGGCTATTTTTCTAACTGAACATGTATTCTTTCAGAAAAGTTGAAAGAAATGGTAGAAAATCCACATTAAGGTGGTTATTTTACTTCATTTTGTCTTCTATCGTCAGTAGATTTCTCCTAAATTTACCAAAAGTTAGCAGCTATTGTGACATACTTTGCTGTGCCTGTTGTCTGACCCATGTCATGTCAGGTGTCGTTGTAAAGCTTTTTCTCTCCAGAGCAATCATGTAGGCTCCAAAAATGGTCATTTCCTCTGTATCTGCAATTAATCATAAAAGTACAATTTACATTAACAATCTATCGAATTTTACAGCGACTCTTTAAAGGCTGTTTTCTCAAAATTAATTTTTCCTCAGACTCTGAGCCCGAAATCTCCACTTCAGCAGCACTTACAGACACCGGATCTTCCAGTTTTATTCCTGTCTATATTCTGAAGGTTTTTACAGAGGTAGATTGTTGATATAAGCCTGATTTATACAACGTTTTGTTCCTAAAAACAGGGCGAAATTAGATTTTTTTAGGGTTTGTGACAGTATTTTCTCATTTACAGAGTGATAAAGAGAGATATCCAAAATCCCCTCTGTAAAAACTTCTGACTCTAATATGTCAACAAAATAAAACAAGAATTTTGAAAGTGGCTTTATCCATTGTTCAGATTTCGGTTCTGGAAATGTATGTAAAATAGCAGATATTTCATCAGATATTGCCTCATTTATATATTTAAACATACAATTTTACAAAACTCGTAATACAAAAAATATTTGTCTTAATGTAAGTAATAAACTTGGGAAGTTTCATGGCGATATCTGTTACTTAATTTGTTTTCCCTAATCACCTTAATCACGACGGTGGGTCGAACAAGTGGCTCGGCGTGACAAATGCATGTGGGCAGTGCATGCTGGGAGCCAAAACATAGCATTTAGTGTGGAAATTAATCATATACATCAAGGCTGTGTTTAATAAAACACAGGTCAGCACATAAATGTAAGGCCACGGCGCACCAGAAAGCGCTCGTAAAGCTTTGTGTTGTTACCATCTGTTTTTGTACATAGATCAGGAAATGCAAGCGCGCTCGGGGATGAACACAACCACAGTGAAATACAAGGGTTTAGTTCACTGCATCCGAATTCTAGCGTCATCATCCTCCAACCATTTGAAGTGCAATCACATAGAACATTTGCATGTACTGATTTACTTACTCTGCTCTCCCTCGACTCCAGGATGTAATGTGGAAATTCAAGACGCGGGATTTAAAGAGCACGAACGCACTTTTAAAAGACAAGCGGGAGACTTTTATTTTCCAGATGGCTTTGATACAAATCATAGCGGTGTCACCACCAAAGCATGCTTCCCCGTTATTACGACTGTTTAAAAGCTTTACCTTTAAAGTAAATGCAAAGTGACAAATCCAAAAGGGCTCAGACAAAGAAGGGGGTAGTTCTTACAAATGGAATTGTCCCCATGGGCAAACCACATAATATTCATATCAAACCTGATACATCTACCACTTGGATTTCTAACCATGCAATCAAGGGCTCTGCCAAGTTAGTGAATACACCCTGATCAGTCAACGATAAGAGGGAACCAACAGGGCACTGTGGCTTTGTACAAGATCGCCTTCTTGTTAACTATCAGACATCTTGAGACAGGGATGATATTAGCTCATGGCCTGTAAATGCCTCCTGTGTTGCCCAAGATCTCATTTGACAGGAACAAAATAATGTCATGAGTGGTACAAAGTCCACTCTCCTCTCTGGGTAATGGGCTTCCCATGTAAAGAGCACAATTTGAGTTGTGATATCTTGCTGAAAATTACCTTTTGTGTGGGCGTCCTTCCAGGAAGTTTGTGGCAGAAAATTCAGTCTCTTAGCTCAGTTTCTTAAAGGTGGAGTTTCTATGGGTAATCAATATTAGGGATGGTCAGTGTGACGGTGCACCATATCAGTGGAGACTGAATGGATTTTCTTGTTTTTTTGTCTGACACCCAGAGGTTCAAATTTGTGGCTCTTAGAGAAATGTCATCACCATCAGAAGCTATCAACCTGTCCAACACATTTATACCTGGAAAACTAATGAATTTCCCATCAGCCTTGGCTGCACTTTTTAATTTTAATTAGCAAACGTAAGCATGTCAACAGACTTAATTAAGATGGAACACATTGAACATTACACCCGCTCAACCTCAGTATGCTTATGTTGTGAACATGTTAGCATTTAGCTCCTGTGCGTAGAGTAGGTGCAATATAATGATGCTTATAACAAACCTTACATCATTTCATCTTTAATTTTTTGAAACTGAAAAAATGAGGCAGAATAAAACAATGTGCTACATATTATGATTTTGTGATCATTACGAGTTTTGCTTTTGAAATATTTTGATCATTCTTTCTTGAGGCATGGTTAATTTACAAAAGTCATTTATATTTCAGAAAACAATATGCAGGTTGTGGAGGTGTAATTTAATTTCAAACGAGGATCTGAAGAGTTGAGTGGATGCTTAAGATTACAGAACTGTGTGGTCAGTTGAAATGAGGAATAGGAGTGGTGTGGTGTTGATAACTTGAGGAAGCGGACCTGTTCCTGTGGCTGTTTTCCTGCGTGGGATCATTAAAGATCGACAATAAATGATGTCAAGATTCGTTTCCACGAACTTAATCTTCCTCAGATGTTTTGCTTTCACTTCCTCGACCATGTATGATGTTTTCATGGCAACCGCGCCGTGTTGACATGACAACCTGATGGTGCTGCCTGGCCTGACAGGGTAGTTAATGTCACTTGGGTCAACATTCATCACTTTCATGTATTTTTACCTTGTGGGTGTTGGTGCCAAAAACATGGTTAGTGACTATTCGCTCTGTCTCCTTCTTTTAGTGCTGTTATTCTGGGCAGTGGGTCTTATAAATAACTAATAAAGACCAAAGCTATGACACATTCATCTTAATGCTAGGTGGCATCAGGGACAGGTGCGCTGGCTTATTCCTACCTTTGGTACGACAGTGCAATTAATCTGCTTTGTGCCAAGTTAAGAGCAAAGAGTGGACCGTGGAAGGAGACAAATGCAAAAACCAAAAGGGAAAGTCATGAATTTTACAGTGGACTCAAACCAACACCTGACCTTGGCTACCTTTACACTCTCTTCTCCCTGTCTTTCTTTTGTGTCGAGCACGACTTCCGTAAAAAGAAAATACAAGGAAGGAGGCATGATTGAAGTCATCTGTTCCCCAAAATAGAAAGCAAACGAGGGATAGGTGATGCTTGCGTGCGCTGGAGAGGGGAAAGTGGGGAGATATTAGCCATATGTGATTCATTTACAACAGCATGCTTCAATTAATCTGGGCAGGGTGGCGGGCGCCAGGGTTGGGCCCCATGCCACCTGAGCAAGAGAGGAAGAGTGAGGCGCTGCTGGGTGAGGGATGAGCAATGAAAACAGATCCCTCCCAAACTATACGCCTTATATTGTTGCTCCAAACTCATCCCCCCGACTTCCCTCTCCTCCTCTTCCTCTCTCTTCCTTCTCGGAGCCTCTTTGTTCTCCCTTTTCATGGAACATAAAGATGGGGCCAATAAAGGCTGAACAAGGCGTTCTGATTCATCAGGCGTCCCCGAAGCACCCGGAGAGGAGCTGTAATTCTGGTGTAGGCGTCCACCTAGAGGCACCCTCAGGATGTTTTGTGAGACTATTCTCAAACTGGGGCGGCATGCTGCGGCAGTAAGTGAAAGCAAAGGAGGGGGGGCACACTGGTCAGGGGCAAAAACCACAGTGCCCAGATGGAACCGCAGATTGTTTTAAAGGGGCTACCGCCTCAGTAAAACCATATGGGGCAAAAATGCTATTTATCGAAATCTCATTTATGTTTTTCATGACATGGTGAGCAGCACCGGAGGATCTTGTATACAAAAGATAAAGTACTGACACTGTCAACGCATGGTGGGGAGGGGTGGGTGGGGGGGGGGGGCAAAAGAAAACCAGCTGCCTCATCTACATGTGCATATCTCCAGGGCGTGTTGTGGTGAGAAGTTTTATTTCATCTTGCAAGCAATACTCCAAAATAAGAGTGAATGAACACATGCCAGGCTTTATTGTCGTCATGGTAGAGCCTGCCAAGGCTAACACTGGGATTGTTATAGAGTAAATAACATGAAAAAAATATGTTGATTAAACCAGAGGTAAGACATAGGATAAGAATATTAAATTACGACAGTTAATAGTTAAAAGACAAGCTATGGCATCAGTATGGCAAAGGATTAAACAGTGCAGTTTAGCTATGTCTGATGGCATAATTATATTTTTATCCTTCTGTTTCATGAGCTGTTTCACCTGGCTTCTGATGTAATCTGGATTTATCCAAATTCCCCCCTCATGCATCATGGGGATTTCTCACATTGAAAAGACAAGGCGAGGGCTGAAACAGATAATAAGAAGCCTTTCAAACATCAGCTACAATGTATGCTTTCAGACAAACTGCGAGCTAAAATGCCTCTTTGCTTCCCAGGCAATTAAAAATTTCCACGAGGAATGAAGATTGGCATAGTATTTAATCTGAAAGTGGAGACACAAGAGTATAGATGAGGAGTGAAAACTCTTCTCCAGTGTCTGTGTCTGTGTGTGTGTGTGTGTGATAGATAATCTAACTCACCAAATTGAAAAATGATGATGATAATAATAATTATCTCCCTTTTATTGTATTCAGTGTTAAGTAAATAAGCAAGCATTATAATTATATCTGTCCATATGAAATTACATTATATGCGCTATATTGTAATTATCTCAGATTAAAATATAGTAATTAATGAGTGTCTGAGGTCATGTGTGTGTGTAAATTGCTGTGAGACATTCTCCACTCAGCACTAATTTGAAATTGTGCAATAATAAATCAGCTGCGGGGAGGAGCTGTCAGAGAGGGAAAGGTTCAGGGGACTGTGGTGTTTTGGTGTTTCAGGGCTTAGTTAATTAGTCGGAGGGGAAAGCCGAAGATAAACACAGATTGTCATTCAAGCACAGGATGAAGCTTTAAACAGCTGTCCGCGGCTGTGAGGTCCTGATCAAATCAAGCTGGTGGCTGCTCGGACACAACGGTGCAATGTTACGACACACTTTTTTATTTATTTGCAAAGAGCTAAATGTCTTTTAATTACTGCTCGTTTCTCAGCCTCTGTTCATTTGAAGCCATCTGCCCTCTCTGACTTTTCTTGTCTGCTTAGTTGTCGTTTTTTTTTTTTTAACTGTAAAAACTGGTTTTATTTTGGAATTTATGTAGATATAAAGATAGAAAACACTTGGTATGAAGCCACTAAACAGTCACTAGATTCAGTTTTTTAAGGAACTTATCTGTCTCTCCACCAGAGGAACCACATAGTTAATTTAGTTTAGTGTGGCAAAAATAATTTTTGAACTGCCATTATTCAAAACTATCATAATCATAATCATTATTTTTGTTTTACACAATATGCAATTTACAACAGTCAATATTAGATTAAGCTAAAGGAAAAAAACATCCACAATTGTTTTTATGAAGTTATAATATGCATAGTCGGTTTTAACAAAAGTTTTGCAATAGTTTCCAAACCCGCTCTACCTCTGTGATTCCCACAAAGTTTGGAGACTTATAAGAAACAGATTTTTGAAAAAGAGTGATTGAAATCTAAGCAGCACGGACTGAGGTATCATAACTTTTAGCCCTGAGCGTCGGCCAAACTCCAAAATACAGGGGATCCTACAATTCCCATAATGCAATTCAATACTACAATCCATTAGTCCCTGCCCCTTATATGCCCATGCCTGTCAGATTCCATGCCTCCAGTAACACAGGATTTCAGTGAAAAATGTCAAAGACCAAGATGAGACAGCTTGAAACTCTAGAAAACTCCTCCAGTGGCCACAGAGGACGAGATACAGCTGCTTTTCTCTTCATGATGACTAAAGTGATACTCTGTAAAATCAGTAGAGAGTGCTTTTAATATACCAAAAGACCTGGATCAAAAGTTTACGGCGCCATTTAATTGGTCAAAATGATCATAACACAGGTTTTTACATGAAACACGGTCTCATAAATATGTTTCAATATGAAATGTAAAACGTCATGTCTAAACATTTGTCATCTTTATTGTAGAACATGCAGAGCAGTTGCGTCCAAACTCTTCCTCGTAACCTTTATAGTTTTATTCTGAAATGTCCCAGAAACAAGAAACATTTAACAGCTACAATTTGAAAAAATGTTGAGAGGAATACTTTTTATTTTCGGCTCCTGACCCCAGGTTGAGAACATCTGAACCAAAGCGTCTGCTGAAGTCAAGCTAATCAGCAGAATAATGCATACTTTATACTAAGTGGTAAGTCTCTCGTGACCTTTGTGTTGCACCTATGTCTGGTGGTGGAGGTGCGATAGCTGTTAGCTTTTTTTAGACTTATAGTGATTATTGTGCGACCCCTCACACCTCCATGTGCAGCTGTTTAACAGCCTGACAGGATTGATTAATCTCAGTCAAAACATACCTTCGCCCTCATGTGTGTGAATGACTGATAGCAGTAGTCACCATGATGAGCTCTGAATCAGGGTCTGGATATATATTTGCTCAGTTCCTGCTTTAGTGACTCATGGATCTACAGTATTTGTACAGTTTAGCCTGGGAGGCAGGAGCGGCCCTGAGCCCCCGTCCACCCACCCAGAAGACTTCCTCTTTGCTCAAGTCAGGAGGGGAAATTTAGCCCAGATGTGACTTCAAACAAAAGAAAAGATGCAGGGATTGGAGGTGGGATTAGGCCCATCTTTTGCCTGACCCCAAGACCTCCTTCTTCCTGGCATCTGTCTATTTTCCTCCTTCTCTCCTCTGTCTCTGATGAACTGTTCTAAGTTTCTGTCTCCCGGGTCCTCTTATTTTACTCCTCAAGAAGAGTACTTGCTTTTAACATGTCAGAGCAGCGTTGTTGTTTTTTTTACTTAGTCGATGTGTTAGTTGCCCACCACTGTGCATGAAATGATAAGAAAATCCTTTGTAGCAGCACATTCTCCCCAAATAAGGTGAAAAACAGGGATTTGTAAGGTTCTCACAATGCGCACATCTAAACCTTTTAAGTACTTCACAGTTTTCAGCCTCGTGCTGTTGCTTTTTTTTCCTCATCTGACCAACTGTAAACAGCACAGTGACACAGCAGTATTTCCAGGAGAAGCTTCAGTGAAGATGAAACTGATAATACAGTGCTATAAATATCACTGGTAATTAAACCAAATTAAAATTCAATGGCTTCTCTCTAGTTTTGCATGATTACACAGGTAGACACAGATTTGCATATTTGTGTTTGAAATACAAATGTTGAGAGGCTTTTTTTTTTTCCAGATTTGAACGTTCAGGCATGGTGTGACTGTGACAACTCTTTTACTTTTTCCTCGAATCCACTCACACGTACCCGTCTCCAGCACAAAGACCTAGGCCCTAGAAAATAACTTTAACAGTAAAATTGCTGGGAATTCAGAAAATGATATCAATTGAAAATGTAAATGACAGCAACTCGACATAACTCCTGTTTGTGCCTGTAATGCTTCGCTATTGGATTTGAGACACAGTGTGTCACAAAGCGTCCAATTTTCCGACAGGATAATTTGTAAAAGGTTGTTTAAAAAGAGTTTCCACTGTTTGGCAGGTATTTGCAGAAATGCCCCAGTCTTCTTATCATATCAAAAACCATCTGTTGCAGACAATAAAAATAGATTTTTAACCTGATTCTCCAAAAACGTCCCTGTGTTTCTTCACCCAGCAGAAACATATAAATCATTTCAAGGAAGTATCATTTTAAGTTCAAGGATAAGTGGCTTTTCTGGCTGACTCTAACCAAGCCATGATTATTTCTTATTGAAGCCATGGTTCTGGTGTTACAGTACGCCACTGTCAATGCACTTATTGTAACCAAACACAACCAAGGTTCAGCACACCTGCTGCTGTAAGAGACTATTTCAGGAGACGCTCATATGGATCGTACCATAGGGTTGAACTTATATGGATTAGGAACGAGACAAAGCGTCTAGCCATGTTTGCTGTGAGGCTGTTCTTGGCCTAATGGTGTTTAAATGCTAACACACCACAACTCAGCAATTTACTGTAAACCAGAATATGGTTTAAATCCAATAATCAAGAAACCAAAAATAAACAAACTTCTGCTTGCATGATAAGAAACATCAGTCAGTCTTACAGAATGAAGAATCGTGTGAAGTGAGTGAAAGATTTGCAGTTGGTCAGTCTTGAGTCTGGACTGGTGGACGGAACATCCAACAGAGCAACACTGACAGTAGCATCACTTAAAAATAGGCACAACCGGAGACATGTATTTAAACATTTTTTGTGCAACAGACAATCCCCACAGTCAGAAGAGACTCTGACCTTTTCAGAAACACAATAATAAGGTTTGTTAAACGACATTTCACCAGATTCTTATTTTTCATAACATCGGAAATGTTGCACCGACAAAATGTAATGGTTATAAGTGAAATGCACAAACTGGCTCCAGTGGTTAACACTTGATGACATACTCACACTGTACATCACTGACTGATGGCGCTAAATGAATAAATGACTTTTTCAAGGGCGGATTGCTCCTTTAAACCTGTATAATTTTTCATAGCAGAGAGCAGCACATGTCAGCACAAAATGGCCACCACTTATTGACAATTGCTAAGCAGTTGTCCGAGGTATTCAGCCTCAGAAGGACTCGGGTGACGAGGTAACCACATGTCAAAAACAGCCGTGAGCCACAGTCCGTTCTCGCCGCCTTATTTTTTAGTGATTTCAAACCTCTCTATCACTCTCTCCCTCTGCACTTCTCCTCTTGCTTCTTTGCTCCTCTCTCTCTCTCTCTCTCTCTCTCCCCCCATCCCTCCCTCAGCAGAACTACAGGGGCTTGCTTGTTGTCAAGTCAGTGTTTTTACAGCCTGGCATTAGCACAGGGCAGCATTCAGTCAGGACCCTGCATTCACTTTGCCTCCCCTATAATTCACATGCTCATGTGTGAGCGCGTTGCCCGTGCTGCTATAGCCCTACGACTCTGATTGAGTGTCGCTGGCCTTTTGACAGCTCGACAGACCATTTTACTCTTCATATAAAAGCAACTTCAAGCCTTACAAATAAATCTTTTACACATTTTAAATGCCACACACAACACCCCACACGACATTAGGAAGGCTCAGATGGTTCCTGATGCTAGATTGAGTTTTCTGATGGGGCAGTATGGGGGGTTGATTTGTTTGGCCCTAAAGAGGAACTATCCAGGATTTTTATCTTAATTATGCTACATTTTTTACCTTTAATAAACAGCTTCATAGAAATTGTGATGTTACAGGGAGAATGGAGGCTCTCTGCCTTCTACCTAGCGTCTCTTGGCCAAAAACCAACCTTGCAAGATCAGTACCTCCAACCTGGTGTCCCAGATCTCGTCTTGGCAGCACTATGACACAAACGCACCCCGTAACCCAACAAGAGGGTAATCCACAATCTTGTTTTTGACAGATTAGAATACACAAATATTCACTTCATAACTTCTTATATGATATATAACGTTATCCACCACTTCATGGATTGCTTTCTCATCGGCTTTGTTAAAAACAGATGCACATGGCCAGGAGGAGGGTTAGCTAAATCCTAACTTCACCATCTAATTAAGAAGGAAATTTGAATATTAAACAGAAAGCAAATGAGGAAATAACAATCTTATGATGTGACACTGTTTGGACTGCATACTGTATATTTTATTGTCTGTCATGTATTGCTTGCATTGAGACAGCAATAAAAAAAAAATCCAACAGTAGGAAAGAAAATATGAATTTTGGTCTTGAGGGGCTCGGGAGCTGGTGCAATCCTCTGACTCCTTCAACTCCTCTCAGCTCACTCCTTGAGTAAAATATACAGTGTATGCTGGCGGCTGACTCGTTTCCTCAGCTGTGGAAATGCGTTTTCTTCTGGGAGCTACGCTGTGACATTAGATGTATGTAGATTGATAATCGACGGGGGTAAACATAATTACATCGCCTTAGAAATTAATGAACGCATTGATCGCCCACTCTAAACATAATCAGCATATTTTTCTTTAAGCCACTGAAATCTCAAGCGACGGGCCTGATTATATCACGGCTTTGGCGATTTGCAATATTACTGCGGTTTTTCCCACAGTTAGTTCTTTCAAAGATCTTGCCAATACTTGTGGGGAGGTTTTTAAACACTGATGTTGTTGGCACCTTTGAAGTGCCTTTCAGTGTCCAGATGTAAATTCATGCAGGGAGAAATGTGATAAGCTAATGATGTCTCCAGGGACTGGAGTGAATATAACCAAGGGATAAACATATCTGCATATCTGAGTGGACTTTTTTTTTCTCTCTCCCCCCGCCCCCTCCTCGCACTGTTTGGGGTCTGAACAGGAGCGGATGGACAGAAGAGGCTTTGATGTGCTCTGGGGTCATGTGTATCTGCAAAGTTATCAAGGTACACAAGCGTGCAGAGTAAATATGCCACACCAAAAACTGTGGGAAGCTCTCTGGGTAAGGCAGAGAAGGGGAATTTCCACCTCAGGATGTACAGTAGACTGAAATCCTTCTCTGCATTTCTGCAACTTGTAATATGGAAAGTATATCTTCACTGTGCCTCCAGAGAAAGACACATTACACATATTTTACTTTTTCACCTACTTACTGTAAAACTAATCTAATTAGATTTAATTTTTAAAGTCACTTTTGCAATCAGTGGTTTCAGGCTCAGCTGTATTTTCCTGACACCAGTGAGTGAATCAAATGAAAGGACAGCATAAAGGCTTGATTTGCCCATAGGCTCCTCTTGTGTCTATTTTATTGTCTGTCATTTTATCCCCAAAAAGAAAGAGACACTCCATAACGCTGCGCCAACCAGGAACAGAGTGCACTACTGCAAAACATGTCCATCAAGGAGAAAATAAAAATAGGCTGTTTCCTCTAAATTCACTCAATCAATAATTCATGCCGTGCACAGATGCTTGATTTATGACAGAATTAAATGTTGTGGACTGGGCTTCGCAACGGCCGTCCATCTCGGGGACGTGGCAGTTGAAATTAAACATGAAAGGCAAACGCTGAGAACAACCAAACCACCTCGCGGCGAGTTGACGTATTAGAGGACTTAGATGGCACATGCAGCGACCGACACCGGTGATTTAAACAGGAGCCACGTAATTTGTTTGGAGAGTGTTCATGAGTTATATGTTTGAGCGGGTCACCAGAAGTCAAAGAGCGACATTAAAACTATTTGGCAACCGAAGCCTGAGATCAAAGGCAGACGTGCACCTGCTGACCTGTAGGGATCTCATGTGACTCCTGCCTGCCTTTATGACCCTGGCCTTCACTATAAACTAACATAGAAAACACAGAACATGACAGTTTTAGCATTTCTTTAGTCAAACTGAAATTTGAAATCCTCTCTCCTTGTCAGTAAGTTATATCACCTTTCCTGTGTGCGGAAATATAAACAACTGTCTGGTTGCATTAATTTCTCCAAATTTCAAAAAGATAAACCTGTTTTTGAGCATATTTGTGGAAATATAACTGAAGCTTCTAGGCAACATTTGCCATGGCAACGCTTGACAGACAAGTCAAGACAAGCTGGGACATACTGTCACTCCTGGTGCACTGACAGGAGCAGGTCATGGCCCACAAACACTGATTCACTTCTTTTTTTAAAAAGCTTGTTAAATGTTGGCTATCAACTGTCTGTCTTATTACACACAGCAACTATGGGAGGAACTAATTACAACCAACAACACTAACCATCACTCCAAAAGTTGAGCCTCGCTAATGGAAATTAATTTGCCTATAGCTTAGTTGCTTTAGCTACAGGACGTGTCTGTTGTTACAACAAACCCACTTCCTTGGAGAACACAAGACACTGTCAAATATATAATCAAAACACAACTGATTCGTTTTTGGTCATTTTGACAGTCACCAAACCAAAATGCACAATTTTGAAGTAAAAGTTGAGTTAATTGAGAGTATGTTAACTTAGTTGAGCTCTACGTGGTCTATAGCACAAAATATTTTCCATATCATATATACAATAAAGTCTACTGAGGGTTTGTAACCATTAGTGAACCTATAGCCTAGTATATCTTTAACTTCGCAAGCTGTAACTGCAAAACCTCCAGTTCACTGGGTCACAGGGTGACTTATGACCTCTGTCATGGAGGATACATTTGAACAGATAATTGTGCTTTTGTTTGTTTGTTTGTTTGTCAGGTTACACAGACAGTAGTGAGCCAATTCTCACTAAACCTTTGGAGGGATGGTTCATGGGCCAGGAATGTTGTTGTTCCAGCTCAGGAGCAGATTCAGGAACTTTTCAACATTTTCCCCAGTTTCTCTTTAAAACATATTTGGAACATGATCTCGGAATGTATGGTTTTTAAAACGTGGTGTAGGTCCAGGTTACAATCTGGAGTAAGACCGTGATCCGTTACTCTTTCGGTCCACGTTTTTGCAAGGGAAATGAGAGGCAGAGGAAAGAAACAATAGGCTACACATACAAACGCAACACTGTGTTTCAATGATTTTTATTTTTTTTTATGTAGGTGTGTGTGAGAGAGTTTTCAGTTGAGTTTAAGAAATTAATGCGCGCGGAGAGAGATTGTGAGAAGTGTAGGCTCGAGCTGCAACCAGATGTAGCGTGCGAGTGTGTGTGCGCGCGCTAAGGGGTGAGCGCGTGAGCGGCTCGGAGTGTGTGGGCAGAGCAGCAGTGCCCTGCTGAATCAGTATTAGCGCGAAGAGGCCGTGTAGTCAGATGAAATTACTTTGGCTGTCAGCTTGTGTCTAAATGCTTCAAATCACTAGAAGAAAGTACGGGGAAGTAAAGATGAGATTGTGCTTTTCACTGGGGGCTAATTAACCAGCAGTAATTAAAAATAGAGGGAGAAAACCCCTTTGGAAAATAACTGGGGCTGTAGTGGCAATAATAAATCCTCCAGCAGACCGATCCCTGCACAGCCGCGGCTGATAAACCCCTCAGAGACACGGTGAGACCCCAAGGAGAGGCTCGAGCCGGTCACACAGTAACTAACTGTGGGAATATTAAAGGAATGTGCCCTGTGGTGATTTTTCATTGAGAACGCCACTGCTGGATTTCGTGATTAAAATGCAAATGGGGGTAGAGACGCCGTCGCGGGTTAAGGCGAAAACCCGGGAAATGGCATGTGTGTGTGCACGGGCAAAGTGTGTTGAGAGACAAACTATTTTCTGCAGTGTGAGGGCAGCAGGGAGGATCTGTGGCTTCCAGCCATCACGGAGCTGCTGGAGGAGATGCATTCTTTATTCTAAAGGAGGGGAGGAGGGACAGGGGTGAGAGAGCGAGAGAGAGAGAGAGAGGAGAGCGAGGGAGAGAGAGAGAGAGAGAGAGGAGCAGAGCACACACGTCGCACTATCAAGTGTATCCATCTAAGAAAACAACTCGCAGGGAGTCCGGGTCTGAGCTGCGCAGGCACCAACGGCAAGTTTGAGCTCCCCACTAAAGAGCGCGTAAAGGACGGACGCAGCTGGCCGTCATGGCCCGTGGCGGATCAGGCAGCGGACACTTCGGGTGCGAGTCCGTCCTCATCGCTCAGGCAGAGTGTGGAAGGGAAGAAGTGGACGCCGCGATCATCCTGCCGCCGCTTTCTTCGCTCCTCATGCGCTGCAGACGGTGTTGAGTTGAAGCGGAGGAGCTCCGTTGTGAAGAGCTGGAAAACAGAAATTTAAAAAAAGGAGAGAGAAAAAAAGTGCGGACAGCGGTGCGGGCGGACGCGCAGCACACAACCCGAGGAGGAAAGGGACCCATGCAGGCAAATATGCTGTTCTGTAGACTCACCGGGTTCACGCTGATGATTGGAACCGAGTCGCAACAGCGTTACCGAGCGGACCTTTACGCACGGTCGTACAGCAGGACCGACTGAAGGACGGAGGCTTGAAGGAAGGGGGAAAAGTTGAACGCGGTATAGCGGGGTTGGGAATGGATAAAGGCTCGTCAAAGGTACAGTGGATGTTTCTCAATAACCCAGGACACACTTGGAGAGAAATGTACAGGGGGGATACAAGGTTTAGCCCGGGCCTAAGTTGTTTATCAATCGACTACTTTTCTCATTAAAAGCGGGTGAAATGTTTTTATAAATCATGCACCTTATCTTTACCAAGTCAGATCCTCAGATATGTTTTCATCTATTACAGCCCCCAGCAAACCGCAGGCACAAATAGTCGTAAAATGAGACTGGTTCGCCCATTCCCACTGACTTTTAAAAGATGAATTAAAATTGTTGTTCAGTTCATTGGTGGGTTAATCAGATAGGGATTTCATCCTGTTTGATATTATTCAGCAGTGCAAAGCGCGACGCTCCACATTTTTCACCCCGGAGAAAGCCTGACTTTTTTCTTTCTTTCTCTTAGAGGGGCTTTCACTCTCAATGCACTGCACAGTTTTCAATTCCCCCCTTTGAAATAATTCATTCAAATGAACACCGCTCACTGGGCAGGCTTTGAAGTATACCTGATCCGCCTCTTATCGCCTCTTAAATACCCTATCCATTTTAAACTTTTAATTGCGTTTCTGTCGCTAAATCCAGTTCTAATCGGATTGTCCTGGCCACATATCACAGCCTTCATCTGCTGGTGAGAAACTGTGCTCCCTCGGCTGGAAATGAAATCAAAAGAAAAGAGGAGGAAAAAAACTCTTTCCATCACTTTCCCCTCCTTGATCTACCCATGTCCACAGTTTATCAGTGCTGACAAGTACAGAGCGACTTGATAACATGCTTCTTTTTGAGCTTCGCTTATTATTTGGATTCTCAGTGATTTTTCTCTTTCTTTTTTTATTTTTTTTATTTATGCAGCTATAATAATCTTGATGCTGCTGCCTTCTGCTGTTGATTCCACTGCTGTGGCAGCACATTTTATTGCCTCATGTGGTTGCTTATTCCCCCCTAAGCTTATTTGATTAAATTTAGCTCTTTCAATTTGGAAAAGTAGATCACAGATGTGTGTCAAAGGATTGTTTCTCCATCTCTACCACAAAGAGCTCATGCTATGTGGGCTCCATCTCCTCAATAAACAACACAGGGAATTTGAAGAAGCAGTAGGCAGGTAGATTGATTTTTTTTTGGTAATAACTTTATTATTATAGTATCTTGTTTTTCTTAACAAAATATAGGCTGCCATGAGTATATGATATTACATGTTAGAATTTAGCTTTGAAAATTACCTGAAAACGTCAAAAAAAATGTGTGTTTTTGTGGAATTGCGTGGATCACAGTCTACTCCTGCTCCTGGCTAACCCTGCAGGACACCTTAATCCACGCTCATGGCCGTTTCCCATCATTCCCTGTGTCAGTTAAGCTAAAAGCTACTGATGACAACAGCTATCTTTCAATCATGGTGTGGGGTTAGGTGGGGGAAAAATGTTTGATGGTTCGTAAAACTTAGATTAATGAATATGTGTGTGTGTGTGTGTGTCATTGGGGTGGGGGTTCTACTGTAATACCGTGGCCTTGTATTTTACTATGTGCCTCTCCGTGCTGAAAAATGGGCCTGTATTGATCATTTATCGCAGGTTGAGGAACTAAATTATTTTCCAATCTCATCACATTTGACAGCTTTTGTGTGGTGTGTGTTCATGCGTGTGTGTGTCACACAAGAGGAGGAGCTGATACGCAGGGCTCTCTGTTCCTCGACTGCCTCCTCCTTTGTTTTCTAATTCCACTCTTTAAAATCTTGAGTTTGATGATGGTGTGTTCAGGCCGGCATGTAATAACAAACTCCTCCTTCGGCCACCAGCAACACAATTGCTTCTGTTTACTGTAAGCACTTGTGTGTTTACTCGTGCACCTCTGCCCATAACACAGTTGTAACTTGTTCTTGTTCTTTTTTTCTTTTCTTTTTTTTTTCCAGGAAATATCTTGTGCAGCCGCACAAAGAGCCGATGTCTTATTAGTCTTATCTCTTTTTAGCGTGTTTTCCATTAGCGACAGTGATGTTGCTCAGAACCTCTGAGCATCTAGGAGTGTGTGTCCTTGCAGTGGTCTATTCCCTCCTTTGATAGAGCGGATGGGATAAAAGCCTTCTTTATGTCTGTGAAACCGGATGTGCAAAGAGCTGTTCTGAATATTTATCAGATGGTTTTGACTCCTTTTTTTTAAATAGCCAGTGCATAATTTGAAATCGGCAGTGAACGATATGTTTTGTGACTTTGTCTTTCTGTTCGGGAGAGAAGGAAAGAGTGAGAGAGAGGGGAAGACAGTTGGTATGTGTGTGCGTCTGTGTGGATGTTTGTATGTCAAATAAAGAGACAGAGGACACAGGGAAAAAGAGAGGCCCTTTTTTCCGAGAACAGGCCACCCCTGAAAACACTAATCTAGCATTTCTTTGTTTTCCCACAGGTCTCTGGATCCAAATGTCACCCCCCTTGGACTCTGCCCTGGTCGGGGACCAGCAGTGTGTGACGGACAGGCGAGTGGAGCCTGTGGTGGCTCTCTACTGTGTGGCTTCAAATTGGCCCTGGCTGAGCGCTGCATGGAGCTACGAGTGAAGAGTCCTGCTATGGTCTGATGTCTCAGCATGGATGGAGTCAGTCAGAGGACTGGCCACCACTAATGAGACCATCGCTCTTCAGCTGAGGACTAGCATTTACAGGATTACTCCCACGGTTTCCTGCTCTTTTCCCAGCTAACTGCATCATTACTGAACTCTCCTAGGTGGACTTTTCGTGAGTCTAGTTTTCGGTGGATATATTACATCATTGCCTTTCAGATTTTTTTCGTATTTGTTTTTTCCTCCCCCCACCAAGTTCTTTTTATTGTTGGTTCCCATTTCTCCCTTTTGCTTTTCCACTATGGAGTTTCTGGCTGGACCTTGGAATAAGGATTGGGCTTCATTCTTGCAATTTTGGTTGACTGTCATCCTAAGCCTCCAAATGCAATTCAGCCTGGGTGGCGCTTGCCCGGAAGAGTGTCGTTGTGACAAATTGTTTGTGTACTGCAACGAACGCAGCCTGACATCAGTGCCTCTGGGGATAGAGGAGGGCCAGAAGGTCCTCTACCTACACAACAACCAGATCAACAGTGCTGGCTTTCCAATGGAACTTCACAACCTGGCCTCTGTGGAGACGGTCTTTCTCTACGGCAACCAGCTGGACGAGTTCCCCGTCAACCTGCCCAAAAACACCAAGGTCTTGCATCTACAGGAGAACAATATCCAAACAATCTCCAAGGCAGCCCTGGCCCAGCTGACTCAGTTAGAGGAGTTGCACCTTGATGATAACTCCATCTCCACAGTGGGGGTGGAGGAAGGGGCCTTTAGGGAGGCAGTGAGCCTCAAACTCCTCTTCCTCACCAAGAACCACTTAAGCAGTGTTCCCATTGGCCTCCCCGAGGACCTGAAGGAGCTGCGGTTGGACGAGAACCGCATCGCCGTCATTGCAGAGGAGGCCTTCCAGAATGTGACACGCCTGCAGCGCCTCCTGCTGGACGGGAACCTGCTGACGGATGAGGGCATTGCGCCGGGGACCTTCCAGGACCTGGTCAACCTCCGTGAGCTGGCCCTTGCCCGCAATTCGCTCACCTTCCCCCCTCCCCTCTTGCCCAGCCAGTCGCTGGCCAAACTCAGCCTGCAGGAGAACCAGATCGACCAGATCCCTGTGGCGGCCTTCGCTGATCTAAACAGGCTAGAAAAACTGGATATCTCCACCAACCAGCTTCAGACTTTGACGCAGGGTGTGTTCGATGGCCTGTCGAGCCTGAGGCACCTCATGGTTCGCAATAACCCGTGGCGTTGTGACTGTGCGGTGAAATGGGTGGTGGTGTGGCTCAAGTCCTTGCCTTCCTCCATCAACGCGCGAGGGTTCGTGTGCCTGAGTCCAGACAAGGTGCGCGGCATGGCAATCAGAGAGCTGACGCTGGATATTATCGAATGCCCGGTCGACGACGATCAGCCGCCCTGGCCCACCCTCCGGTCCACACCCCCTCCCCCTCCCACCACCACCCCTGTCACCACCATGATCTCCACCGTCATCACCACCTCCATCCCTTACTACTTTGACTCACCCTCCCCTCCCTTACCCCCAGTCCCTAACAACCCCCCCGGGCCGCTGCCTCCGTACGAGGACCCCCTCCAGATCTCCTTCAACGTGGTCAACTCCACCAACATCGAGGTGAGCTGGGATTCCTATTTCACCGTCACAGCCTACAAGGTCACTTGGGTCAAAAGGAGCCAAACGCAAATAAACGAAGGGATGCGGGAGCGGACGGTGAGCGGCGGCCGGCGGCACATCAGCCTCACCAACCTGGAGCCGCGGTCAGTGTATCGGATCTGCGTTCACGTTCTGGACACGCTTAACTCCTACAGGCCCGGAGAGGATACTATATGCTCCGAGGCCAGGACCAAGCCTGCCTTGTCTACTAAGCCTCCTGGCAGAGACCAAGCTCCTCAGGAGAGCATCAACTCCACGCTGCTCATGGCTGGGATCATTGGCGGGGCGGTTCTTATCATCCTGGTAACGCTGCTCAGCCTGTTCTGCTGGCACATGCACAGGAAGAGCCGGTCAGCTTCGAACAAGTGGAAATACAACCGGGGCAGGAGAAAAGATGACTACTGCGAGGCTGGAACCAAGAAGGATAACTCCATTCTGGAGATGACTGAGACCAGTTTCCAGATAGTGGCGCTGAACAATGAGCAGCTGCTCAAGGGAGATTTCCGCATTCAGCCCATCTACACGCCCAATGGGGGCATTGGATTTAGAGACTGTCACCTCAGTAACAACAGTATAGCCTACTGCAAGAGCAGCAACGTGCCCAGTACAGAGTTCTGCCACACGTGATGCAGCAGCAAACAGTACAGCGGCATACACACACATACATACACACACTTTACACCACATGCATAAATACAAACACATACACTGTTTGTGTAGACAACAAAAAACATACAAAATTCTAGTGAAATATAACTGTACTATATATATTTCCAAGTTCTGTCTACAATGTAATTTATACTGTGGATAATAATGTGGGATTCTCTGCTATCTTTTTTATTCTTAGGAAAAAGAGATACAAGTGTTTCTTTTTTATATTCAGCAGGGTTTTGAAAGTTGTTTTAATGGTCAGTACTGTACATGAACATGGATTTGTACAATCACGGCACCCTGGGTGTAGCTACTGACGAACGCTGTCAGCCTTGGAAACGTTGGGGCGCTTAGAGGGCTGGGATCCTTTGCTAACCACAGAAGCAAAATATGGCCTTTTTTTGCGCTTTGACACACTGCAAAACACTCCCCAGTACAACAGAACAGTGGTAAAGACAACACAGCACAGGGGAAATCCAAACACTGCTGATTAGAGCGCTGTGGAAATAAAGCACTGGTTCACTGGTGGCATGTTGTAAAAAAAAAAAAAAAAAAAAAAAAATGAAGTGCACTTTCTTATTAATGGAAGCAAGGCAGGAAATGAACAGAGGTGGTGATCACGTGCAAGGGATTGTGGCTGGTTGTGTAGGGAGAATGTCGTGGTGCTGTTGGAAAAGCCTGGTCTGAGATTTCCCAAAAGTGCCTTAACACTAAAAGCACCTTTTGTTCCGTTGTTTACAGTGGAACAAAGGTAGGCTTAGTCTAGAGACGCTTTTGGAAAACTCTGGGAAAAAGGATATGTAATTTTCACCACACTTGTTTTTTGTAGTGATGAGGTGCAATTATTAACATTAGCCTAAAAAGCAACAAAGGATTATTGTCCTTAATGAGGCGCATGGATGTGCTGAGACTTGCAGATCCTTTTTGGAAAGAAACTCCTCAATTTTTTCAGCTTCTGCTTCAGCTTTTTTTTTTTTTTTGCCTGTTTTCCCTGTTTTGGCAAGTAAGACCACAAGAGGGCAGTTTCCCTCAGCGTCATGTGTGGGACAGAGGAACAGAGGGCAAGACAGAGAGATCACTTTACCACTACCATTCCCCATGGAGTCCATTACCCAGACAACATTACTCATGCCCAAACAGCATTGTTTTAGAGTATTATTGCTCATCGACCAAGCTAATGATGTGGAATCATTTAAAACTAACGGTGTTTTCTGTGTTTGGTGGCTAAATTATATGGATTTTTCACCACTGTGGTCTATCATGGGGGGAGGTCCCTGCTTCCTCGTGTGTTAGTGTGTGTGTGTGTGTCAGAGAGAGAGAGGGAGAGAGAGCGAGTGCATGATGAATTTTGAGAAGACACACACATTATGCTAATTATACACC
Source organism: Trachurus japonicus (assembly GCF_045865225.1). Classification (NCBI taxonomy): domain Eukaryota; kingdom Metazoa; phylum Chordata; class Actinopteri; order Carangiformes; family Carangidae; genus Trachurus; species Trachurus japonicus. The sequence goes on along the minus strand of NC_140930.1, from coordinate 28,742,819 downwards.
CACTTATTTCAGCCTTGTCCCAGCGTTCATTAGGCTTTTTGATAAATTAGGAAATTGCAACAATAAGATCGTGCGCCGCCCATGATCCTTGCCGTGCACAGTTGTGACTGAGCAGCTCATCTCACATCTCATCATTTATCCCTTTGTCTGCGTTTATGAGGCCGTCTCCTTCATTTCTGGTTTGCCCACCTGAACAATGCACCTGCTCACTCCGCAACATTAGTTTCTGCTGTGGCCATTCTCAACCCTTTCCCTCCCTCATTCGCTTTCTGTGTCTTTTTCCGTCCGTCTCACTGTCTCCCTCTCTGTCTCCTTGCACCTCTTGATCCCTGCATGGGCTCAATTAAAACACTTTTCCTGCCCCTCAGCTCATGTGGCTGCGGTGGCAGCTCTTTGCATGTGAGGTGCCAGTGAGAGGTCTTCATTATGCACTTCTTAAGAAGACTTTATTTGATTTGACAAGATTTTATTTTGAGGGGCCAAGCTTAAAGAATTCCCACCGCCGACCCCTCTGCTCCCCCTTTTTTCTTTCCCCCCCTCTCCTCATAATCCTCTACCAAAAAAGGGAGAAAAATATGTAGACCTTATTTTCACTTGGCTGCATGGAGCTCACGCTGGGAAAGAGTGTGTGTTAACTCTTTGTGAGGCATGCAGGTTTGAGCTTCTGGGACATACACAGCAAAGGCCGAGCAGTTACAGTACAATGATTTGCAAGGGCTTGTGCTTGAGTTACAGCTTGAGTTGAGATTATCTCTGAGAGGACTTAGCTCTACTTTTGCGATACCTTGGAGTATCTGCACTTAATGTAATTACAACAGCTCAGCTTACGACCATATGGACTCAGACATCCTCAGCCCCTACGAGCAAATTCTGATTGAACACAGTGAATTCCTGAAAACATCTTTCTCAACATTGTCATATACGTCTTAAAATCATGTTTGTATTGAGACAATTGAAATAGCTTTGCATACAGACTGTAAATAGAATGAAACAGCTAGCCTAGCTCCTTCCAAAGGTGAGAAAACTTTCCATAAAACTACACGTTAGTTTTAGTTTCAGGTTGTTTTGTGCGGATTAAACAGACAAAGCTTATCATGTTAATTTGTCAGCTTTTGAAAATGCTTGTTGATTGATTTTGTTAGCTTTAATCCATTACCTAGACAACATAACGTAGTAAATGTCCCGGCTTAGAGCTTCTTATTCACCATTTAGACATGAAAGTGGTATCAATTTTCTCTGAACTCCTGGCAAAAAATGAATAAGCTTTTTTTTTTTTTTTTTTTACTGCAAAATGTGGAACTGTTCCTGAAAGTGAAAAAAAAAGAAATAAATTAATTTGCATTGGAACAAAATAATGATCTCATTCCCCCTGACAAATGACAAACACTTGTCTGGTGCAAAATAAGGTTTTAAGACTAAAGAATTTAATACATGACATGTTTAGATGGATTTTTTTCCCATCTTGGATTCATTAGCACTGCGATCCTCTGTGGTTATCAAAGCATCTCCACTTTTTTTTATTCTACTAATATCCACATATCAGCACACCCACCGCACACAGATGCACCAGGCTGCCCTGACCCGCGCTTTGATCTACCCCGCTTAACAATCACGAAGCTGACTGACTGAGCATCTGTAACCTACCGACAGTTCATCGTGTGTGTGGTTTGCTACATGCTGCACCAGCTGACAATGAACCCCTTCATGCCTAAACACTTGAACATTTACATCAGACATTGTTTAGACTATTTTGTTTTTCTGTCATAGATAAAAAAGCCCTATCTTTCAGTCACATGCTGACAAGTCAGGTCAAAACTAGTGCAACATATAGTATCTCGCCTGTCTGTGAATGTGTAATGGAGACAGATATTTGCCTTACCTTTTATGCTGGACTGAATGATTAGCTAGAGATAAGCAGCAGCAGGAGGAGGAGTGGGTGAAGAGGAGACACAAGGACGCAGCAGAACAGAAAGCACATATCTCCAACAGATTGCAGCCACGATGGCAACAATAACAGTATTAACAGGGAGAACAACACTAAGCATGACACACAGTAGCTAACGAGAGACTGTTCATCCATAGTGCCAGAACTTAAGAGGTGCATGGATAATGATTCAACCAAGACTGGGGAAGGAGCTTTGCAGCGTACATTACTCTTAATTTTCTACTTGCTTGATGAAAGAATGCGGCCGCAGCGCCGTGACCAATGGAATTACACATAATGTATTACAGACTGCTAGCGTCAGTTTATTACTGTTTCAGGGTGCCGAGAAGTAATTTCCCTTAAAGCTCATTGATCCCCATTGAAATAATTATGTTTAATCACTGAGATCCAATTCAGACAAAACATAGAAGAGGTTGAAACTGAATACTTTCAAAAGTCATCTTTTTTCTCCCTGTAGGAAAAACCTTCACTGCAAATAGCTCTTAGCCAGTGACACTCATTTGCGGATCTTTGCATGTACTGTATTTAGCTTCGTAGCCTTTAATTTTTTTTTTTTTTTTGTCACACCAGGTTTTGGACTTTAAAGGTTTTTTGTTTTATTTTATTTTATTTTTTTATCCAAGCAATCACCCCAGTGGTGGTTAAGATACAGTATGAGCAACCATGGCAGAAAGATTCTCATATGGTTTAGAGGAAGTAGGCTGCAAATTTACAGTGCATGTAAAACAGCTGTGTTGGGATACTTTGACATTCTGGCTTCTTCATCGAGACACACGCAGTGTTATGTTATGCCATCCACCCCAGGACGTTTTCTTAGGAACCAAAGTTAAATTTCTGTTCTCATGATGAAATATTGATGTTGTTCCATGTATGTGCCTTGAGGTTGAACTTACAATGTAAAGTCCTTGAAACCTTTAAATGTTTTTGCACAAACTGTAAATACTTAAGTGAAGCTTTTTGAAAATAAAAGAGCCATTGGATTTGAGCGATCACTCCTTTTCATTTTAAAAGAAGAAAATCCTTACCAAAAGCAAAAGCTGTTTACTCCAATGAATGATTCAACATTCTTTCTCTTTCAAATTAGTTTTGTGTGTTGGCATGAGCCGTCAAACTGTGTTAGGAGAGTTTGTCCAGGAACACGGCCATAGCTAAATCTATTTTGGGTCAGACACTAGTAATTCTGGGTCAGAGATTTGTGCTGCACCACACCGTTCCAAGTTATCCTCTTATTTCTATATGGGAAGCTTCAGACATCTTAGCGTAGCCACCACAGCTTAGTGTTCAGCTGGGGAAAATCCAGGATACTCTTTCATTGGACATGTATGGCACAGCTAAATCCCAGAATGGGCTCGTTCTCCAAATCCCTGTGTTCCACCAAAGTCCAACTTTTTTGCCTCCTCATGACCACATCCCTGTGTTGCCTTTGCAACCTCCAGCCCGCTAAACAACCCTCACCAGCCCAAACTTAATTCACTATGACAATTAACCACATACATCCAACTGGAACACAAGAGGGTGTGCCATTCTGGTATTTTGAGCAGGAAATTGGTATTTTTCTCAAAATCCCCAAATGTCAAAACACGATTTGTTATTGCAGAAGTGTAGGCTTTCTGGAGAGGCCAAGTGGGCGAAGTGAACTTCAGCTTTGGCGCTGAGAAATCAACTACTTTGCTATTCCCTGCTCCTTGCGTGATGTGTAACCAGTAGCCACCATGAAAGATTCAGAGTGTGAGCTCATGGCCATCCATCAGGATTGGGTTGTAACCCCAGCACTTTGTGGGTAGTTTGTGGGTAGGTCTCCTTCCCACTGATTCACTCAAATTAATTGTATTAAAATGGGTGATACGTCTTAAGGAGTAGAGGTTTTTAGTTTAATTTGTCGATAGGAAATCTAGCCTATCTATCAGCTATGCAAACAGGAAGCAGTGCAGCAGTGCAAGTTGTAACTGAATTTCCAAAATGAGCAAAATAAATATATTACACTAAATATATGTATTTCAGATGAGTATTCACTTTAGAAGTGTCACATAGAGAGGGAAGTGTACAATTAAGCTAACCTATCTTAAATTATTAGCTAACTGTGTCTTTTGTTAAAATTAACCAAAATATTTCCAGTTTACATCAGAACTATTTAGCATTTTGTCAAATGTCAGGTCAGATATCCATCCATCCATACTCTTTACTGCTTATCTGTGTAGGGTCGCAGGGGGTCTGGAGCCAATCCCAGCTACCATACGTATAGGCCAGATGTATCAACTACCTTACAACTTCTATTAGCCTTAATTTAATGTGTCTATGGCAAGCTAATGTTAGTTTTGTCAGTTATACTATAGTTCACAACACAGCAGATCATTTCACAACAACCAGTGGTGGAATGTTACACTTAGTACATTTATTTTATGGCTATAATTAGTCTTTACAAAGTATTTTTTAAATACAAAATATGTGATTCACTGGGATAGATTAAACTTTAAACACACCTCAACCAATCACAGCAGTAAAATGTTCCATATTAACCTAGCAGTAATATAATAAAATGTATAATTATAGTTAATAAAACAGTCACAAGAGCTATATTTCTGCACCACGCATTAAGTACTTTTTCTTTAGATGCTTTAAATACACATAGCTCCTTATAGTTACATGCTGCTTCTTTAGTAACAGTTGTATTTCTACATTTACTTATATTTCTTGTGAAAGATCTGAATGTTTCCTTCGCCACAGATACAGTAATAACATGTTTGCTAGTGCTAGTTGGCGCAACCTGTTTTAAATTATTTTTTATTGTGTAAGCAATGAAGTTGTAACAAGGATCATTTTGAACATCAAACTAATGCAGTTGGCTGGAGGACACTAAGTAGATCATAATAATACTGAAAAATAATGTGAAGTAACAGTGCATTGCTGTTCTCTGTCTCATTTTATGTTCTCACTTTTGTGGATGTTATGATTCATCTAAAACAAAGTGGTTGTGTTTGTCATATTCCGTATGCCAGAAGCTAATGAAATGTGGATTTCTGCCTCTGAAATGTTCACTGAACAGGTGTTAGCTTCTTTTTTTTTTCATCTTTCTCTGCCAAAAGTACATTCAATTCTCTTCTAGTTAGATATTCTCTAAGAGCTTCACTTTGTGATTTTCATTTAAGCACCTTAATCAGCCTCAATATGGAGGAGAAGTCATTAAAGGATGCAATTTAAAGCAATTTTATTCCAGGTATTCTAACATCGACATCTGGTAGACTTAACATTGAACTGGCAGGTTTAAAGCCACGTTCTCTTGTTATTCCCATCTTTCATTGCCCTCAGTAGCCTTTAATTAAAGACTGAATGCAGGTGAGGCCTTTGCCTCCTTCACAGTACGTCAGGCTAATGCATGTCAGGATGGGTCACTGGATTTCTGCCCACTTGCTGCCAAGAGTGAATGCCATTTACATTAAGCACAAGTCGACTAAATTAATTTAGCGACCCCTGTCTCTGGTCGATGATATGAAAAACTAAATGAATTGAAAACTAGTGAAAATAAACAGCCTGCTTTTCTTTTCTTCCCGTGTGATTGGTGACAGAAAATAGCCTTGCACTGTCTTTTTTCCCCCTCTCTTTTCTTGAGTTGTGCTGTTTACTGAAGGTGCTTACTCTGTTTGAAGGCAGTCATTAAAATTTGATGTTATGACTTGAAAAAGACCAAAACAGAGCACAGACTGTATAGAAATCCCCCCGACAGCATTTAAAACAGTGAACACGGGATATTTTAAGTGAACATCGATGAGGGGACTGGTTTGAGATGCAAATTAAATTTGTCCTCCCAATTTTAGATGACTGAGCCAATGATTACTGTGCGAGGGGAAAATGCAAACAGAATTCTTGTCTGTTTTTCTGTTTTAGCTGCAAAGGAAATTTGACACATGCAAGATATCCTCTGTAACAAAATGAATACTTTGAATCCTGCCTGACAAGTCTTTAGTGTCTGTTCTCCCAACAGCGAAACCGCAGCACTTTATTTAAGAAATGTACACAACGCACACAGTTTGTGTTTGCTCCCCCTTTGCAACTCATGAGAAGCGACTCGCCAGCTGTACTGACTTCCTAATTGGTGACAAAATGAGTTGAGTTTTACACTGAAAACTGTTGGAAATTCTCCCAGGCAGAGGAGGCAATTACAGGTGTCTGTGCAATAAAAGCAAACCTTGGTGTTTACACTATGATGCAAGCCACTAACACAACCCTGCAACAAATACAACCAGGGTGAAGCAGTGAAATGGTCAGTTTGTGTTGCTGTGACCTGGAGGCACTGGTGTTCTTGTAAAGGATTACAGTTCTCCCTATGGTCCCACCCCACCCCACCCCTTACATAAACACCACTGGATTATACTAAGGATGACTTAAACATCTCAGAGGGTCATTCACAGTGATTATAGAGTATGTTTATCACACTAATGTGTTGAGATTTAATTTATGACTTGAATTGTGATGGAAATTGGTGAGACTGTGCAGTATGCGTTTTAAGTGTGGGAGTGCAGGGTGAATGACAACAACTTCCCTCCTCATTTAGAGTCATTAGCATAAACCTGTTCCTTTCATCTTATGCACTTTCCTCCCTCTGCTTCCAGCTGAGGCTGCCACACAGTTTGAAAATCTAAGGTGAATCTCATAGTGCAGGGCACAAAGGATTTTGTGCTTCTTAGAAAAAAAAATAGAATCCAGAGCTGAATCAGCAAATGCATTAGGTTCTACAGGTTTGTTGTGTACTACCTTCACTTAATTGACACAACTATTGTGCCAATGATTTAAACAGCTCAGTCAGGTACATATTTATTAGGCTCAGACATAGGATAGACTGACACAATAATGTGAAGTGTTACAGTAGGGGAAGTGCTCAGATCTTTTGCTCCAGTCAAAAGAATAGTATGAGTCTATAAACAACTCAAGTCAAGCATCCATAATCTTAAGTGAATGTACACATGTATTATTGTCTTAAAGGTTCATTGTGTAATAATTGGTTACGTTTATTGGAAAAATCTGAATATACTACCCATAAATATATTTGTATAAATGTATAAGCGCTATAAAATAAAATATGTTTCGTTTTCGTAGCCTTATAATTATTATTTTATATATACAGCAAGGGTCTTGCTTTAGAGAGTGTCGCCATCTTGCGCAGCCATGTTTGTACGGCAGCCCGAACAGAAAATCCAGCCAGCCAGAGAGCATGTTTCGCATGCATAAATAAATGAACGAAGAAGAAGGTGGAAGGAAAGAAGGAGTAGGAAACAGCAGACATATCGTAAAATGGTTTACTAGATAGTAGATCTTCACCTATTCGCTCCATGCTCCTGAAATACTCCCAGCTGTCCCAGTCGTGGTACACTACAAAACGTTTTTTTTTAAGTGCGAGCAAGTGACTGAGTGCTGCAAATTAAAGTCTGAACGCTGGATATCAAGGTTTTACCCCCATATTACACACTGGACCTTTAATAGATTTAAGAATTATGCAGAAAAATGGCGCCACTGTCTTATAATTATCGACTGTTAGATTCATGATGCTGATTCATTCATGTGTAAAGGGTATTCTTCCGCTTCAGTTGGTCAAGATGAGGCTAATTTAATGTACTGTTAAACCTGTGTTTTGCATGAATACTCTTAATCTGCCAAGTACAGATTCGAGATAAATACGGTAGATGAAAAAGTACCACCACATTGCTTTAAAGTTAACATTCAAGTGAATACACCAGGTTGATTTCCATGGCAGTCGAGCAATAACATTATACAGTCAAAACAATCTGGTTGACAAGAAAAACAGTGATTCCTTTAAAAAGCAGTCAGGGTTCTGTATGCACAACCATATGGTCAGCTTTAAATATGCATTATGAATTTCCTTATTATAAACGTGGCTGGCGCATGTCATGCCTCGTACTGAGCTGTAAGTTATCAAGAGAGATCACAGAGCAGAACTGTTGTGTGTAGAAATCAAATGGTTACAATGTGCAGATTTGTTTAATATAATAATGCATATTTTCCTCATCTGCCAAAATAGTCCTTTAATTATGCGAGTAGTGCTGTGGCTGAGCTGACCCAGTTCATAAACTATCAAATCTTTAGCAGTTCACTTGTTATTTTTTTTTAACACATCTTCACAATTTATGACACATTTGGTCTTTGTTAAAAAAAAAAAAATCCAGATTTAGCTGTTTACACACTGAGTAACACAAAGAGAAGTTTGTGCTGTCTTGTATGTTAATTGGTGATTGCTGTGTTTGGCATATTGCAGTGCTGGGTGCCTCAGAGAGGTTGTTATCATGTGCAAGGTGATTTCTCCAAGCACATCAATGCAGACAAATAATTAGTATGGATCTTAACAACACTTCTTTGTCCTCTGTCTTTCTTGATTGAAAGGAAATGTGCTTCTACCAACAGCTACTTGAATTTTCAGACATATACAATATTAATGGAGTGGAGCGGCGAGCTGGATGAGATGCGTAATAGAAAGGAAGATTATGCATGCACGGAACATAACAGCACAATAGGGAGAAAGCCAGATATGCTTAAAATTACTGCACACTTGCAGTATGTGGCCCTGACTGCAAGTTGTTTTTGATGAAAGAGTCTTTCATGGCTAAACTAAATATGAACCGAGCATTTTCAATAATTAAAACACCACCTGTCAGGGAAACTTAGAGTAAATTCCCTAGTAGCTGGCTAGATTAAAGTTTAACTTTCTCCCCTGGACCACATGGAGCATGGCAGCACCTCCATATGTTGGGCCAGTGGGTCAGAGGAGTCTCAATTCCAGGTGGGACAGAGCAGCTGTGACCTTGAGCGAGACTCAGCGTCTGGTAAGGCCCGTAATGAATGAAGACGGTGATGAATAGTGAAGGTAAAAGGCTCACGGCTTTCTGGAGGTGACCAGGAAACTCAGAAAAAAAAATGCTTTCTCCTTTTTCTCTGTTTATGTTCGAAAAAAAAGTTCAAAGTGTGCAAGGCTTCAACCCAGACGCTACAAAGGTAAACTGAGAGGTGGATTGTCCTTAAGGTTAATTGAAATTTCATTATTTCATTTTAAGAGAGAAATCTGAAAATTGCCTGGTTCAGTGCTTTTCTTTTGTTTTACCCCAAATGTAATCATTAAAAAAAGTGAAAGCATAAATACTAGAGGGCAACAATATAACTAAAATAGAAAAATAGAAAAATAGAAAAATAAATAAATAAATAGAAGCTTGAAATTTAAACTACTGAATCCATAATGAATTTTTTTTTGGAATGACAGTGAAAAATAAATTAATCTCACAACAAGGCCTCATGTGATGTATTTATGACACTGACAATGACTTGCTGATTGAGGTTCGAGTTTTCCAAACATGAGTTACGATGAACCTTGACCAGAGACAATGAAGTCTGCACACTGTAAAACTGCCACTTTATATTATTTGGTGTAAATAAGTAGGTGGTTATGACTTGGAAATATCAGCATTTAAAGAAAGTCACTGCTAGGCCAGACTTGTGCCGTTAGTTTTGGAAAACAAGACAGACACTAGGAAACTCAACTGTTCACAACTGAACTCAACTTTGTGTTTACTGTGACTCCTCTACACAGTAATGTGATAAATTAAGTCTTTTTTTGTTATTAATCCAGAGTCATTGGATGGTTTTCAACTCAATTTGACTTGATGGTTATATTTCAGAATAATGTGCAGTAGATTCACCTAATTGCTAAAAAAAATTGCTAAGAAACATTCTTAATTAATTAGAGTGAATAAATCACTTGGATTCTTTTTTTCTGACATGCTGGAGGTTTGTTATATTTGACTCAAAACATGTGTCTGGATGTTGTTGTTAATTAAAATGTTTTCCTTTCATACAAACTACATGAAAAAAATATACAGTAACAAAATTGCATAGGCCTACATTTTGCTTGGTTGATGAATGTACTCTATATAAAAGTCAGTTTTCTTATGAACAAAGGTTTGTCCAATCTAAAATTAAATTAAATTGTTTATTTTATTTTTTAGCTCTATCATAAAAATAACTACTTTATTTTTACAGTGCAGCCAGGTGGTAACAGGTCAAGGAATGTTTTTGGCTCAACTTCCAACATAGCTCCACTGTTTTGAAATCTGCTCTCCCTCATCTGAGAAACTGTGCAAGTCAAATCTCAGAGCGAGGACTGTCCTGAGTCATTAAGTCTCTGTGAGTCATGAACTCCTCATTCACAGCTGCACACGGGCAAAGTCAAAAATACAGACTTAAGTGAAAGTAGAGTATGTGGTGCTGCAGGCCCAGAAACAGGGCTTTTATGAGCAAAACACATTCTCCCGTTTGTGATGGAAAGACTGCTGAATGTTTGTTTGTTGCCTGGCAAACACTGCCAGCTGATGTAAGACTGGAAAATAGCTTTTGATGTGCACTCGTTTATAGTCAGACTGAAATTAGAATTCATTTTTGCTAAGAAATCAGTGAACATATCATTGGCAATTATTTTGATTTATGTTGTTACCAAACAGGGAAAAAAAAAGGATAATTTATTTTTTTGCATAATCTCCCGACATTCCTGTTCACCGATTGCTGTGGGCTGTGACTGACAATACTGGTACACATAATTTGATTAGTGCAATATATATCAGGGACACTAAAAATAGTTTCACATATCTCCCCACTTCCAACGGACACGAACAGGTAGTTGTCAGCAGATGTTGTTAACCACTGGCTTATTCCACTGCTGATTTGATCAGTCCTACATTACTTCAGGACTCTGTGCTTGTTGTGCATTTAATTATGCTGTGGACGGTTACATGTTTGTACATGTCCCTCTGAGTTCACTGGTCATTTAACTGGATTCGTGAAAGAGAGAGCAGCTAATGTTAATACGAAAAGTATTGCACAGTGTGAGTCACTCCCAGGGCTCTAACAAGGCGTACGGTGGCGCAGCCCGCACAGTGCTAAGTTCGTCCAGACACGGAGTAATAACGGTTCAACCTCTGTCTACACTAATACAAGCATTGTAAACACTTTCAACTTCTTATAGTGAATACTCATTGGTGATAAAACATAATCATGCTGTTGATTTTGCTATAAAAGTAAAAAATAGCTTCCTTTTTTCTTATTTGAAACCACAGAGAGCCGCTTGCGCTTGTAGCACAAACTGTATAGTGCATCTATGAAGCTTAATTGAAAGTGTCTCTACAAGTAGTCTGAAACAGTTTCATGCTGAGAAACCGAGCAACCTTCCTTCCTGTAGCCTACTTTCCTTACCCTAGAAGTAAAGCTATTTCAAATTTCTTTGCAAGATGCTGTGTCTTAGTTGACACTTATGTCCACAGTCTGTTCATTTCTTTGCTCCTGTGTGTAGATTTATGTTGATTTTAAACCAAGTGGACAATTATTATTCCAATATAGTAAATACAAGAGCAATGTTCTCAACGATAATTTAAAAAAAAACATTAGCTTTGTTCATTTCCTGTCATGTAGACTAATTACTGTTTTCTTGCTCCCAGTATTTTCAGTGTTTTCGAATGAGCTCTAAACTCAACTTGATTTTAATAGAATCAAGGAGTCATAAAAGCATGTCAGCGTGTGTGTGTGTGTTGGGGGGAGTTACAGTAGAAAATCATTTGAGGTTTTCAGTTCCGTCGGTGGCTTCGGGATAAAATGTGCTGTTGCCTTTTCCGCTGCTCTCCTGCTGAAAACCAAAAACTATTGTTTTTGTGACTTTTCTGACTTGTCTCATTCTCTTGAACTCACTTTTCCAGTCTCATGTCTTCTCGCTGAACCTCTCTCCGAAGCAACACATTCTTTGACGTCCCACACAAACATTTCTGTCTAAATTGGGAGCTCATTAGAGCCTCACACATCCACCGAGAGCAGAGAAAAGCTAGACATTATGAATTGATTTTCTCTATATCTGGACCATAAAAGCCGGGTGCATTAGCATTAGAGGAGATGAACGTTGCATTTGAGATCAGCAGAGGGGTGAGAGTGGTGTTGAATTAAACAGACATGTTTAACAAGCTGTTAACAACTCTCACTATCCCGCTCTCCTCTCTCTCTCTCTTTTCCTCCCTTCGTTGTCGTAAGTAGCGGAGACAAAAGCCAGCCGTGGCCTTAACGGGGAGTGAGATCCCACGAGAAAGCGTCAAGAGAAAAGGGGGCTTGCCGAGCAGAGGTGGTGACAGTTCACACAGGAGAGGAGTCCATCCGAGACAAAAAGCAGAAGCCCTTTGTCTCACAGCTGGGGAAAGTGTGGCTCAAAGCTGTTTAAATGTTATGGCGAGTTGGAATGGTTCTTACGAGCCCCGGGTCCGGAGTGCACATTACATGTTAATGACTTGGAACACAGACAGCAGAGCAGAGGCTCAAACTGCCAATTAAGCATATGCTGCAGACGCCACTGGTGTTCAGACACAACCATCTGATAGCGTTCAAGCTTGGCCTGCAGATCTGAATCTCTTCATGGGACATGGAGACACTCCAATGGTGAGTCATTAGCCACAGACATCCCTGCAAAACCACAGAGGAGTATGAGCAGATGATTGGATATCAGTCATTCAGCTCCATCCTCGGCTGCATTGTTTTGTGCGGAGCGGCACTGCCTCTCTGTTTCCCACTCATCTGTTTAGTCTAACACTTGGTGATGATGTTGTTTGCCTGTGAACAAGTAAACAAGCTGTACTCCAGTGCTTTAGCACTTCAAATCTGTGGAAGTGGTAAGCAGCTGAGGAATGGCTTGTTATTAAAGCAACATTAAGTCGGTAAAATGTTATTACTGAAGTCAAAGGAATTCCAGTTTGTTATCTATTTTCCCTTCTTTCTGTTGGAATGTTTATTCATTGCATAACTGTCAACAGCAATACTGCCCTACAAAGGCAAAGTAGTTTTTTTGACCAATCAAAGTGTGGCATATTCCCTCCAATCTGGTAGAATTTGATATTGGTACTGCTAACATTTCCAGAGTTATTGGGCTTTTTATTTTGCTGTCCATCCAAAAAAGCACTGTGAAACCAAGGCAAAGTGCAGTATTTGCAAAGTATACTGTACTCTCTACATTCTATACTTTACTCTATAATTCCATTGGAGTAAAACCAAGGCAAATAATACCAAGCCAAAGTGCAGTATCTGCACCAAAACCAAGGCAAAAGTGCCATGTATCCAAGTATCTGCCATAAAACGGTCAAAATTGGTCAGAAAGACAAACTACAAAATACATTTAATTCAGTCCTCCTTTATCTAATCAAGTATAGACTTGGCAGTTGTTCATAATTTGATGCTTAAACCTGACAATGAAAAACACAAAAAGCTGTTTTTCTCATTTTGGCATTTTTACAGATGCACTTTGCCTTTGTAGGGCAGAATAGGACTGACCATTTCTCTACATGTGTTTTTATGCATATGTATATCAGAAATACAGATATTTTCCCACTTAAACTGTACTATATTGTAGGCCAATGTGTGTTGTTGGTATTCTTGGAAAAATCAATAATTTATTCATGATTCCATTAAGCCAACTACCTACTGAAGAGGCCTGACCCTGACCCTGTGTTAGTTATTTTCCATCTCTTTGTGCTTATTTGATTGACTTTTAAACCAGAGTGTTAAGAGGCAGCTCATACAGTACAGAGGCTTTACCCTGTACGCTAGGCCCCTAAAGACGCTCATAATACTAACAAGCCAATTGTGGATCACCTATCACCATCTCTGGTATTGGGCACCAGTTGGACCAATCAGACTCTAGGAGGCTCCTGCCACCCTTGGCCACCCCCTTTGGCCCCAGCCCCTGTTTACATTATTGACTTCCCCTGTGTGTGATTAGACCTTTTTTCTGATGAAAGCTAGAAAACCCAAAGTGGAAGAAAAAAAATCTCTACAAATTGATCTAATTTGAAACCAAGGATAAAATACTAAACACCCGATGGCATAATTCACCCACTTTGAGTCAATATTTAGTCAAGGCACCTTCTGGCTGCACTGGACTCTGTATGGATGGATCCGTCTCAGTCTGGATTTCTGGACACTGTGAATTTTCCCTTTTGCCAGACTGAAGCTCTGTCAAGCTGCATGAGGTCCGGCCACAAATTCTGGATTTGATTGAGGTCTGGGCTCTGACTTATAGCTACTTCAGGACGGAAGCTTTATTGCTTGAATCTGTTCTTTTGTGGCTTTGGCTTTGTGTTGATCTCCTCAGAATGCCTCCTGCCAACTCGCTGCACATGATTTCTTTGTATTTTGCTGAATTCAATCGATCTTTTCTTTCACAAGATACCCAGGTTTCTGCCGGAGGGAAGCATCCATGTAGCATGAGGCTGCCACCACCAGAACTCATGGTGGTCATAGTGTTTTGCTGACACCAAAGCGAGCATTTAGTATTTTATTTATCTGTCATATGCATTTTCTTGGTGCTTGTCTCTTTGCCAATCTAAATGTGTAGTGTCTACACTGAGATGCATCACTCCTTTTTATGTCACACACAGACATTTAACTTAGTTAAGCTGTACTAACAGAGGCATAATTACTGATGTGACATATTTCCATTTTGTTTAATATGACTGGTGATTTTCTGTTAACTTGGTGCACATTTGTTTGGCACATTCATCTGTCAGTGAGATTTAGTTTTAACAAACAAAGTTTTCCCAGTAAAAGACCTGTGTAGTTGTATTCTACTGAAAATAGTCGTTCACATTCACAGTCAAAGGGGAAATACTCATTAAACAGGTTCTTTGATTTTTATATTAGTAATTAAACTTATTATCCTTAGCAAAGCATTCCACTGAAGATCAAATGAAATAAATGGACTGCATTTACATTGAGCTTTTCTAGTCTTATCAACCCCTTAAAGCAATTTACATTGCAATTAACATTCACCTATCCACACACAGGCCTGTGGCAGTGGAGGTGCTTGATGCTTCAGCTTCAGTGTCTCACACAGCATACACAGCATGAGCAGCCCATAATCAGTTAATACTCTTCTAATATCTAGGAGCTGATATATCCTGTGGGTGAGAATGGAGCTCTCCAAAGTCCTAAAAATAATACACAACACAAACACAAAGTGACGACTGATAAAATTCGTAAAAGTAAAACTTGCTAACATGCATAATTTCCCTTGAATCCCTGTGTGCGAAGGGACTGGACTGTGCCTCTTGGAATAAAAATGACTCTATAGAAATGTAATTAGGCTAATTAATGTTAATATGATAAATAGCCATCCATAAATTGAAAAAAATTGTTCATGAAAATATTTTTAAATTTTCATTTGTTGACCTTTCTTTTTACATGAAAATCTTACATACACAAAAATAATCAGAGAATGACACAACATTATTTCAAATGTGTTTTGATGATGGTGTTGGAGAACGCCATCTCACACGCTGCTCTGTTCAGTTTACACTCATTAAACCAGTCAGTGACCCCTGAGTGCAACTGCACTCATTAAAAAAAAGTAAATGATATGATATAAATCATAAATATGACAGAGATGCTAATCAAAAGAATTTCTGCTCTTGTGAAAAAAAAAAAAAAAATCACGATGGCAGTGAGGCAGACAGGCAGCCACTGATCCCATTCTCTCAGGCTACTTGGGATCTTTGTTGTACAAGACACAGACCAGGACCTCATATTGTGCTATTGTTGAAAGTACATTTTCTCCCTGATATGCAAGCAGCAAAATCAACAGTGACAATTCAATTTTCCACCTTCCATGACTGTTCAGCCACTCCTGAGCCCTAAACCACACACATCTGCTGATAAGCGTATCCACACACCGAGGAAAGTTGGTGCCAAAAGCAGTTTGCACAGCATCTCTTTGACCTTGGCATGATTGCCTGTGAGGCACTTTAATTTAATCAGCTTCCCCAAGCTTGAAGCTGTGCTCATTGTTAAGGCGAGCAGGACCAGGGAGCGCTATCCACACACGTCCACCCACCCAAACACACACACACACACACACACACACACGAGCACATGAAGGTATCACCTCCTTGTGCTGAGGCAAGGTTAGCGACAGACCATACCTCCAGAGACCTCGTCCTCACATCCACACAAAGGCCAACAGACAGAGGAGTTTGCCAGGCATCTCCATCAAACAGGCCCGTCTCTAATTATGTCATCAATCAGGGACGAGATGACGGGCAGGTACTCAATTAATGGCCATTGGAATGCAGCGCGGGGTCTTCGGGCACTGTGCCATCTCTGTCATCTTAGGCAGGCAACAGGACATACACATCAATGCACTTAGAAAATGCATGAGGCCGTGAGCTAGGACAAACACACACAGCCATTGTACGAGACCCAAAGAATGTTAAGGCTGCATTCTTCTAATATTAATCTTCTACTTCTCAGCGCACATGTAATTGCATGTCTTTGTGATCATTATGCTGTACTGGCTATTTACTGTAGCACTGTGATGCCCTTCTTATTTTGTTGCTATAGTTGCAGTTGAATTTATTTTTCCTTTGGATGATTTATATTTATCCATCTGCTCCTTAGACTTACATAAAAATGCATTGTTACTGTTTAATGACTTTAAAACTTGGCCAAATAAAGTGGCTGTGCTCTTTTGAACTTTGATTCAGTTTGGATGAAATGAGTTCTTCCTGGAACATTCTGGGTCTATATTTGACATTCACATGGGCGCGGATGGAGACACTACAATTAGATACCGTAGCAATTAACTGGACCTTTTAAAAGGTACCCTGTGTCATTTCTCCACCACCAGCGTTTAGATGACGCAAGTCCCGGTTCTGTGTGCATCAGCACACCAGAGAAGTTGTTGATAATGTGGCTGAATATGCTGAAAAAAAAAGTTTTTTCAGGCTTATTTGGGTTTCCACATTTTTGGGCAAATAGAGCAGACACATTAGTCATTCTCTGGCTGAGCTGGATGAGCACATGCACATTACAGACTGTTCTTCCTCCGTCTGAGCTGGCTGACTTCATGTTGGCTCCCACTTTTATGAATGACAAAAAGGCTAAATGAACAATGAGATATGATTTGCTTGCCCTAAATGTTCACAATGCATTTCCAATCATGCAATGCAATGAAATATGTACTCTTTTCTTATCTGCTACACCAAAACTGTCTCAAAGCATACAGACATGTGAGTATCTACAAGCATGTGGGTGACACAATACACATTCCTGCCAAATGCAAAAGGTGGTAATGCAAGGCACAATATTTAGGCAATGACAATTATAATGAAGGAAAAGCTGTGAGAAAACAAATCTAAAGTGCCAATGTAATGCGTTGTGCACACAAGTACCTCACAACGCACCACATCTATTGAGCTGTAACTGACAGTGCTTTACAGGTACAATGAGTTACAGTGTTTGCAATGTGATGCATCAATCAAACCTGTGAAAAGACACTATCACTGCCCTGGTATTAATTCCCAGCACTGGATTTAGCACTATACCTGCAGGAGGCCTAGCTTAGACTAAGAGGCTCTACAATGCTATGCATTTTAAAATGTAAAATAATTACATTCAGTTCACAGTTTATTTTTGTGCAGCCAGTCATAGAATGAGAAAACAAATGGAGGATAATATTGAATGTAACATATAATCATTTCATTTAATTGTGGGATGCAGACATATGGAATCCACATGTTTATTGCATGAGTTACAGAGGGCCATCATCAGGGCATCTATTTTTTCCATCTGAGCTATTAGAGTCTGCTCAAATGGACTTTGATCAGTGATTTGGTTACAAAATGAATCGCACTGGAATTAATGATGTTCGATTACTGTGCTAGCCCACTTGTGAGATGCTAACTGCACTCATTAGCCCCTGAACTGGGCAGGCGTGAAATGGGCGCCCACTGTGTGTCAATGCTAGCCTCTGCCTCAATGTGCACTGCACAGCATTATCAGCTGCTGTTTAGACAGGGCCGGCTGATAAATAGAGGAGCAGAAATGCACTTAAACTGATTCATTTGATTAGTATTGGGTGTGTTTCTTTCTCGGTGGAGACAACCTGTGCCTGTCTGAGATGCAGTTGAGCCTGTGTGTATCGTTGCCTGTCTATATGTGTGTGTGTGTGTGTGTGTGTGTGTTGGCTGACAGATGCTGTTGCAGTCAAACCATGAAAATACCTCCCCAACAAGTGAATTAAGGTGAAGCCAATACTTATGCCCACACCAACAAATTCTTTATACCAGCTGGATCAATAGCTTTCTGCAGAGGAGAGATATCCTGGGAAGACAAGGCTGGACATTCCTTTTTGCCTATACAGCTTTATATACACAATCCAGCATTTGAATTAAAATTAATGTAATAGGCAGTATGAACACCACAGGGTTGTTGAGAGGAAAGAGGAAACATGAAATCATGATAATTAAGTTTTTGCTTAAGCTGAAGTGTTGAGTGTTAATGAAACAAGGATCCTATTAATGAAAGGAGCTTTAAAGAGGTCACATTATGAGTCTGCCAGTACAAATCGTAGGGCAGGTACATTTCACTGGTTCCATTTTCTTTTCTTTTTTTCCTTTCCTTTTTTAAGACTTTAAACTAACTCTTTAAAATATGTCAATGTTAACCTTAAAGCAGAAGTGTGCGACGTGCTTGTTTCCTGCTTCTCCGCCGGTGTCGTGTTGACCCCCGGTTCTCCCTCGGTCTGTAAAAAAAAAAAAAAAAAAAAGCTAGTTTACTATAAAAGTGCACTATGTTAAATGTTTCCTGTGTTGTTAATATCTTAGATTTTTCTTTTCAAACTAAAAATATGTTTTAAATGTTTAATGTTTAAGTAAACATTAAACATTTAAAACATATTTAGTTTGATGCAAAGGAGTAGGTCATATACACTGAGTAATGCCTTTTACATGCGGTAGATACAGAACGTGTCCATCCTCAAGTGCATCAAATCATCACAACCCAGTTTCCATTTTTGGTAGTTAAAATAAAATATAGAGTTTACATGTGTTTTTTAAAGCATTTATTAGGTAACAAGTGTGTTTTTTAACCTTATTTGCTGTAGTTTTCATGGTCACAATAAAGCCATGTACAATATTCCTTGATATTGCTTTACAACACAAGTATATAACAATGGTGCAGGTGTGTGAAGTGCATACCCATCTCTTAATCATGGTATGAAACCATCTGACTCCTCTGAGGCAAGGCAAAACACATGTAACGTTTTCCATCATGATTCCTTGGGGCTTTAGCTTCACTGCAACGCATGCTGGGGGAGTATGCAAATAAACTAACAATGTTGCAGAACTTAAATGATGGATTCCGTATACAAATATAATTTTACTCAACACATGGAGAAATCCAAAATTTTGAGAGTACTAAAGTACAGATCAGGAGAGGGTTTAGAAACCCTCCAACTACAGCTTTACACAAATCTGTGGTGCCAAAATATTATAGTAAAAAAATGTATCATGTGATTTTCTGCAAGTTATTAAATCACTATGTATGTCGGGCATTAGGGTATTGTAGAGAAACTATCACATACCTTACATTTTATTCATAACTGCAGTTCAAGCTTGGAGTAAAGAGGAGCTGAGAGCAACATCACATTCGCTCACAGAAATCAGTCTGAAACCCTTTTATCTTCAGCCCTCTTCAAATCCCATTGACAGATAACAACGTACTTCAGTTTTAAGGGTTTAACAATTGGAAGCCTCATTCTTCCTGCTACTCCTTTCCTCCTAATAATGGTGAGAATAAAACATGTGAATGTGGAAAATTCAACTCATGCAGTGGAGTATTTCACCCTGTCTCAGGCTGGCAAACAAATGCTCCACCATGCCCTGATTTACTCTCATGGTTTTCCAATCATTCTTTTGATATATTTAGTGTTGCCACGAAACTTAATGTGATCATCCTTATTTTTCACATTTGTCCCATGTCAGTCAACATGCCGTGGCATTGGACCACCTCCACTGCAGTGTGGAGGGCTGAGGTAACCTTTAATTACAGCCTCATAGCACAACGTGTTGAAAGGCAGCTATTTGTGGACTTTAATAACTTATGCATTAAAGGATAGCAGGGTATTCATGACACACACTAATAACAAGGGCATCAGTGGAGATTCACAGAAACATGAGCCGGTGGTTAAAGTACGGCCTGACTTTTTTTTTTTTCAAATGACTTTTGCTTGTTCAAAATCTTTTGAATGTGAGCCTGGAAGCAGCGCTCCATCTGACAGCATCACAGTGCACAGAATGATCAGTTTCATGACTGACATGGCTAGCACAGCTTATAATAAAGGTTCAGAGGTCCTCTCCTGCCAGTAACAGTGTGCCTCTGTGCTGAACTGGCACAAACTATTGATGCATAGCATTGACTTGTATTGATCTGACTTCAGTACAAAGCCCTATAGAGTCATTGTGATGTGCTGGATGAGTTTTAAAAATGTACTTATTGCCACCAGAGACAATGGCAAGACTGAAGGGTATATAAATTATCCTAATGCTTATTTTAAATTCCAATTCCAATAGGACAATTAGTGAATCTGATAAGAATAGATGGTAGTGTGTTAAAAGTAGTGATAATTGCTCTGCGGGTTGCCAGACTATGGTGGATATTTGTCTTAAAATAGACTGGCAGATGCACCATACAGTATATGGGAAAAATCATTTCTCTGACTACTTTTGTAAGACCCTTCTTTCCCTCTCTGTAGTGATTTACTTCTCATTATTGTTAATTATCTAAGGCTTAAAACTTCATACTTAGGGCTCTATATTATTTAGCACAGGCTTAGATACTGATTTGGGAACACTTAATTAGGGCTTAATTAAAGGAAGGAGGTGTTTAGAAGGTCAAACAGATTAGTGTATGTGTATGTTTAAAACATGCAGACAGTACTTGTGCAATCACTTTGCTGGATAGAAATTGGTGGTATTAAACATCTCCAAATCACAATCTTTTCACATTTGATGACATTTTTCATTTGTTTTTGTTTCTACCAAAATGTTTAAGTAGATAAAAGTTGCTGTACAATCAATAAATTGCCAGATAGAAAGTGCAGATCAAACGCAAATTCCGGTTATCAGCATGGATGTAATACGTATAATGCAACACAACCTCCTCATTACCCTAACCCCCACACCCTCACTTTCCTGCATCGGCACTTAACTAACTGGACATAAATCGCCAGGTGACTGCAATGTGAACACCCTCCCTCTGGATACTGTGTCAAACAAATCTGCTGCATATAGCTCAAGATCTGGGCTGATTTACTTCTGTTTACTTCTGTTGTGGTTTGCATATTAGGAATACCAAAGACTCATTTACCAAAAATGCACACACAGAGAGAGAGTATACAAGCATGCACCAATCAAATACACATTGCCCTTCCTCACAGTCTAATTTCTGACAATGCAGCTGCAGTATGGCATTCTGAAATGATGGCCTCGGGGCACAAGCACCACTCCAACACATAATAATTCATCAGATACTCCAAACAGCTGTCTGTGTTAGTTATACTTTGAATCAGGGAGCCATAAGTTATATAAATGAGACGTTGCACCTTTTATGTGACACATACATTTATTTATTTCAAAGATGCCAGGAAGTATTTATGTCGCCGTTAAAATGTAGGTGGTACGTTTACATTAAAGTTTGATAAAACACATTTTGATAAAATACATATGACTACCTCCTAGATTTCAGCAAAATATATTATTAGTCATTTCTGAGCCTACTATGGTACAGATGTTTTTGCATCCCATACAGTATAGAGCTTAATCCTCACTTCAGGTGTAGCTGTGAGGTTTTCATTAATAAGCAGGAGATACTGTATCCATTAATTAGCAGTTTATAACTTAACTATTCTGTACTCATTCTTGCAAGGGATGAGGTACCTTGAGGTATCGGTGCATTGAATCTACCCATCAAGGAGTCTGGATCTACAGCAAAAGGAATGTTACGTTGGAGGCTAATGAAGGCTGACTGGGTGAAAGAGCAGAATGGCGCCAGGGAGCTCGCCTGGCCTCAGCCCCTCCAGGGAATCACAAAAGACCTGCAAGTAGAGGAGATCATGGCCCTGCCAATCCCTGATACCCTTTGAAAAGGACAGACATTGTCTGGCCTGTGCTCTGATGCCTGAAAATAAGCATTCCTCTGGGCAATTTGAGCTGTTGTGGGTGCCAGGAAGAAAAAAGGAACTGGTGATGCAAGGTTAACGTTGGCAGATTAAGAAGACTCATTCACAGCTGGTGTTGTTTGTGTAGGTGAATTCATGCATTTGGGTAAGTCTTATCTAAAACGTGGACATGTATTCACTGATGCTCAGCAAGTTACTACAGTCATTATTATAGTATATTAATATTACTGCTTGGAATGTAATGTGAATAATAATTCATTATTAAAGTAATTGAAGACTAGATGAGTAATTTGAAGTAAGTGACATTAATTATTTGCTACTTTACTTCCATTACTCAGTCCAGCTCTGTTAAAGGTGCCTTTCAAGAACCCCAAAGCCTCCACGCCCAAATGTCACACTGTGTATTCAACATGTAGAAATACAAAAAATGACACTGGTTTAAAGGGGCTATTTGTCATCTTGTCACGCTGAATGTGATTTCTTGTTGGAAGACGAGAGATTTTTTTTTATAATACAAGAGGTCGTAATACAGTACAGTACATCCGCTGAGCAGTGCTGCGTCCTCAGGGAAGATTTTAGGCTACAGTGAGTTGCTATCATAAACTGACAAGACACAAGCTTTCCACTTCTGGAGACAACTCTTGGATAGTAAAGGAATGAAGTTAACTAGATCTTGCCCATATGGAAACAAAGCTAGCTTCCTCAAAACAATCTTTTTCTTGTTCATTCTCAAAAGGTTTTCTGTACACATGACATTCTTTAATGAAAACGACTCAAAATGCTGTAGTACATATGCCAGGTGTGTATGTGGCGCTGTAACGCAAGCTGTGGAAAACTTGCACGTTGTATACAAACTAAAAAACATTATCAGTCGACTAAACACGGAAATGTTGACTGGGAGTCTTACCAGTCCAAATATGTTGATGCCAATTTAATTTAGCAGTGTGGCTCAGGTTACAGGTCAGGGAGGTGGGGCTGTGACATTATCACAAATGACCGTTTTAGTTGTCTACAAGAAAACGCTTGGGGCGGTGTTTTGAGATTCATTCACTCTGAGTGACCCATTTCCAAAAGCTATCATTCCTGGCGTCCCAACATGCCGTTTCCATGTGAATGAAATGCCAAAACGATGAGCTGTTATTGCTAATGCTAAGCTATGTAGCAAAAGCTAAATTTACCAAGCTTCTTATTCACCTTACGTTTCATGGTGGTGTCACTTCCAATTGTGTTCCAGCAGGATTTTAATAGATGAATTGGTCAGACTGAGCTAGAGACCTGCTGAAGTAACATAATCGCTTTTGATCATGGGCAGGAATATGGTGAATATACTGTTAGTTTAAGATTCTGTTCTGGCGATGATGAAGCAAAGTTCAAACACCTTCCAACTCTGGAGATCTCACTTATCAGTAGCTCCTATTAGCAAGTCAACTAAGCAGGCAGGCAATGAAGACAATTTTCATTTCTCTTCTTTTGTCCATCTCCTCATACCTAGCAAACACGTATTGAAGCAGTCAGCCAAATGCAGAGACAACTGATATCCATCAAACTCACAGAAAGAGAGGCAACAAGCTGACATCTAACCCTATCAAAGTAAAGAAACTTTAACAGTGATGTAATCACTGAATGCTGAATTAGAGACTTGACAGAGGGAATATAAAGCTATTCCAGCAACGAGTAATTACTGTTTAATGTCAGAACTCATAGTTATCAGTGGTGACATGACATTTTACATAATGAAACTGATCATTTGGAGGATGTATTTTTCCGAACCAGCACCTTGTTGCATTCCCACAGCTACATGGAACAGGACCAGACAGGCCAGCTGGAGGAAGTATAACTGCACAGCCAGATTGCCATAATCACGGAGAGATCATCTCAATCAGCGACGAGCTGACTCAGAAGCTTGACCAAAACGGTTAGCAGGTTAGAACAGCTGGCGTGTCTCTGAATGCAGCAGCGGAAAAAAGATTTACTCAGAGAAGATAAAAACACTGCAGACGCCCATTCACGTATCAATCACTTCTCTGAGTGCTTTCACATGTAATCATGAATCGTGGATGAGCCAAGATGTCAGAGGAAATTGTTCAGGCCAAAGGGAAATGGAAACACTCATCATTGAAACAAATAGTGGAATAATTTTATAGAGCATGACAGGAATTTATTCAACACCATGTCTGCTGTTTTTGTTTGTTTTCTTTCTCTCTCTTTTGCTTATTTTGTAAAGGGATACTAAATGCCATCAGTCAGAATAAAGATATAGGTTTATGAGTTTACCATCTTTCTTTTTCCTTTTCCCTCTCCCTGCCATATTGGGCCATAGATCTGCAAGGGCTGACACTTCGATGAGCCCATTCCAAGCGAGTGATATTGCACCATAGATTTTAACAACGTGACAGAAACACCAATACAGTGCTGAACAAAGAGGCATTAAGGCAAAGATAAACCTCTGTGAAAAGCACATAAATCTGCAGGGCCCTGGTTTAAGATGGAGCCCAGAAGGGTGATGGCCACCCTTAATCAATAAGAACCTCATCAGGAAAGGTTTCCGTCACACAGATGAAACTTATACTGAGACTGGAAGCGGATTCTGCTTTTAGGGTACACTTAGCTCCGCTGGCTACAAATTGTGCATGGACAATTTTGCAGTATTCATAGATCCTAGATGCTAACAGCTACAATGTTTTTTTTCTAAACTTTACTGATCAGTTTGATGAAACTCCTGTGGAGCAGAAAGACAGACAAATTCAAGGAAGGAACTGTAAATGGCTTATGTGTAATTTTGATAGTAAATGGCTGACTTCCTACAATGGGTCAAAGGGCTGTCAACAAGATTTGTTTCAATAGACGTGACAAGTATTCAGCGAAGCCTTACTTTACTAGAAAGGTCATCTCAAGTGCTAATCCCCAGAGTCCATCAGTTAAGAGGAACAGGCCAATGAGCCGAAAGTTCACTCTGAGTTCACTGTGGAGAGACCTGAGATCAGCCGATGCAACCACCTGCTTTCCCGCATTTCATTTAATGTAAGGTCTATACTGTGATTAGTCTACCACCTAATGTATTAGGTAACCTAAGTCTATCACCTAATCTATTAGGTGTGGGGGGATTGAATTTATTCCTGACCTTTCCACAAAGCATCAACGGTTTTAAGGCAAAAAAGTGTGACAAGAAGCAGAGAACCCTGCATGCTGACATACACTTACTTTTTTAGTTGCAATGTATGTGTGTAATATGGTCCTATGACTTTAGTTGGTGTTATCAGTTGGTGTCTATGAATAAAGATGGATGTCACTATAGTTTCCTGAAGAGAGGTTTTGAAGCTCACAGTGGGCTGCTTAGCTATCTTGCCAGTATCTGACATATGCTTATCCAGTCATCAATCAAAGTGGAAACGTCCTCAATCATGCAGAATTTTAAAGGTCCAGTGTGTAAAATGAGGGGAAAACAGTGACATCTAGCATTTCAATTCTATTATTTATCTATTAAATAATTCCAATTGTGTTCTCTGGTTGGCTGGATTTTACATTCCGTACAAACATGGTGGTGCAAGATGATGACACTCTCTAAGCAAGACCCTTGTTATATGTATATAAGAAGAATTATAAGGCTATGAAAACCAAACAGATTTTATTTTATAGTGATTATGCACTTTTACACATACATTGGCAGTATAAAGATTTTGCCAATAAACCTTGACAGATATTACTCACTGGACCTTTAAGCCTAGATAAAAGTAAAAAAAAAAAAAAAAACATGAATCATACTGTATCACAATTCAGTCTCTTAAGGAGGAAACATGTTTCTGCTGTAAAGTTAGACAGTTTTAATCTAATGTACAGGGATTTATTAACTTTTGAAACAGGACTCAAGTGGCCATTCGAAGAACTGCAGTTTTTGGTGCTTCCATGTTGGCTTCAGCCTTGGAAGTTGTAGCTGGTTGTAATCTGATATTTGAATTGCTGGACTGCTGATGATCAAAGTTGTTTCTCACTGACTCACTAAAGTTTTCAGTCACCATTATTTTCTTTGACATTTATGGATACTGGCGGCCCAGTGGTGAAGTGGTTAGCACTGTCACTTCACAGCAAGGAGGGCCTGGATCTCTGGGCCTGGGGGCTTCATGTGTGGATATTACATGTTCTCCCTGTGTGGGTTCTCTCTGGCCACCACTTGGTACCTCATGTGCACAAGGTTGGTTGTCCAGAGTACCCCAACCCTCACCCTGCACCAGTTGGGATTGGCTCCAGCCCCATGCAAACCTACATAAATTAGTGGTATATGGATAGAGGTGGCCAATGGATGAAAGGATGGATGGATTTATTGACACTCCAGCTGCATTAATGGGTTTTTACAAGGGGTCCTAGTGAGTGAATGGGTCAATGTCACAGTGTTGTAGTCCATTCCAGTTCACCATTCACCAATATGGTGAATGGTCTGAAAAAGGTATGCAGAGTGACAATGTTAGAATAACGCTTTGCTGTCATGATAGTATGTGCCTCAGCTCAGTGTTAATATGGACTCAATATGCATGTTTGCAAGGGAGAGCCTGAAGATGTGTGAATGTGGCTTGAGGATTTCTTCCTCTTCAGTCTGATTGAAGTCCCTGTTGTATAAGGTTAAGACAACAGTCGCGTCCCGGGTTGCCATGTGACACGTCCATGTCCTTGACATTTTCTGCAGCTCTGCTGGAATAATTACATGGCAGCAAAGATCAGACCTGCCCAATACCGAAGTAGCAAGTGAACTGCAGACATTACAATGCTCCAAAATACCTCTCAGTGTTGCCCTGAAGGTGCTGCATTATTCAGCTTTTCAGGTTTGGTGTGTCATCTTTTAAAGAGCTTTGTCTGAGAAGTATTGTCTTTTTTTATTCAGTTTAAATAAAATGTGTTCATTCTTTATTCCTGCTACTGTAATTGCAAAATGATGTATTTAAATATTTGAATATATCTGTTCTACCACCTGTGTTTTCCTGTGTCTTTGGGTTTTTTTGTCTCAACATTCTTTGGTTCAAATCAACAGATAAAGTGCTGATTTTATTCACTTGGGCACCTTAAAACTACACAGACCTTCTACCCAGTTTGTTTTTGGCGTTTGTGCCTTGCGGTCAATTGTCATGTTGTATTAAACATGTGAAGGAACAGTCATGTGAGGAATCATCTGAAGGTCTTTGAAGAATCCTTCTAATAAACCTTTGAAGGTGCACTGATCTGGAAAAGTGAACAGAGGCATGAAGTTCACCAGTTAACATGTGTCAGTTTGGAAACAAATACTGAGTCCATGTTATTATGTCATCATACAGTAATTACACCGCTTATTATCGTCACAGTTTATAGCAGTACTGCCTATACCATGCTAAGATCAACAGTATGTTGATCGCTTGTAGCTGTGTGCTAAATGCTAAGTGCTAAAGACGCAAAAACTTCCACGATCTGTTTCAGGTTTAGTAAATCACGTGTGTGTGCTAAATAAATTGGTAACACTTTACTTGACGGGTTAGTGCATAATGCATTCATAAGACCGTTTATAAGGTGTCCGTAATACATCCATGACAACTTCATAAGGCATTCATACATCAGGTTACATTGCTATTGAATTACAAAACAGGGATTTTTTTGCACTATTATGTTGCATTTCACATGCAGTTGTTCGCAAAATGGTCTCTTAATATGAGCCTCGTTTGTGATTGTGACTTGCATTTTCGATAACGCTAGCAAGCAAGCTATGCTACTGCAACCTTTTTCTTAATCGTTTTTTGCATTAATTTGTGTGTGCATTTATTTATATTGTTTCTTGGCATTTGTGCACAAATTAACAGATGAAGAAAACACGTGCATCCAAAAATAAAACGGCAGGCCTGCAGCAAAAAAGCAATACATTTATTTGCATCTACTCTCCCAATATTTTGCACCTTCAGGCAGAAACGTCCATATTTGTATATTCATCAAGGCAGACGTGCTAAATGGATTGCACATGCTATTTTTCCTGTTTGAGAGACGCAATCCTCTGTGCACCCGGTTAGTAGATCAGCTTCACCATGTGTTTGCGCGTGCAATCAAGTTTGCACATGTTTTTATACATGCATACCTTTAGTAGATCCGGCCCTTAGTGACCACTAGGAAACATACAGTACATAAACACACACAAAGCAATAAAATGGTGGCTGGCAACTGGCAGCTCATGCACCAAAGTTCCCCTAGCAAAAATATCTGACACGGCAGTTTAGTTTGACGATGAGATTTTTTTTTATCTACAGTATTTGACTGACTGTATTTGACTATAATGTATAAATAGAGAATTTATACCCACCTGAAAAGTGTGTTATTTGCACGGTGGAGGGTGAATGATTGACACTGTGGTTATAGTGCACAGTGCCTGGTGCTACACCAGATCTTTTAACAGATTTTTTTTTTTTAAAGATATGGACTTCAAAATAAGAGTGTAATGTCATCCTTTGCAGCAATGTTTTGTTTCAAGCTTTTGCAATTTTGTTCTGGAAAATTTGAACAGAGCGTTCCAAAGGATCTGTTGCCCACTCAACCAATTTCATACATTTCTTGAACAATAATTTTTATATTGGCCTGTAATTACGTATGTTCTGGCCTGCCACCTAATGGATTAAAAGAGGCCAAATTTAAGGCTACTTGTTGGCTTGTTTCCTGCATTTAGGTATCACATGACTAAAAGTGATTTCTTTACACACATACAGAGACAAATCATATTGGTCACATAAAATCAGAGTGAACTATATGAAAGACATGTTTCTAACAGATGCTACATTTCCAATATGAAAAAACCCTTCACATGGATTAATAGGCCATTTATTAGGCAGAAAGAGCTGAGGGCACTGACCAAATTACTGAGTCTGATTATCACTATTTTGATTCTTAATTAACTTCCACAATGGAATTACTGCAGAAATGTGGCACTCACCACAGATGACATCTAATTTATTCATATCAAATGTGTTACTATATCAGAGAGTCTTAAAACTATAATTATCTTGGTATTAAGTTTTATATCATACCAGAGTTGTACACAGAGGGCATGATTTACTAAGATCCCAGATAAGGGTCACTGAAATGTGTGCTTCTGGTAAAGTTTTGCATGATTGGTTAGCATACACTAAACAGGTGCTCTACTATGAGTAACACGCTAAATGACAGCACCAAACCACAGTATTTAAATGAGGGTTATGTGCGTGGTAATCGTTTCCACCATGGAGAGAGTGGACAGAGAGCTGGATGGCCGCAAAGACGGAATGAAATTTGATCCAATGGGTTAATAGAGAGCTCAGGTGGGACTCAGGCCACACTCGGATCTAAACGCTCTGACCAGAGGGATCAAAGACGGGGTGAGGGCAGCGGTGACGTCTCTCAGTCCCGGTCCCTGAGCTGAGCAGCCAGATACTCGAGAGGGAGCAGAGGAGAGGAGCGCACTGGAGGAGAGACGTGCAGCATGTGTAACAGTGCTTAAAGGACTTTTAACACAAAAACTGCTACAGTTAGCTGGAATCACCCAGACGCAAGGAAATGAGGAGCTTTTGGCCTGGCAGCAGTGGCAGCCTTAGACATCTTAGAAAGGACGCAGTAAACGCACTATCCATGCATCCCAACAACACATCACTATCAGGGCAAGAAACCAGGACTTAGAAAAAATGAGGACTGAAGTTGGTTTTCATCAAAAAGCAAAATCATTATGTACATTTTCAGACATGAACAGGAATCTTAACACAATCAAAAACGACAGGCTTTAGCAATATTCTGAATTTTAATTGGCAACAAAAGTAGCTAATGAGAGCAAAGTGCTCCGCGTTATTTCAGCACCACGACCACGGACAAGGAAAGGACGAGACATGCAGACAGACAGACGTCTACAGGCGCTGATCCTGTCGGTGCTGCGGTGCTGGAGCAGCAGACAGACAGCTGTCTCCTCCATTATTAAAATCTGTAAATAAGCTGCCAATAATATCACATTTTAGTTGTGCTCTTGCTGTGTTTTATTTCTCTGTTAAGTTAGGACGTACTCATAGATCGCCTGTTTGGAGGCATTTTAACCCGAGGAAAAAAATAAAAGAGGAGGAAAGTGATTGACAGACGTCAATCATCAGGTTACGCAACTGGGCGCACGTCAGGAGGAAAGCAGAAAAAACAAAAGGACATTAGAAACGCTAAGAGAAAAGGAATAATACTGGGAGAAGGAAAACGAGGGTCTATTGATAGTTTGCGGGCCGTTTTCATAGGTAAGCCTACGTTGTTATTGATATTTCCTGTCGTATTACTAATTAGGAGCGATACCGTCGCGGTGTGGCAGATACGCTCATCAGTGGTTGTAGAGCGGATCAGGGGTCGAGTGTGTGACTGCACGGTGGACAGAGCTGTTTGTGTGTGTGGTGGATGTAGGCCTGTGTGTGTGTGTGTGTATGTTAGGGTGAAACCTAGGTGATGAATCATTGTACTGTCTTTTACTTGGTGGCTGGCAGCTGGGGGCCCCCCTGGTGGCTGGGGCCCGTTTCAATTGAAACGGTTGAAACATAGGTAAGGCCTGGCAGGTATTAAATCAATAATCACAGAATGTTTCGCAAAGTAAGCAGAAGTAAGGTGAATATTTGTGTTAATATAAGTCTTAAATAGTTATATCTTCCGACAGCAATCACTTACATAGAGTGTTTGGTCTGAAACACGGGTCTGTCAGTCACTCTGCTCTGCTGTAAGCCGAGGAGAAAACTTTCCTTGTATCCTACAACCTTTATCCAATGAGGAGAGAGAACAGCATAAAGGGGCGGTCCTCTCTGTGTGTGCAGCCAAGGGATGCGCGTGAATGTGGTGACGTAGGGATGAGGGCAGGGACTGCTAACTCCATCGGCTGACAAGAAGTTAGCCAAAACGACCGTATCACTTACTTCTGCTTTAAGACTTGCCTTTCAAACATGTTAAATGAAGATGCAAAAACTTCCACCGCAATCTGTTTCAGGTTTGGTAAATCACATTGCGTGCACTAAATAAATTTATTTGCATCTACTCCTCCCAATATTTTGCACCTTCAGAAACCCCCATTTTTGCATATTCATCAAGACAAACGCGCTAAATGCATTGTAGATCAGCTTCAACTGTGCTTTGCGTGTGCAATCAAGTTTGCACACGTTTTTACACATGCAAACCTCTAGTAAATCAGGCCTGGAGTCTCTCCAAATCAAACTTTTGTCAGACTAGTGATGTAACAAGAAGTGTTGACATGTAGTACATGCAGAATATAGATCAGAGAAAGACACAGGGATTTATTTATTTATTTCTGGGTATTATAGTTTTGACAGCTGTAGGACCCCATACATCTTGAGTATTTCATGTAACCCCACAGGGTGAGCACAGCCCTCAGAAGCCTTGTGCCTCCTGGGCCCACTACACACAGGCAGCAAGCACCTCACTGCTGAGGTGACCTTATCCCCCGGCTTCAGACAGGGGGGTGTCATGAAGGGCTAAGAACTGCAGATAAATCAGAGATGCTGGAAATGACAAGGGTCTTGTCGACTGACAAGCCTTGTGGTGCTTTGACAAGAATGATGAGGATAAAGAAATACTTTGTGTAATCTCTCCAATCGGATTACGTTTCACCTTTGCTGTGATGGAGTGATGTCGGCATTGTGCATCACTGCTGAAGGCTTTCATAATGAATGTCTCTGCTTCGCCATGATAAAAAAAAAAAAAGAAACACTGTGCCATCTCTGATTTTTGTTTGAGTTTCTCATCTTCCATTTGTTAAATCCCACCATGTCTGCATGATTATAGTTTTAAAAGGCTGCCCAAATCTAATTCCACACCAGTGAAGTGAACACAAAAGCAGTAGACGGCTGTGACACATGATGAAAGATCTGACAGTAGCAGGTGGCTTTTCTGTAAACTCCCATAACTCAACTAATAGAGTCTAATATTGTCCTAAAGTTACTGGAAAAAACAGTCCTGCTGGGGGGAAAAGGACATTAGCACGTCCTTTCGTATTCAATTTTGTTTTGAATAAAGCTACATTTCCAATGTATAAACCTTTGTATGAAGGAGATAATGGGAACGATCACTGAAGAATACTCAGTGGTATTGTGATACAAATGAGTCTAGAAGTGGGTTGATATTTACCGTACCACTGGAACGAGTGGTGGATAGAGTCATTCAGCACAGATCTGATGCTTTGTAATTATCAGCATGCAAATATCACCCATCTGTGCTTTAATGTGGCCTTCATTTTTATTATTTTTTTCCACCAAAGGGTAACATTTCTAAAAAGACAGTAATTACTTTGTACTCAGATGAGAATGTGGGCCCCATTCATTTCTGCTTTGGCACAAATACTGCAACTACATCCTATGCCCTCTCAATGCCACAGCTGAAATTTATTACAGTTCAGCTGGCGCTATAGGCTGCACATTGTCAGTATTTTTTTTTTTTATTAGAAATAATCATTAGATATATTGGTATACAGTTTCAAAACATATGGTTAGTCAATTTCATCCCATATGGTCTCCATAACAGAGATACTTGAGAATTATCTAGTGTAAGTGCATATTCCCAAAGCAGTAAAGGTGGTGTTTCATTGTGAGTCGTATAAACTCAAGGGTGTTGGGCATTTAAACGCTCCTTAATCCACTATTGCTTCTCTGATTTTGGTTTAGCAAGGAGTCAAGGACTAAAAAAAAACATCCACAACACCTTGCAAAATCCAGTTGGATACAGTCAATTATAGGCACCTCTATACACAGGAGTACGGGCTGATCCAGATACAGCAGTTATGTGTGTGTGTGTGTGCATGCTTGTTATGATTTTTGTGTGCGTCAGCATGTTTGTGTACATATTCCCACCCCGCGTGTAAGCTGGTTACATGCTGTTACCCCTTCAAAAGACACCGGTATGTGTGCTGTATGTGTCAAATGGATAAGACCTAATCTAAGAACATACAATACAATCACCCACTCGTTTCTGACTGTCTGTCTGTCAGGAGAGATCTGGCTTTGGTACAATAAATCACTCACTGACACACAATGTAATTGGCCATGTGATGCAATGAAGTATGCTTGAGTATCTGATGTCCAGAGGGGCCAGTCCTTAAGACAGCTCTCACTTTGCTTCCCAGCACATCATAATTACTCTGTTTCCCTACAGGCTTGCAATCAGTCTCCATAGTGATCCATCTTGTACATTCAGGAAGTGTTGGGTCATGCATGTAGGTATGCAAGCACACAAATCTCACACACACATCCCTGCGCACATATTTCTCCCTTCACATTCCTCTAAGCCCCCAATTAATCTCTGTAGCAGACCCTATTGCATTCATTTTTCACACGTGTTTGCATTCACACGTTTAATACATCAATAAATGATCATCAACATCATGCTCGTCCCATGTCGACACACAGGGGGGGACTAGGTCTGGGCATAATTGAAGGTAAGTCATGATGAAAGGTTTTCAGACTACCAGGCTCGATCTAAACTTTAATAGAAACTCATGAATCCTCCTGGCGATCTCGGAGATGAGTTAATGCTGCAGTGTTTTAATCCATAATGCATCATGGTATATGTTCTCGTCCCAGTGATCATCTAATGTGATCACTGGGATCCAATCATTTCCACTTGACACATTCTGAATATTCAAGGGACAGAAATGGTGTAATCATAACCTCATGAATAAAGTAGTGCACTATTACAACCTTATGAAGACTGTAATTTACATTTCATGGTGAGATAGCTTAAATGATAGCCCAGGGACAAGCTTAGCACTCGTAGTCATCATTTATAAGATTATATAGACTTTTAAGGGAAAGTTTTTGGGGTAATTTTGTTCATCACGTTGCTTTTAAAATGATTCCTTAAGGCTTTTCCCATTACATGGTTTCATTGTCACAGTTTTGGGATTGGCTCTGTTTAATGATGGGTCATTTACTGGTGATATCCTGAGGTTGTGCATGCTAGGAGTAATATGACTCATTTCAGTCACAGTCAGAGCAAGCCTAAAATTACTGTTAGTTGATTTTCTTTTTTAAAGGCAGAGTATTAACATTAAAAGATATTGGCAGGTAAGTCACAGCGGTGAGCAAAAAAAAAAAGTAATGCATATATGATTTTGCTGGTCATGTAAAGCAGTTTTTGGCTTGGCTTGGCTTACTTAGACTTGTGAATTTAACAAGTCAAATCTTATATCCTACTTTTTCTTAAAAGAACATTTCAAAGTTGTAGTGATATCTTTGTGGTAAAGAAAAACAGACACTAATATGGATAGAAAAGTAAATATTCGTTAAGAACTTGCTACAGAACTCTGTGCCATGCAATAACACCACCAAAAGTATTTCTAATTTTAAAAAAGGAAAGAGATTAGGTGTTTTGCTATACAAAATTGACTTATAAATTTAAATTTGAAGTTTTGGATTAAGGTTCCTGGTTAGAGAGGCATAAGTGCATGAAAAAGCTTGAATGATGCAAAACCTGTGCAAAGTGTCAGATGTGGTTCTACACTCTGTTAGGCGACATATCCAGTAATAGCGCTGCTGTGCCTTCCCTCTGTTTTTTCACAACTGCCATGACTTAAGACCTGAGATAGAGGTCAAGGAACAAGAAAAAAATCACTGAAATAGCAATTG
Organism: Trachurus japonicus; assembly: GCF_045865225.1. Classification (NCBI taxonomy): domain Eukaryota; kingdom Metazoa; phylum Chordata; class Actinopteri; order Carangiformes; family Carangidae; genus Trachurus; species Trachurus japonicus. The sequence continues at coordinate 28,708,228 of NC_140930.1, read as the reverse complement.
AAATAGAAACTGAAGAGCAGGATGTGTGGGTTTTGGCAAACATCAACAAATTCATTCTCCTTGTGAGGCCTCTGAGATGTGACAGTTTGACAAGTGGAAACCTCTGGAGAGATGCTTCCCATAACGCTGCAGGAAATGAAATATGGATTGTCAGGAACTATCCATGAAGGACACCATTGGCCAGACGTCGAGCAGCGCAGTCAGTGTGTATGTGTGTGTTTTGGTGTGTGCATGGAGAAATCAGTTGTGTTATACCAGACCGCACCACATCCTTAATTAGTCCTGTTGCAGTGAAAATTGTAACCGTGTTTTCAGCCTGTCTAGACAATTTAGAGGCAAAGCCGCAGTTGCAGAGCCTAACACATCACTCATCCACTGAGGTGCAGCTGGTGGCAGGTTGTTGTGTGTAAGGTTACAATAAAGGTTGGTTATTTTTTATTGGCATATTACATGTTGCTTTTTAGTGACAGTACAGTAGCAGTGTGGTGTACAGTCAGTCAGTTCACCACTGTTGCAACTTGCACCACTGAAGCATCACAACAACCATTGGATAGATTGTCATGAACCTTCGTCTTGTGTTAGCTTTCTGCTGGCATCTATTGTTCAGGTCAGTTTTGACCAGTGTTTTAAATCAGCTGTAATAAAGACTAAAAACATTTTTTTTTCATCCAATCTGTTTTTCTTCTCTTGTTTACATTGTTAGGCTTCCTATTCATGAAAATATTGTTTTTAATATTTTTTGGTGTGTGCCCCTGGGTCTTTTTTTTGTCAGTATACCCCTTGTCTTCAATTCAACCTTCCTCTTGTCAGCTTTCTGCTACCATCTATGGTGTTAGGGCCAGTTTTGACCCAAGTCTTAAATCAGCTGTAAAACACACTAAAACAAATATTTATCATCCCATTTGTTTCTCATCTCTTGGTTATGTTGTTAGGCTTCTTTATCCATGAAAATGTTGGTTTTGCACTTATGATTTCAACACCACAAATGTCATAATTTTAACCAGAGCATTTTAAAATTTAGAGTTTTATTTTGTTTAAAGCAGAAGTAAGCGATCCGGTCGTTTTGGCTAACTTCTTGTCAGCGGATGGAGTTAACAGTCCCCGCCCTCGTCCCTACATCACCACATTCACGCGCATCCCTTGGCTGCACACACAGAGAGGACCGCCCCTTTATGCCGTTCTCTCTCCTCATTGGATAAAGGTTGTAGGATACAAGGAAAGTTTTCTCCTCGGCTTACAGCAGAGCAGAGTGACTGACAGACCCGTGTTTCAGACCAAACACTCTAGATAAGTGATTGCTGTCGGAAGATATAACTATTTAAGACTTATATTAACACAAATATTCACCTTACTTCTGCTTAGAGGTTCCTGACAAAGTCAAAAAGCCTTGATGCTATTAACAAATCTATGCATTTAAAACCTGAAAACAGGTCACTGGTCTAAGCGATTGACATACTATATATTTTCCTGTGTCTTGAGTGCAGTAACTTTGTATTTTATATTGAGGCTCCAGCTCTGTCATTATGCTGAAAACCTCCTCCCTAAACAAGGCCAGTGACTGCACATACAGTACTGTACAAACGTTAAAGGCACTTCAGATGTTTAGAATCTCATCCATTATGCAATTCCATCCAAGAGGCCTCTGATCAGTCCCCAAATTATTCTACAGCATGAAAATAACCCATAAATTACAGCCAGTGTACAGCCCCCAATCTCAACATCTCAACATTATTGAGTCAAGGTTGTGAAGTTAGTGTAACTCAGGGGAGCATGAGTGAGTGTTTTTGTTGTTTTTGTGGAGTGAGACAGCTGTTTTTATCAAAGTTGCGAACAGCCTAGAATCCAAAATACTTCTGCTCATGCATCAGTGTTGTGTTCATCGGCTTTCTTTTTTTTTTAAAGCTCAGATAGGTTGACACCATCAGTTGAATGGGTCAGGAGTTTCAAGCCCTCTGCTCCCCTCATCTGTTCTGAAGATGAATTTGAACAGGTCATCACAGAATATCGAATATAAAACAAATGATAAATGATCACATTTTGAGTCAATGTATGAAAAGTTTAATCTTATTGACTTTATCTTATCTTTATCTGACTATATCTTATACTGTTTCCAAGATGATCAGACTGACAGATTTGCTGTAAAATCTTGAATTTAATATAGTTTCATAAAAAGTTTGAGGTCTCAATACAGTACAATACACCCCAATACAAATAATATTGCACTATATTTATATATTTCAAAATTGCAATCCTTTTTATACTTATGAGCATAGCAATATTTTGTTATGTTATGTTGTTAGGTTTTAGAAATAAAAGTACTGTGGTTCATAATCTACTTAAGATAAGTAACTGTTGCTCCATATGATAAATACGCTTTGCCCTCGTACCTGCTGTTCTGGTTGGACATGATCCCACCAGAGTGGGCCACCACTTGAGATCCAATCAGACCGCTCTGCAAGAAGGTGAGAGGGTGAACGTTCCCCAGCTCTCAGTCATAAGCCTGAGTGACTGTTACCACCAAGCAAGTAAGCTCCCACTCGTCACTGAAGTGAGAGGAGCGGGACGCTGTGGTGCTAATCACAAGTGGCAGGATGAATCATAAGTTCAGTACTGAAACATCATGTACTTTACTGTAATTCCACAGGTCACAATGTCAGAACAGGCATCACTTTGTTAAAACATGTAACATTCAGACACTCAGATGGTGCTAAACTGTCAAAGCCCTGATTCCTGAAACCCAATAGGGAATAAAAATGTGTCTTTCAAGTCTATGTTAAACATGCACAGCCCCATTTCAGAATCTCTAGCAAAAAACACTATCTACCATAGTAAACTCCTTATGTGGTGGTTGTGCAAAATAGTAAAAACTTTATGATACTCACATTTCTATGGCATGACACTTGTATCATGTTCCAATTATACTGATAACGCCGGTAACACACCAAATTTAAGTCCGTGTGGCAATAGACACGTTATTTCTGAGGAACTTTACCATCCACAATGATAAAACATTTCCCGTAAATGGTTTTCATACTAGAATGAAGGATCTGAAATAGCAGTAACCATAATCAAGCATGATCAAACTTACTTTTGTTGCCTGTAATCAAAGTATTTTAAGTGATAATCCCAAGGATTTCAGCTCTGGTTGCTTTAGAAACACCTGCTTCTAACTGCAGTTCGTATTATTCTGGGTGAAGTAAAGACTTCTTTGTTTTCCTGCTTTGGCAGAAACATAAAAGAAGAGCAACTGGTTTATCTATTTACAGAAGAAACACATTCAGTCCAAATAACACAGCTAACAGATTGCATTTTCTGTTATTGCTTCACAATAAAAGCTCTATGTTTAAAAACACTTTTGCTCCGAAACAGCAGCAAAAAGAAACTTTGGATTCATTTGTACAGCTCTGGTAAAGCTAGGATAAATTATCTGATCTGATAATACTCTGATAAATTAGGATAATATGTGTCCACTGTGTAAAAGTATTTGGACCTGGAGTGAATCAAATGATTGAAAGACATCTATAGTCACATACGAGTACACTCTCACATCTGAGCCAATCCTCAATCCTTAGGAGACTCTGCAAAACAATTACAAATTCAGTGCCTATTGCTGGAAAACCAATAACCACCAATGTGAGAGCTGGGTCCCTGCAGCTGAGCCTGTCCCTCCAAACCCACTGTATAGTGGCACTGGAAACAACATGCAACAAGACTCCATTATCAGACCTGTGGTGCTGTATCTTGCTATCCCGGTGGCACAAAAGTACATTTTATCAACTCTCATTAATGCTGGGTGAACGTGACTGGTTGGTCCATTTAAATTGATGTTCTGTCAACACAATTAATTAGGCTTGACAAAGACTGATTGCCATTAACTGTTGAGAAGCCTGGGCAAATGCTGTCTTTGATCTGGTCCTACTCCCTCTAGTACACGTCTAAACATTTCAGCTATCTTTTAAAGGAATACATCATCCAAAAATGATAATTCACCAATTTTCTACTCACTGTCATGCCAAGGAAGGGTTTGGAGAACTTTCAAAGTCATCAAAACGCTTTTGGAGTTCCAGGGGGGGTCAGACTGGCAACAGATTTTCATATAATGGCGGCGGATATAGTTCACTTTTGAATCATCCAAAACACACACTACTGTATGAAACATCCAAATACCTCCATACTGGTCGTCCATACTGACCCAAGTGTCTTGTGCCCAGACATGAAAAAGTATAATTTGATATTAATGCATATTTGATACGAAAGTTTTCATATACTTCTAATTATTCCAAACAAATGATGGGTACAAAAGTCTTTGCTGATGTTCATAATATTGTCTTATGTACAGCCTTGTCAGTACATAGGACATATCAGGCCATTGGACTCGACTAGCCTGCTTGCTCCTGTATTCTTGTAATATCTGGTGTAAAAAATGTAACCGGTTTGTATCTTCTTATTTTTACACTTGGGCAAAATGTCACAACTCGCTTCAGCGCTTTTTGGCTGTCGGAATATTACCGGCCTACTGTACTCTCCATCCCACTGCTCCTCTCTGCATCAGTAGACAACATCTGGCTCAGTGACCTCTGAGACAGGACCCAGTGGACTTTCAACAGCGCCTTCTGCTGCTTTGTGCACTGTCACCCATATATATGTGCCTCTTGTCATGCTTGCCGCATACAGCCTGCTTGGTAAAGCACCTGACATGAGACCTCACGTTCACACACTCTTCTCTGTCCCCTCAGGCCTGAGTGTCCCAGCCTCCAGGGGCTACTGGGGAAACAGAATATTAACTCTGTGTAAATTGGCATTTCTCCCCCATCAGCTTCCCGCATTCCCGAACTCACATCCCTGAATTTCCCTTCAGTCTCAGATATTGAGTGTGTCGTGAAGGCGCGGTGCTGGAGGATGGATTGGAGGAAGAAATGTGCGTGAGGAATGTGGAACGCTGTGCAGCGGTTAGTGAGATAAGTGGCATTTGTGTTTCCTCCCGTGGCTAATTATGCTATTTATACCCCGGCAATGGAGGAGACGCTCTGAGCTGGTACACCAAGATTAGTATTCTCACTAACATTGTTTATCCTCCTGAAAGTGATAACAACACACACCTCTTGCTTTAGGGGCCGCATTTGTGTCTGTGTGTGTAGCCTATATCCGAGCGCATGGTTATGAGTCTCTCAGTCTAGATGTGCATGCATTTGTCTTCTTGTTTTTTTAATCTATCTAAATAACATCTTCTAGATAACAATAATATATTTGTTTTCTGTGCTGTATTCATAATATCAAAGAGCAGCACATACGGTATGATATCAAAATGTGTTATCATTGAAAACTGGGTCCCGAGGCCTTCAGTGTTCATGTTGTGTTTTGTAGCAAGGATCACGTGTGGTTTATTCAAAAATGGATGAAACAGTTTCTTGGAACAGAACTGATCTTAACTCCTCTTAGTGAAGTGTTCATAAATGATGCACAGTGTGAAGTGTGATGCAACCTCAGCCTGCAGACATGACCAGCAGAAATGGCCCTCTTGTTACAGTAAGATAGTACTGGGAAGGAGGGACCAATGCAACATGCAGATGCCAATATTAGGTAGGTAGGTAGGTAGGTAGGTAGGTAGGTAGGTAGGTAGGTAGATAGATAGATAGATAGATAGATAGATAGATAGATAGATAGATAGATAGATAGATAGATAGATAGATAGATAGATAGATAGATAGATAGATAGATAGATAGATAGATAGATAGATAGATAGATAGATAGATATATTTGCAACTTTAAAAGGATAGTTCAACATTTTGGCAAAAAAGACCTGCACATTCACCACACTATGACATGATAACGGAACGTTACAGGAGGAGTTGTTTTCGAGGTAAATTCATGCAAAACCACTGATGTGCGTTTCTGTTGGGGGTAGTCTTTCGGCAAACAGTCTCTACATTTGCCTCGAAAACAAATCCGTTCCGAACGTTCCGTTGTCATCTCTCGCGTGGTGAATGTGCAGGTCACAACTTGTCCACCAGAGTGTTTTGGAGTTGTTGTGTATTTGATCAGTTTGATGAGGGAAACCAATAAATCCCATTAGTCTCCGTAGCATAGCTCTGAGCAGCTTGTGGTTCTGCTCTGCCATTCTAAAAATAGCTTGCACCGACAATTACAGGTAATGAACCTAATCCTAAAACTATAGGGGCCAATTTGCCAAAATGTTGAACTATCCCTTTAATACCACGCATCATCAAAAATGCACAATCATCATAATTCACTTCATCTCATTCTGGGCCCTAGTTTCTTGGCGCAGCGCAGGTGGCGCACAGTAGTGCAGCTGGTCTAATGCAAGTTTCGACCAGCGCAGCCTAGCGCAAAGTCAGATTGGAAGATTGGCAGATCGCGCTGCGCTGAGATAGGCGTGGCCGCGCAGCAGGGGGAGGCGTCACAGATTCAGCTTGGTGCAGTGGAAGTTTTGTGCGAAAATGTCCCGCCGAGGTTGCGCTGAAAGCTCGCCACCTCCAACCAGGTCTACTCTCAGCGCAGGGCGGAGCGCAGCAGGTGCAGTGGAAGTTTGACTGACTGACCTGCAGTGCACACACGTCACCAAGACCTCACAGGCAGATCTCCACACTTCCAGGCACATTTCAATGCAATAAATATCCACAATAACCACTATTTAATGCAACTAATGGAATCAACACGTGAATTTATATCTATATAGATTGTCCCGTCACATCTGACGTCAGATCAAAGCAGAGATCAAAGGCTGTCGGTGCGTAAAGGAAACTCCACCTGAATTAACACAGCAGGGACGAACTGGCACTGAAAAGCAGCTGTGGATGTCCCAAAAGCAGGACTGAGGGTGGATGACTGCATGTCGCTGCCGTGTTGAGATACCACTCTGCCCTTGTGATGATCGCTTTATTTATTTATTTATTTACTTATTAATTCATTAGCGCGAGCGACCGCATCACGCAGCCGTAATGAAAAACAAAACACAAATCATTATCTCTCTTAGTCCACCACAACAGCCTCGGTATCAGATAGTCAGTATATAGCCTACTACAGTATACTCAGCATCTCTATCACAGGAAAAAAAGAGACGGACAGAGAGAGAGAGAGAGAGAGGAGGACAGAGAGAGAGAGAGAGAGAGAGAGAGAGAGCGTCCTTTACGCTGATTTCATGGTGTTTGTTTATGTTGTGATTAGTGTAGCCTACACCTCTCATCTTGCTTACACAGGGTTTGAATAAATGTGAGTTTCTTTATTAGTTTATTAGTTGTTGTTTCTTACATTGGGCAGGGGTTCTCAGTGTATCAGATCAAACCTGATTAAGGATATTAGTAAACTCATTATTGGTCACTCTGAGCTCGGACCTCCGGACCAAAACAGCTGTTTCCTCCTGGGAGAGGTTCGGCCTCTGGCGTCGCTGTCTCCTCCGTCCATGTCAAAGTATAAAATGACAAACTTGCAGCGCGCATCACCCGCCGCGCAGTTAAAGGTGAGGAGAGGAGCTCCTTTGATTGGTGAAGATCCGAATCGGCTGTGTTAATCCCACTTCTCCTCCTCCTGTCTCCCTCCCGCCCTCTCTCCTCCCCCTTTGCCGTTTGCGCCGGTGGGAGGGACGAGGGGAGGGGCTGCGCTGGTCTAAATCTGACTGCGTGGCCCACCAATCTTGCGAAATGGACCTGGGCCACACCCTGTTGACGTGGCGAAGCTGCGCTGAGGTTAGACTTCACCTGGTCTAAGAAACTAGGGCCCTCTATCTTAATTACAACCAGCAATGGTGATCTGTGTTTGGAACACGTTGCAGGAGAATAAGAACAGTGTGGAGTGTGATGAAACTGCCCTCAGGCTTTTCAGAATAAATATCAAGTGCCATATAGAGTATATCTTATGGACATCTGTGTTACTGCATACTCTGCTAAGCTGCAGTTACTCTGCTGCATCGCCCCTCCATTCATATTTTGTTCCTTCCCTTTTCTCATGTTTTGCCAAAAAAGCAACTGAAATAATCTGCAACAGGTCCAGATAAAGTCGACATTGCTATAATACAGTACAATAAATATTCTCAACTTCTTTACTGCGCTAGTTGTTGGGAGGCAGAACCCACATGAAGTGCTCCTAACCAAGGTGTTACATTATTTATAATTCAGTAAATATGCAGGGTCAGTGAAAAGGAAGCCAAGGTATCTCTCTCCCTGATGGGCCATATCAACCACTCTCTCAGCTTTGACACTATGTATATTCCAATCACTGCTGTGGTGTAGATTGGTCAAAGCTCATGAGAAAAGGCTTGTTGCAGTGTGGAATATACTTATATACTTAAATATACAATATACAAAACAAGACTTAGAGCCATGCTTGCTTGGTGAGGCAGTGGTACAGAAGTCTAATGTGCTGAGCAACAATTTACATAGACTTTTTGATTTTCACAACATCTAAGTTGAACAGTAACTGATTTTGTCAATTTTAAGAGAAGATGTTGGACAAAATACCTGATTTAAGAGTCAAGAGTACAACCAACAGTTGTTTAAGGTTAGTGATAGCATTAGCATGCTAATATCCGTGTCGATGTTAAACATATTAAAAGTTACACAACATTTAATATGAAGCATGATGTCTCATGATATCAACTGTTTTTCTGGGACATTAATGCTGTCCTGTCCTGGCTCCATTCCTGTTCATATTGTATACAACAGTCTTTAAATATAATTCTGAGTCCTGCGACATCCAGAAATACTCAGATGACACTGCTTTTGTGGCATTTATTATGAATGGACAGGAATCTGAATGCAGGGATTTGCCTTCAGTGACTGGAGTCACAGAAACTGCCTTATCCCGAACATCTCAAAGATAAAGGAAATGTTAGTGGATTTCCATAGGTCCAAGCCCCCTCTTCAGCCAGTGAACTCTTGTGGAGTGGACATCGATATCTATAAATATCTTGGTGTACACCTGCATAACAAGTTGGACTGCGTGGTCCCTTAACCAAAAGGGGCAGAGCCGCCTCTTTTTCCTAAGGAAGCTCAGATCTCTAAACATCTGTAGTAAGATGCCGCAGATGTTTCATCAGTCTGTGGTGGCAAGTGTTTTTTATACTGCAGTCTGCTGGGGAGGAAGTTTGGGGGAAAAAAGCAGGCAAGGAGGCTGGGTAAGCTTGTCAAGAAGGCTGGCTCTGTGATCGGAGTAAGGGTGGACTCTCTGGGGGAAGTGGTGGAGAGATACACAACGAAGATGTTGGAGGCCTCACTTCATAACACCTCGATGGACCAAAGAAGTAACGGTGCTGGGCGGCTCCTCTCTCTTCATTGCAGGACAGAGAGATACAGAAGATCGTTATACCCACTGCCATCAGACTTTGTAATTCTTCTGCAAACGGTACATGAGTTGAAAGACAAATGAATTTGGGATATTTAGCCTAGTACTTGGGTGGATGGAGACTTGGAATTGGAACAGCACTTGAGCTGATGTAGCCTCGTAAACCAGCCTCTCGCGGAAGTGCATTTCATTTCATTCCGAGGGAGAGTCTGGCCTCATCCCCATTCTAAGCGTTTGGACTGAAACCCTCAGAAGGCCGAGCCAATCAGTGTCGCCCGCTGTGATTGACACAGCACGTTGGCCAATCAGGGACCGACTGGTGCAACGCCCCGTCACTACACCAACTTGCTGATTGGCTGAATGGGGTTGTCTGTCAACCACAGCATGAAAAAACGCTACCACCAAAGATATTAAACCGTCTTTGTACTCCCGCCCAGCTCCCGCCCACCCCAAACGCTTAGAATGGGGATGAGGCCAGACTCTCCCGAGAAATGAAATGAAATGCACTTCCGCGAGAGGCTGGTTTACGAGGCTAGAGCTGATGTGGTTAAACGGTTAAAGTTGACTGTATTCACCACCAGTTTGGCATGTTACTGTAACATCTGCTGATTAGCACATCTATTCTCAAACCAAGAGCTCAGCACTCTGCAAATTATGAAAAGACACGCAAAGACACAACTGTCCAAATTCAGAAAACAGGTTAATCAATTTGATTAACAGATGCTTGGAAAAACTTACAGCACAGCTGAAATTAATCATGCAATTTTGAGGTTATAATGAACCAAACAAACAGACGTGTCTGTCACTCTTTTTATCCTCAGTAAGATTTCTGTTGTGTTGTGAGGTTGTTAGTTTTTTTTTTTAATTGTCTCCTGACCCTGTTTTGCATTTGTATCTTTGCCTGTGTTTTTGTATGTTACAGCATCTCAAACTCTAAGGACCATCATGATTTTCTAATTGATAAAACTGATGAAAAGAAAACTACAGCTCTACAAGCTCTGTGAAGTAGTGGGATTTTCAGCTAATTAAGTTACTATGCTAATCCACCAGCAGGTTTGTGAGGCTTGATAACATCAGCATGCAAATAGAGTAGCAATGAATGATGTTACAGTAATGTGTAGATGTTTCACAACTACAGTGTCTTCCATGTTCACCATGAAGAGCGCTGAACAAGAAGTTCAGCGTGGAGAACAAAGTTAAGCCGAAGCCGATGGGGATGTCATCAGTGTAGTGGGTGTTTGGTTGTCATGCTATAAATTCAATGTGAAGAGATTACTGAATTTATTTCAGTTCATCCTGGGGGTAACAGGAGTGTCCACAACAAATTTGACAGTAATCCATTCAATAGTTGTTGGGACATCTTCACTCAAAAAAAAAGACACTGACAGACCAACACTCCAACATGCATACTGTCCTGATCCTATCTCATGATCCTAAATCCTGGCATTTATATGTTGCTCCTACTTCCTCCATACAGGATCCATACAGGACATGCAGAATTGGCTACCAGTTGGCATGACTAACAGGCTAAGCCTTTTTCTGGTATTCTGCATTGAGTCTCTGAGATTTTGCAGATAGAAACAGAGGGAATGCCAGACTTGGACACATTGGGAGTGATCTGATATGCGGCTTGGAACAGATTTTGTAGTTGCGTTTTCTTAGATATTGCCCATGTTGTGAAGAATCATGACAGTGCCATGCAATATGCAATTTGGGGCAGCGCTTTAGTGTACATAAAGTAGCTTAACTGTAGTTGTTTGCAAGCTGTCCTTGGATTACGAAACACATTACCATATGCTTCACATTATTCTTCAGCTGGAGACACGAGACATGCTGCCACATTAGAGGACAGTGCAGGAGACTTTCCATCAATATCAATCCTGGTGTACGTCCTCTCGGCCTCCTCTTACCTCAGTTTCTCATTCTGTCATAGACAGTGTCGTGGAAGGTAGATAATGGATTCCACAGCAGCTCACTGTGATAAAAGGCGACACAGCTGAGTCATTTGGTCTTATCAGCTCTTTGTGTTCAGTGTGAAGGCCAGATCATCCCAACGCAATGAGAAAACCCCATTGTCTCTTTTTTTCCCCCTCTCTGAAAATGAATTCTGATTTGTAATTCCACAGATACAGAACGAGTTACCCAACAAGATTTCAGAAACAAAATCCCATTTTTCTCCCCAAATCCTGCTGCAAATGAATCATGCCAGGGTTCTCATTGCATTCCACTGTTCTTCCCGTGACTTATTAAATATATTTGAATGTCGTGGATGAGTTAAGATTAGGCATGCTGTTTTAAAAAGGAAAACATTACCAGGTCTGACTCAAACTGGAATTATAGCAAATCATTTCGTAAAATTAAACACAATTCGATTTTGTGTCAGGGCCATAAATCGTGCCCACCCTTTAAGAGCTGGTTTGTTTTTATGTTGTTTGGGCTTGTTTCGAGTTCTAAGCACAATTTAATCAACCACTGCAGGTGCATAAAACAGAGATGAGTGTGGATTGCGAGACAATAACAAAAACACAAATTGCATTTTCCATTTGCTTTTACAATTAAACAGTTGGGCTACTGATTAACACTTTTCAATTTCCTCCTTCCCCGGCTGCAGCTGCTCTCTATCCCTCCCATCGCTTTTCTACTAGGGGTGTAACAGTGTTTGTATTTGTCCCCTGCTGTCACGGTACGGGCGTCACAGTTGGGTGCATGCAGTCTGTCATACGACGAAAACATCTAACTGTAAAAAATAAAATAAAATAAAGTATTCTGAGTCAGTCCTCGCTCCAATCCAGGTGGTGGTAACGCCTCTAAAGCTGCCTGCAACCGCCATTACAGACAAAGAGGAAGCAGTTGCAACAAAACAGATGAAAAAGAAGAGGGACATGGTGAGTGTAGAGCAGGAGTTAGAGGAGCCGCCCGCTTCATTTAAATCAGCTGCATGGGAACACTTTGGATTCCAAGGGGAACACGACATCGATGGAATGCAAGTGGACAAAGTGTGGGCCGGCGTTGTTTCACAGCTGTACGGTATGTTGCTGGAAACACATCAACATGCTAACACATGTATTGTAAGACGGCATCACGCCCAATCAACACAGCTAGGAAAAAGAAAATACGAGTCCTATAACTCATCCCCACTGCCTTAAACAGCCTCTATGTGGAAGCAGACAGACATTACCGAGCTAATTGGCATAATTCAACAACATGCAGGAGACAGTTACTCTACAATCTACATAGTGACATTTACCTTATCTTGTATTGTTTAGTGTGTTGGTGCAGTGAATTTGTATTTGTGCAATTGCATGTTGTTTTGCTGCTGCTCTATGTAGCTTTATTTTGAAAGAGCTTCCTTTACGGTGGGAGGCATTACTGGTCTCATTCATTACAGAGCTGTGTGAGAACTACAACGGTTGTTTTAAGTCTCTGTATTTACAGTATCCACCCCATTATAGGGGCACAACATGTGCCCATATAAAGTGGTAAAGCAGCCCGGCTTCAAGTATTTATTGAAAGTATTCATTACTTATTAATCAACCTTAGAGTATTGTGTAGGAATTACTCCCATCTAGCGTTGTCGCAAGCAACTCACTCGTATTTTTCATGCTGCATTCACATGAAATTGGGCAGACGGACGACAGCCGTTGCACGTAACGGCATAAACAAGCCTCTATGTAAACAAGTGGTCCGTCAGCACGAGGCAAAACAATACACGTGACAATAAGTTGTCATGGCGATGTGGTATCGTTTACCTGACCCACGTTTTACCGGCTTTCTCTGGACTTCTGTGACTAAAATGACATCTGGTTTGTTACCGACGGCCATCTGCCCGACTGCATGTGAATGCAGCATCAGTGTAACGCTCCATTCCTCCTCACTGCGTTACCGCGGTGACTTTTCACAGACGCCACCTCGACCTGAGCAGTCAGCTCCGGTGTCTCGGCTGAGTTTCCGTGGTTTCCTACCGTCACGCTGCCACTGAACGTAAAAACATGGAGACACCACATGGCAGCCAGCACCGAGCTTACCCGCTCCATGTATGAATGAGATGAACGGCAGATTCAGAGCTGAAAGGAACACTTCAGTTTGTTTGTTCTTATTCACCTGCTACCCAGGGGGCAAAATCCCAGTTTTTTGAAAAACGGACACGGAGCGTTGTAAAAGGTTTGACACCAGAAATGATATCTAGGAACTTCAAGGATTAAAACCTGGGTGGACAACCCGGTCAACTAGCTGCTGGAAAGCTACAGGGGGCTAAAACCCCTTTCTTGGGTCATTTTGCTGGCGAAATGATGTAAATGCAAATATTTAGGTACTACAATGGCATAAATAGTCATACAACTATAAAATTTGGCAGAGAGTATCTTGACACATAGGGAGAGGCAAGAAAAGAAGATTCTGGGGTTTGTTAACTCGATTTTAAGATATCACCCTCAACATCCCAAAAAAGACCAAAAAAAGTACTGTTCGCCTGACAAATTCTCATGGAAATTATTATTTTTCAGCACTTTATGGAGAATATCTATGCTTAACATGTATATAGAAAATTTCCTTAATTCATAAGCTTCCATTTGAGTCCAAGATAGCCTTTCTATCTCAAAAGCTCCACTTGCTGTGGCCAACGGTCTTCTCTATCTATCTGTTCACTTTGGGGAGACCAGAAATAGAATGGTTTCTGATCATGTCAGTTAACATGTAGTTTTTCACAATAGGTGTTGCATTGTTTGGAGACAGCCTGTAGCTTTCCAGTAGCTAGTAGAAAGGCTATCTTGGACTCAAATGGAAGCTTATGAATTAAGGAAATGTTCTATATACATGTTAAGCATAGATATTCTCCATAAAGTGCTGAAAAATAATAATTTCCATGAGAATTTGTCAGGCGAACAGTACTTTTTTTGGTCTTTTTTGGGATGTTGAGGGTGGTATCTTAAAATCGAGTTGCAACAAACCCCAGAATCTTTTTTTCATGCCTCTCCCTATGTGTCAAGATATTCTCTGCCAAATTTTATAGTTGTATGACTATTTATGCCATTGTAGTACCTAAATATTTGCATTTACATCATTTCGCCAGCAAAATGACCCAAGAAAGGGGTTTTGGCCCCCTGCAGCTTTCCAGCAGCTAGTTGACCGGGTTGTCCACCCAGGTTTTAATCCTTGAAATTCCTAGATATCATTTCTGGTGTCAAACCTTTTACAACGCTCCGTGTCCGTTTTTTTGCTTTGCCCCCTGGGTATGCCCAGGGACTATATGGATGGAAAGTAGCTAGTAAGCTAAATCCGCTACAAGGCATCTCTTCTCATTTCGAGACTAATGTTATCTTGTACATTGTCCCTGATACAAATAAACTTATTAAACTAAACTAAACTGTTGATGGGGGGGATTACTGATTAATGAAAAACATACTTTTGAACAAAATAATCGATTTTCGTGAAGAGATAACAGGAGAAGTTACACAATGTCCCTTTAACCCAAACAAATGAAAACATTCCAAATGCACAAGTTTAATGTTTTATTCCATGTATTTTGTACTTTTGTAAAAGGAGATGCTTTTTATATTTGTAGCCAACTGAAGACTCTGTAACTTTCAAATGCTGTCTGTTGAATGAAAATAATCTATCTATCTATCTATCTATCTATCTATCTATCTATCTATCTATCTATCTATCTATCTATCTATCTATCTATCTATCTATCTATCTATCTATCTATCTATCTATCTATCTATCTATCTATCTATCTATCCCAAAAGCCTCCATCAAAAATCATAAAATCCAACGCAATAATTGCAGCCACCTGTGCTCAGTCACGAATAAGCCTCATTCATACTGTATTTCCATGAACTAGAGTGTTGTTCCTCTCAGTGCTAAATCCAGTCATTACAGTATCACCGCCAGCCCTGCACAGCTGATTTGTGTGACACAGGACAATTTTGCTGCGTCTACTGCTCATGATTGATGTGTGTAACGAAAATCCATTTTGTTGTTGTCACAGACAGTATGAAAAAGCGGGAGATGTTGTATCGTGCACTGGACGATAGATAATGTTATTGGAAGTGCAATAATTCTTAGTCGGCATGTGTCTAACCAATTAAATTTGTTTTCCGTCAGATGTTGCTTTCTCATTTTTGGTCTCACGCTGCTTGAAAGCACCGTGGATTATTATTATGTAATAAAAACCAAATCAATTTAGTTGATCTCTGTATTTTGGTGTTATTGTGTTTTCAAATCCGAACAATTTAAGAAATTGTACCACAGGCTCATAACTGCATTGTGATTGAAGGCACTGTTGGCATCTGTATACTGCACACAACCTGCATTTTAATAAATCAAAAATCCAGTGTGACAGTTTTATGAGAGTGAATACATCTCCACAGACCCTGAATCCCTCACGATAATAATGCTTGTTACAAGTGCATATAATGCACTTAAGATGTTATTAAAATGCTGGTGATATTTTTCCCACTTCAAATGAAAAAAACAAAACAAAATAAGAAACAGGTTTTAACCACCATTCAAATCTTCAGGTGAACTCCTACAATTATTTTTTTCATTTAAATGACAAGTTTCTCACTTTGCAGTTTCACAAACTCAACAGGAGTTTGTCAGATCTAAAAACACAATTGATTACTGATTACAAATCAGGTCGAAGTTGTTAATATTGTAAAATGAACATTGCCCTGTATTCAAAAACTGAGCTTTAAATGAGCTATGAGGACTTATTTAAAGCAGAAGTAAGTGATATATTTGTGTTAATATAAGTCTTAAATAGTTATATCTTCCGACAGCAATCACTTACATAGAGTGTTTGGTCTGAAACACGGGTCTGTCAGTCACTCTGCTCTGCTCTGAGCCGAGGAGAAAACATTTATCGTATCCTACAGTTTTTATCCAATGAGGAGAGAGAACGGCATGCAGGGCTGTGTGTGCAGCCAAGGGACGCCGTGAATGTGGTGACGTCGGGACGAGGACTGTTATGGTGCGTTCAAGGAAACTCGTATTTTTCCGACCGTGAAGTCGTACCAGTTTGATCTGGTACGAGTTCACCGGTCGGAAGTTACGAGTGGCCGTTATAGTGACTTTCACCGGTAAAACAGGTCGGAAAAACACGAGTGGGTTGCCTGAAACGCTACAAAGTCGTAAGTTGTGACTTGAAGCTGTAATTTACGATTTCAAAAGCCTGCCTGGAACGCAGCATTAACGAAAACGACCGGACCACTTACTTCTGCTTTAACTTTGTGATGTCACAACAAAAGACTCAACGCTCCAAGCCCCGCACCTGCACCCCAGAAACTTGAAACTGAAAATCTGTAAACTTTGTTTTCTCTGTTTACTGCTAGATTTGTTATTCAGTCAGTCAGAAAACAGTCCGGAGATAAGCTCGGAGCCTCCACTCTTCTGATTGGCTCATTGACCTGCCGTTGCTAGACCTTCAGATAAAATATGTAAAAGCTAGATGGTTTTGGTTCTTAAAACCATAGATATATCTCATTCTGGATATCAGAACATAAATAATTATTAACAAATAACAATGCTTTGACAGCAGCCATGGGTTTGAATCTGACATGTGGCTTTGCTGTGTTGTTCCTCTCTCTGACTTTCCTGTCACTCTCTACTATCTTATCTGAATAAAAGCAAAAATGCTAAAAAAAGAAAAGAAAAAAAAAAGACTGTTAGCCAAGAGAAAATAGAAGACGGGTGTTTGAGTGAGTCCCGGCTTCCTTCTGGCTTCACATTTAACACACAGACAAACAAATGGTATAAATCTGCTCATCAAACTCTCTGTGGGAAAATAGATGTCCTTATTCCGAAAATGCCGAACAATTTCTTTCAAACCCCGAGCACATAAAACCAACACTGAATCTCCAACAGTACTATCCTTTGCAGTACGAAAATATGAGTTTTCAATGTATTTTTTAAAAGACGCCTCTGGGCCTGCAAGCTTTCTTGTAGCAGTAGAGAGGCGGAGAGAAGAGGCAATTACAGTGTAGAGGACAAATACAGCTTTCACACTACACTACAATGCCCCCACCCCACATACACATTCATTCACACTCAAAAGCTTTTGACGGCTTTCCTCACAGTTCACACACACACACAACCACAACTTTACAGTCACTGGCCAAAAGTCCACACGCTCACACACACACTGAGTTTTTTGTCCAAGCCCAGATAAGCATCTGGTGAAGGTCGTGAGAGAGAGGGATCTCATTCTCAGCAGAGATGAGCCTGCCGATAGCGTCAGTCCTGCGGGCAGATTAGCACAGTCTGATTCCAGTGCTGCCCCAGTCGTCCCAGTGGTGTCATAGCTGCTGCACTGATGCTATCGCGCCCAGCCAGCCACCGATGACCCTTAAAGTCCATTAAAGATTCCATTTAACTCAGTGTCATGCACAGGAAAAGTGTGAAGAGGACAACGTTTTGAGTGTGTGCGTGTCAGTCTAATTGAGACTTGAGGTGGTTTCATGTGTGGGTGCATTTGTGTATTTCTTTTACTCGTTAAAGAATGAATAAAATCTGAACCTGCCACACTTTTACACAACTGGGAGCTGCCAAGTACAACCAAAGTTTTCAGAGCAGCTCAAGTGGAGTAATTGTGACTTTATGTCTTTTGCTCAAGGCACATCAAGGGTAGTTGCTGAGGGAGGGGTAACTATTTCTTTTCTCAAACTTGGGACTCAAGAATAATAATCTGGAGGTCAGAGGAATGGTTGTGCTGACAGCCTGAAGGTGAAAAGAAACACACATAAAAATGGAAGAAACATTGTCTTGTCTGCAGTTATTGTAGCTATTACACTGTGGAACTTGGTGTTGAGAGAGAGGCTGTTTTCCTTTGTTGTCATTTCAAAGGTTCAAACTTGACAAGCTGATCTATTTTAATCACAAAGATCTTAGGACGCACAATGTATTTTGCTACTTTGAATATTAAATTATTCACCGTGGAGTGCAGGTTGTTGCTTTTTTGCACACCAGAAATCTGCTTTTCTGCAAGAGTTGGTTATCAACCACAACAACAACAAAAAAATTGGCAATAATTAAACCAATAATTAATGGCAATAATAAATCTCTTCTGTTACATTTCTTAATGTGTCATAGTGACACACCAGTATTTAAAATCATCTTTCAATACTTGTTTTGGCTGAAGAGGCATCATCAGTCTGAAATATATTTTTGTATCATAATTAAGGAAAGATAATAATGGGGTTATATACCCTATCACCATTTAAGTATGAAAGACCTTTGGTGATGGATTACACAGGCTTATAAAATGGATTATTAAAAAGGGTTTTCTTTTTTCTTTTTTTGTATTTATGAATTGACACAGGATTAAACTGGAAGCCAACAATGACAATTGTATTTACATTTTGCAGGACTGGAGCGTTGGATTGTGATAATCCTTTTGCTTCTGGTCTTGTTTGTTGTGCTTGCTCATTCATACAGCCTTGCTCAACAAAAAAGGACTTACAGGTCTATGTTTTTTCAATTGTAGTCACCGTTGAAAGTTTAGCAAATCAAATTCAGTAAGACATGAACAGTAAAACTAAGATGAACTTAACAATTTCATTCTAGCATTATAAAATGGTATTTTGGTCATTTGGTACATTGCAAGTCAATACATGATATGTTAGCTATAATATTAAGATGAATTTGGGTTGGGTTGGAATTTGTCTAAGCCTACAAATATGAATACTACAAAAAAAGAAATTCAGAAGTTGATTAAAAAGCAATTAAAATGACTTGAACTAAAGTGAACTAAAGAGTATGCAGTATTTTAAATATGTGCATCTCTATTTAGAAACCAATGTTGAAGTGCAAAGTAGAATTTACAGCATTCGCCTCTTCATTTGAACATCAGAAGCTCTGAAATGAAGTGCGAAGCCCCTGGATTAAGTTGAAGCCTGGCTGATACATGTGATACTTGATTTAAAAAAGAAGAGGAAAAGATAAAAAGAAAAAACAAATGATCAAATTGTGTTGTAAAGTTATTTGGTATTATGTAATGCAGGGATTTCAAAGTCAACCCCCCTCAGAGCAGATGAAATAGTTGCTCCCCATTGCTACACTATCTACTACTTTTTCTTTACTTTTGAAACATCTTTTGAGCACATTTTTTGAATAGAGTTGCATAAAATATATTATGAGTCCTTTTTGTGCAATTTTAACTTCTAAACACATCACAGTAAGTCGGACAACAAAGAAATCTTCAGTGCTCCCTATTCACAGCGCTGCTTTTAATATCCCTCTCTCAACATTGGGCGTAAATCCTTTCCATATAGCTCCTGGCAAAAAATACATAAATAAAATAAAATATTTTTGAATCCTTATAATATGACCCTGAGGGGCACAGAAGGGCTGGGTGAGTCAATGCATATGTATATTAAAGTTCTATTAAAAATCTAACTTTACTCTGTGTCAAGTGTCATATGCTCATTTGTTCCTTTCCCTTACATTCCTATTGCTAAAGAACAGATCGTCTAAGCCTATTGGCGTCTGGGTAACACTTTATAATGAGTACACACTATTAAGCATTAGTTAAGCATTAATAAATATTGAATTCATCATTTATAACACATGAATACTCATTAGTATGTAGTTAGTAAACATAGTTATAAATGTTTTACTCATCATTGATAAGCACAGTAGTTATGGATTAGTAAACACTGAATTCATCATTTATAAAGCATGTTTCTGACGTAAATACTCATTAGTAAGTGGTTTACAATCACAGTTGTAAATGTTTTACTCTTCATTAATAAGCTCATCTATATAAATGATGGATTCAGCATTCCCAAGCGCTCTTACGCGTTCAGTATGAATGGTTAGTGAGTGTTAGTAAATGTTTTATAAAAACTCACAAATTTCATTTCCAATGGATGACTTATAAACAGTTAGGAATTCATGAATTCAGGCAGTTACAAAGCACTTACTACTCGTTAATTAAGTATTTTGTGTGAGCTCATCTAAAGTGGGCACTATCTATGCCTTATAGAGCATTTACAAATGAGATATTAAGATTCACAAGGAGAGACACAACACGATATGGTTCATATTGCATTGTATTTATTGCAACTTGGGAATAGTATAAGAGTCTGGTAAAAATAAAACTGATCAACCAGCGCATCCAGCGTTTACCATTTGTGACCCGTTCCATCAAAATGAGTCGGAAGTCGCAACATTCTATTTTTAGATAATCAGCTGATAACATGGAAAACCCATAGAAAATCAAAAAAAATTTTTTACCCTAATTTCAAAGCAATGACATTCAAAAACAATCTCCCAAAGTTTCACAGTCCAGATAATTGAGAAAAGGCACGTAAATGATGATTAAAGTTGACTTGCAACTTAAACCCTCTGAAAATGAGTGTTGCTTCGGTGCAAAACATGAAATATCTTCTGAACCGTTCATGATAGAGACGAGCTGTAAACTGCATCTGAATCGCGGGATTCTCCGCTTTCCGACGGTCATTGAATGTTGCATCTATGACGAGAAGGGACGGATACAGAAACAGATGCTAAACCGAGTAGCATCGAAGCTAACAGAGCGTAGCATCGACGCTAACAAAGCGTAGCATCGATGCTAAACCGAACGTAGCATCGATGCTAACCCGAACGTACACGCTTGCACATGTTTTACAAAATGTCAACAAAACATGACAACTTCTGAACCGTTTATGATAGAGACGAGCTGTAAAAAGCATCTGAATTGTGAGATTCCCTGCTTTCCGAGGGTCATTGAATGCTGCATCTATGACAACAAGGGACCGTATAGGGTGCGTGTAATCACGTGGTACAGGAACAGATGCTAGAGTCACTGGCAAAAACTTTAACTGCTATTTTCTCAGGTTTTAGAACGGAATAAGAGAGTAGGAGATCGTAATTCAAATGGCCACATCTCGAAAACCATCAACTGTATGACTTTGACTAGGGTATCATTTTAAAGCTTATTTTCTAATCTTTCCATTGATACCAAAATCTCAACTTTGAAATTTGGGTCACTGTGACTCATTTTGATGGATCGGGTCACATTTGTATTTATAAACGAGTCTGTGGCGGCCGCGACTCTCTCCCTGCTCTCTCCCTCTCGCGCACACACGGGCAGATGGACAGGTCGTGTTGTGACGGTAACATGCTAATGCTAGCTATAGTGTTCTGCTATCCGCCCCCCATGGGGGGGGTTCCCAGTAGTGAAATGGCACCCGGGTACCGCCCAAGCCGAGCGAGTACTCGGATATCGGCTTCAGCCCTACAAACAATACGGCATCTACACTGATATCAGTTCACTCCGAACCATAGACTGTATAAAGTTCCGAACATACATCCATGACCCCGAAGCAGTCTTTTGCCCCCTGTTTTTGGTTGCACGCGCACCGGCGGCCGCTGGACGTGTACGTCGACGAGCCTTACACGTCATCAACGTCACAACGCCTGGACGACGCTGGGAGGCGGCAACACTGCAGCCGGTGCAGCCTGGTGCAGCAGCTAAGATGAATGGAGAGTTGGAGACGGAGAACTCTGCCCAGAATCGACGAGTCCGGCGGACGCGGGCCCAGAAGAAAGCCGGTGTGGAGATGGATATCGAAGTCGGCGGTCGTCAGCGGCACTAGTGGTGAGTATGTGTTCGTTTTGTTTGCTGCCACACATGGTCCATGGATGATAAGTTAGCTAACGTTAGCTTGTCTGCAGCTGAAGGCTTTAGCTCTCGCTCCCTGACGTACTACCGCGACATGTAAACACACATTTCAGGACTGCTGACTTGTATCATCAGAGCAGCCTCCTTTCATATTTAATAGAGGGGGGACAATAACTGACTCTCATCTGTCAGAATGTGCCTGCTGTAAAGGATAATCATAGCTGAAAATCACAGGTTATTATGTCTGTTCTGATTTTACAAGCCAATGTGTGACTGTGTGTGTGTGTGTGTGTGTGTGTGTGTGTGTGTGTGTGTGACTTAAGTTAAATATCCTTTTTTTCCCCCCTCTTTTCTTTATTTTTAAACTGTTGCTAATTTTCCTTTTTTGTTCTCTAAATTGCAGTCCAAAATCTGGATCAGGCCGTTTCCCGGTACAAGAAAATTCTCTGGCCGTTTGGTCTGCTGCTTTCAAGCGTGTTGGGATGGACCGGAACACTGCTCCAACCGCAGAGAGCTGCCCCCAGCAAATATAAGGAACTGACTTAATTTTTTGATACAGAAAAAAACAAATTAAAATAGGCTACAGAAGGATTTTTTCAAAGAATTAATTTGCTGAACTTAAACTTCTGTGATCCACTGTTTGGCGTTTTTATTCTGCCATGCTTACCCTTGTTTTACATCAACAGAACAGTTACAATATGTTGGGAAGTTGCAATAAATACAATGCAATATGAACTATCCCTTTGTGTTGTGTCTCTCCTTGGTCTGTTAAGATAACCAAGACTTTTATGAGTCTTGAGGCATTGCAGCCTTAATATCTCATTTGTAAATGCTCCTATAAGGCATAGATAGTGCCCACTTTAAGATGAGCTCACACAAAATACTTAATTAACAAGTAGTAAGTGCTTTGTAACTGCCTGAATTCATGAATTCCTGCATTAATAACTGTTTATAAGTCATCCATTGGAAATGAAATTTGTGAGTTTTTATAAATCATTTACTAACACTCACTAACCATTCATACTGAACGTGTAAGAGCGCTTGGAAATGCTGAATCCATCATTTATATAGATGAGCTTATTAATGAAGAGTAAAACATTTACAACTGTGATTGTAAACCACTTACTAATGAGTATTTACGTCAGAAACATGCTTTATAAATGATGAATTCAGTGTTTACTAATCCATAACTACTGTGCTTATCAATGATGAGTAAACATTTATAACTATGTTTACTAACTACATACTAATGAGTATTCATGTGTTATAAATGATGAATTCAATATTTATTAATGCTTAACTAATGCTTAATAGTGTGTACTCATTATAAAGTGTTACCGGCGTCTGGTATATGCTTATTATTATCTTATATACGTGTATACGTATAGTTGGCAATTTAAAATAGTACATTTAGATAATGCCCAATGTGTATTTTATTGGTACCCCATGTGTACAAAATATTTAAACTAGGACTGTCAAACTATTAAAAAAAAAAAAAAAATTCTGTGATTAATCAGGATTAAAATGCTAATATTGCTTGTATTTTGGTGATGGGGACATACACATGTGGTGTTGGCAATAAAGAAATGACAAACTAGTCTGAGAAATCTCAATGAGACCATATAAAATATTTAACATTTTAAAACCTTTCTAAATTCTAAAATGTAGGTATTCAGTTTATTATAGACCTTTAATCTTATATAGTATTAAATGATGCAATCTATCTAATCCATTAGAATTAGAAGATGCAATTTTACAGATTGAGGAAAAATAATAACACATCATAGTTGTATATTTTTTCATATCAGCACTACATTTTGATCAGTGAATTGAATAAATGCCTCTGTATCCGACTGCACACCTCAACCTTCAAATGGCATTCAAGGCTTTGTTGTGAATGGAGAATGTTGACCTCCTGAAGCTGCCGTACATCTGACAGTTTACAACTATAGTTTACAAGAGAGTCATTAACATTGACACGGCCAAACCAAGAGTTTAAATTTTCCCGCTCGAGTCTGTGGTCAAACGAGCCACAGCATTCAATTTTACCCGATCACAGGCAGAGTGGGATGAGTCTTCACAGGATTTGGACAGGATGACACTGCAACTTGAAATACGTCAAACCCCTAAAATATGGGACAATTCCATATTTCAAGTTACAGGTGGCAACCAAGACACAGACACAGACCACAGACTACAGACAGGCTCTACCTTAGTTAGCCTATGTTTCTTTAACACGGTATTGTTTCCAGATATACAGTAAAGTCCATGCGTCAACTGACAGCTCTAATTTAAGGTGTGATCTAAATGTGCGTTCACACCGGACCTTTTATTTTTGTCGCTCGTATCGCTCTGGAAAAAACGCTCCGTCACTCAGCTGCAGTCGCTCGTCAATTTGGCACAGAGCCACAGACTCGCATTTTCGCTTTGATGACGTCATGCCCACTGCATGTGTCTCTGTTTACACCGGCACCACCGGGATTACGGCAGCCAATCAGCACTGAGCGACGAGCGACTGACGGCCGGAGAGTTGGGATTTCTCATCTCGAGCGACAGAGCGAAAAAACGCCAGCTTTTTTTCAACTGGGCGATTAAACGCTCAATCGCTCGTTTGCATTGACTTACTGTAACATGTAAACTCGTCGCTCGTTCGAAAAACAAAAGGTCCGGTGTGAACGCAGCTTAAGCTTTATTGTGTCGAACCAAACATGTGAAATATTAATTCCATTTTTTTAAGTAGCCTATAATTTTTTGGCTTTGACTTTTATTTGATAGTACAGTTGAGAGAGACAGGAAATGGGGAGGCAGAGAGAGGGGGAATGATATGCAGGAAAGGGCCGCCTGCAGCGAGGCCTTTAGCCTCAAACCATGGGGTGCCTGCTTAACCTCCTGCGCCCCAGTTAATTCCATTTTTGAATGAAGCTAAAAATAAATACAAAGCACATTAAAGCTACATCTGGCAGGACAGCAGCTCATTCCATAGATACTTTTTTTTTAGTTTTTTGAGCTGAGGTTTAAGTTGGCTTTGAATTTTCCTACCAACGTGTTGACTGTACAGGTGGGCAAACGTTCAAACATCTCTTCTGTGACATTCAAAAGGATGTATCTTTGTCGAATAGCATTTTCATTAAAGCCATACTGTTTAATTGAGAATCGCAAGGTATCTAGACACCTTCTCTGCACTTTCTAACATATTTGAAAGCGGAGACTCACAACTAAAGCGATCATCAAAGAAAAGGTCATTTCATTGAAAATGTGATATATTCTCTGTCTCTGACTCTGTGTTTTCTTCCATTGAACGGAACTTTCTCATTTCAAGAACGCAACACCATAGTATGTTTCTTCCCCCGGGAAGTTTGACCTCTCAGTGTATCAAATACAAGCTCATATTCACAATGTGTCTGGCCTTCACTGAGAAAACATTCTCAAATAATATATTCAGTTATGAAATCCACTCCTTTTATGAACACACCGCCGTTATATGACCCCTGTATATTTCCAGACACCTCCAGTGGTGAGGTGAGTGATGGTGAAAAGAAAAAAAAACAAAAAAACTCCTTTCTGAAGGTTGAAAATATACACGGATATAATCATGTGTTGTCCATCTCTACCTCCAAAACTGACACTCAGTTAAACTGAAGAAAACAAATTTTCAGAATTGTGACTAATTGGTTCGGTGTAATGGAACGTCCGCTGCCTAACAATGCCCACTGAGCATTATTAACAGGTAATCACTTCATGCACCAACATCTTCATTTATGGCAGCTATAGGGATGACTGACAGGAAAATCGCTCCCCTGCTGCTTTATTGAGGTAATTTGCAGCGAAAACAAAAATCATCTCAGACATGCAGAGCCGAGTTGTTCCGCTGTAAATACCCTGGTTTCATTATTTCTGCGCTGATGATGTAAACCCTACCAGCAAGCGACTTGTGAAATGGTAATCAAAACATTATGGCTGTGATCAGTTTTCCAGTGTTATTTGTAGGTGTTTCCAGAATACTGTATGCTTTAGCAATGCGGATGATTTATTGACTATTTTATGCCAACACAGCGCAGAACCTCTGAAGAGCTGCGAAGAGGCGTTTTATGAAACACCCCTTCGTTATCCCGTCTTGGTTTTTGTGTTGCCTCCAAAAATCCCTATGATGAATTCCTAATCAGTGCATGTTCAACCCCAGCATATATCATTTTCTGTCTGACATATTTGAAGAACTTTGAAGCCAAGAGTTTTACATTTTAGAAACTACATCAGCACCACCGCCCCTCCAAAACCGTAGTATGTAATCCCATCTGCAGGTTGTGAAAACCCTCAAATTCTCATAAAACAGAGCAGACCACATGGCCTAATGGAGCTGGATGTAACATGCTACCATGTCCTTTCTTTTCAATTAGTGTCATGTTAATATGACATGATCTTTTCGTAATAGCCACTACTGTACAAACATTTTCCTAGAACATGTTATTTCCCCTAGTATGAAAAAACAGTTGTGCATTAGTGCATGCAACTCCAGGCCTTGACTGTGGTTGGAAAACAGCCTGATTTGCCAGGCTAACAAATCTCATTAGTTTTGCCCACTTCAGGGACTTTCTGAAGACAGACTGCATCAAAGTGGAGTGAATAGGCTGTTTCATTTTGAAGGCCCCTTCAAAAACAGCTGACAAATGCAACTTTCATTTCCTGAGCAACCATGGTTCCAGCAAGTGGATCCTTCATGGTAAATGGTATGGTAAATGGTATGTATTTATATAGTGCTTTTACTATACCTCCAACGATACCCAAAGCGCCTTTACATCACACATTGCATTCACACACACAGTCCCAACCTATCTGAACATTCATCTCATTCCAGCGGCAGTACTTCATGGCACAACAGTAAGACTCTTGCTGGATGTTTCTTTATACGTATATGGCACGCAAAGTGGATAAACAAGTGAAGCCTTCACATGCTACATCCTGGGACATATCAGGTAAGCATTGCATGTGTAGTTGTGCTTTCACAGGTTTGCTATAATTTGATTCTTATCTTTTTATTTTCTCCACTGTGTGAGCTAGCATAGATGTGAGCTGTCGTGGCATTCTAATTGACCCTTCGCCAACTCCTCCCACAAACGGCTATTGTCCAATCCTACGTTAGCAACCGTAACTATAGGCCTGGCAAGCTTTCCGCAGTGAGTCATTACGTTTGCTTTTGTGGACACATTTTGAGACTAGGACGAAAAACATTTGTTTGTAGAGAGGGATGTTGTTGCTGCTGCTGCTACTAGGGCAGCAGCAATATAGAGATGTTCAGATACGAGCAGACTTTTTTTTCGACTTGAGCAAGTGTAAATATGGGGATAACCATATGTTCACCTCCGAAATGACAGCTGTACTTTTACGGCTTTTACCTGGGCTTTTAGGCGAGGGATCCTCCAGGCAGGGACTGCTTTCACTGACTGATACAGCGGTGGGAGAAAACAAAACAGCAGCGAAAGCTGTATGTGGTTCACAATCGCCCAAAAACTTGCAGTTTGACAACGTTTCATGACCAGTGAGATGACGTAAGTCTTCGTGGGTTGATAGACGGTAAAATTACCGGTCCTTACTGCTGCTCTGTACATTGTCCAGTCGTGTCGTTGAACAGATGTTTTATCCTCCTGCGCGAGTCACGTCACTGAAAACTATGAATGATCTTTGTGACTTCTTCTCTCTATTATCTCAGAACAGTTTATCCAGAAATTAGCTGATATTTCCTTTGAAATCAATACCAAATATTGCCAGGAGCATGGCTGGGAGTGAAAGCTTGCAACAGTAACCAAGGGGGCGGGGCTTACGTGAAGGGTCAATTAAGGGAAGATAGCAGTTTTATTAGCATGGGTAATCAAGTATCTGGTAACTAGGGATAATTTACAAAAGCCAGCTACAAATGAATTTAGACTATGGCTCTGTATATAAATAATTGACATTACAAACTGCACACACAGTCTAGGACAAACACTATGGCTTCCAGCCAGACAGGGTGGACATCTGACTTCAAGCTAACAAACATAGACATAGTTGAAAAGAGCAGGAGCTGCTTGATGTGAATGTTAATCAGAAGTTTTAGTTAAGATCTTAAAATATAAGTGTCAAAACAGCATTGCAGGGTAACACACAAAACTACTTCCTCCCAAGCCTTTTAGGGAAAACACATAAGTGAATACGCACCATAGGAAAATCCTGTATCCTCATAAATCACGTGAATGAAATTAAAGCTGCTTCCTTAATGAAAAACTTATGACTGCAAGAGATGATAAAGAATGATGATGATAAAAAGCATATTTAGTTGTAAAACTAATATCAGCCAGTATGTTTATAGATACACAGGGTGAAGTGGAGAGGAATTTGTCATGTGTTTATGTCGGCGGGGAAAAAAAAAAAAATCACACCGTCTAAAATCTTCCATGCGTAAAGCATACTCATATTCTTACTTGCATAAATCATCCTGTCAGAGTTTGGATCAAGTACATTTATCATTAATAAATTAGTCAGTGATGGTGATGAGGTGGGGGAGGGGCAGTGGGTTGGGGTTGGAGGGTCCATGCATGTGTGATTTTAGCAATTTGTGCTAATTAGATCCTGGAGAAGATGATGGCTAAGACGTGTAACCGTAACAAGTCTGTGCTCTGTGTCTCAGGCTGTCGCTGGTGCTAAATCCTCAGCAGGACACAGGTGACATTTGAGAACAGCTGGCTGGCCTTCCTGAGCCCCATGCTCTGCTTAATTCCAGGTGTCAAAGAGCAAACATTCAGCGGTCAGCCGTCCGGGAGGCAGTCTGAGGCCGGCCTCATGCAATCCCGCAGTCTGAAGTTTCATCTCGCGCGCCCATGTCCAATATCCATGTCTCATTCATGCTATTGGCAGAACATCCTATTGTGCGGGAGGAATGTGACGTTCATGGTTCAGTGTTTGTGCTTATTTTGTGAAATTTAATGAGACTGTTTTGTTCCTTGGCTCCAGGCAGGACCACCGTTGTTGAGTCCAATTCAATTTCAAGATCAGATCCAGCCTTTTCTGAGTGTAGGCCATGACTAAAGAAAAGTCTCGGGGCTTATCAGTTTACAGTTCTCTGTGTCACAGTAGAGCCGGTACAGGAAAACATGGCTTTGGAGACATAAATCTCCTTCCTTTGTTTTGCTCAATTTACATACTGAAGGGGGATAGCCTATTAAAAACACCTTAACATGATAGAATCAACAGAACAGAATAGACCACATTGTTTTAACACATCCACAGCGACACGTTCCTGACAAACTGATAAGGAAGTGCGGGTACCAAACTTCTGAAATTATATTTCATAGATAAAGAATTGTATGTAGTGTAGAAAATGCAAAACAAATTTCAACATCACGACATCTGTTATGCATCTGTAACCGTGTTTGTTTACACTCAACATTTCTATTTCTTCATGGGATTTTCCTTTTTATCAGTGATTGGGATGCACGGTCAGCACGCACCGTCACCGTCGATTTTGGACAGGATCGTTGCAAAGGTTTGTGTATTCAGTAACATCTAACTGACGGGGAAAGGTGCAGGGTTATTGTTGTGTAGCATCACTGGGCAGCATCACTCCAACTTGTATCTCCTAATATGAGAGGCTGAGGCCAATATGGAAGTACTTTAAAGCACTAACCACAGACAGCCAACTGACTCCTATTTGACTTCTCTCAAGAATTACTCACAGAAACTTTTTTTCTTACTTTCTTTTTTTTCCACAGATCATTACATTCATTAGTCAATCACTAAATTCAGTTCATATAATAGTTTGCTGGTGCTCAGTTTGGACATTATTCCTCTGTTAATCAGGCCATGAGCTCCATAGCAGCACGCTTTGATGTCTGCTGTTTGCTCATTGCTCTCTTTGGCCTGGACTCACACACGTAATGGAGTTGATCTATAACATGGAACCAAGGTCTCTCAGGACACACAGCAGCACAATGTGTCATAGGAGGACTATGTCAGACGTACTACAGTAGTACGTAGTTTTACGTGGTACGTGGGGAGAAACAAGCAGGAGTTTACGGTTGGCGGTTGAGCACAGTGTTGTCTGTAGGAAGAGACAATAAAGATTGACTTGGACCATAGCAAACCTTGTTATTCTTAAAAGCACACTTTACACAATGGTTTTGGTAAAGATATTACTGTCACTTAATATATTAGTAAGTTCAATGTTTGGTAACACTTTACAATATGGGCCCAGTTTACAATATGGGTTAAATAAACATTAGTTAGTAGGCTACATTATTAAGCATTTAGTATATATAAACTAATGTGTTAATTAATTCCAAGTAATGCATACATAATGATAACTAATTACATTATTCAACTTTTGTCATTACTTAATAATTTATTAACTAACTTTGAGTAGTAAACAATTAAAGCAGAAGTAAGCGATCCGGTCGTTTTGGCTAATGCTGCGTTCCAGGCCGGCTTTTGAAACCGTAAATTACAGCTTCAAGTCACAACTTACGACTTTGTAGCGTTTCAGGCAACCCACTCATGTTTTTCCGACCTGTTTTACCTGTGAAAGTCACTATAACCGCCACTCGTAACTTCCGACCCGTGAACTCGTACCAGATTGAACTGGTATGACTTCACAGGTCGGAAAAACACGAGTTACGAGTTTCCTTGAACGCACCATAACAGTCCTCGTCCCTACGTCACCACATTCACGGCGTCCCTTGGCTGCACACACAGCCCTGCATGCCGTTCTCTCTCCTCATTGGATAAAAACTGTAGGATACGATAAATGTTTTCTCCTCGGCTCAGAGCAGAGCAGAGTGACTGACAGACCCGTGTTTCGGTCCAAACACTCTATGTAAGTGATTGCTGTCGGAAGATATAACTATTTAAGACTTATATTAACACAAATATATCACTTACTTCTGCTTTAACTGCTTACTAATAGGCTACATTAATTCCTGTGTTTCCTAATCCTGAGTAATTCATAATAATGATTGTTAATATATCTGTTAACAGTAAATTAATGCGTAATAATGTACTAACTAATGTTAATTAAGGGACCCTTATTGTAAAGTGTTACCCAATGTTTTTTTAGTTTTCGTACAGTTCCTACCTGTTCCATTCTTGCCCAATGTAGATATAAGAAATGTTAGCCTTTAGCCTGTCTCTGGATGCAGAATAATCACATACTGTCCAAGCACCAGCATCCAAACACTTCCATTTTCCATTAATTAACTTCATGTGGTCCAATAGATGAGATTTCTGTAGGATAATAAACATGATTTTAGCTCAGTATGGGCGCACCCCATTAGCATGTCCTGGACTTTTGTTTGTGCTGTGACAAGTCTAGTTCTCCGATACCCCTTTTTCCACTGAGCTGGTTCCAGTGCTAGTTCGGAGCAAGGGCCTGACTTAGTGCGGTTTTTTTTTTGCTTTTCGACCGCCTAAGCACCGGTCCTGGCTCTCAAATCTGGTTCTTCTTGCTGGTCTAGAGCCATAACCGATTACGCCAGGGGCTGGAGGCGGGGTTACCTGATCAACAGGGGCACCACAAAAATATACATCTATAGACATTATCAATATCTTTACGTTTGTTTAACTGCTAATCAATGCAAACACAGTTGAAGCTAAGTAGCCAAGCTTCAGCTGTGGCTAACAATAATAGCTAACATTCATTTAGGATTCAAAACATCTCGCCATCAAAATGTAGACACTGTTCACAACGGTTATGACAAAGACGGCTTCCTTTTCTTTCTTTTTTTGGCCGGTTTTGGGCCGACAATGTACTGCTTGTGAGAATGGCCGTGTCAGGCCTGGGCTTCAACACCCGATGGTTGGACTGGGTTTAATTTTCAGGGCCGTTGAGAGCTCTATAGGCTTGCAAAAACAAGAGCAGTCCTTGCATGGGGAGTGTCGCTCTGACTTGGCTCTTTACCAGTGAGCAAACTGGTTCTTTGGTTCTTTGGGAGCATGTGAGTTGAACCAGCTAAGCACTGGCACTAGCACCAGCACCGAACTTGCACCATTTGTTTTTGGCAGAAAAAGGGGGTCTGACCAAATCCAAAATGTACTTCAAAGGTTGAAACCACATTTTTTTTTTTTTTACTGTGCATTGTATAAAAAATCAGTCTTTGGTGGTGTAGTTGAGAGACGTAGCTGTTTATCCCTGGTTTTATGTGATCTACAGTGTGACTGTAATCAGACATTACATTGGCTGTGAAATTGCAGTTGTACTAACAAATTGCAGATACTTTTTAAAGTATCCGAATAAACTATTATTTTCTATTTATTTTCTCTTTTCTCTGTTACCCGATGACTGTCTCGTAACGTGCTTAAAAATGCAGCCTTGTTTGGTGCATCTGCCGCTGACAGGCTATAAAGACTGAGATATGAAAATTGGCTGCAAGCAGCATGAGAGAGTTGCACAGCATGGTTGGAAAAATCAAATCCAGAGGACAATATGGATTTGGTTAAAAGTGTCTTGTGAAATTGACAGCTCCTTTGGATATTAATAGTGCTGTTTAGCAGCTCTGTTGTGATGCAGATAATTGTAGAGCAACTGTATCCCTGCTAGAAAAGTATCAGTGTCACAAACCTTCTGTTGCTCACTTCCTGCTTCTAACTGTCGGCCTTTTCCTGCTTGAATCCTCCTTTTGTATATTTTTTTACACTCCTGATGCTGCTTTCTACATTTGAGTCTTCACAATCAATACATTTGGCCTCTCCGAAATCCCATCCCTTCATTCCAGCAAAGGTGCTTTTTTGGTTTCGCAGCAAAAATAAATGAAGCTGTAAGACAAATACAGTACACCCAGGTAATGGATCCACTTTCCAGCAACTTTTCTGCTGCCAAATCACAAAGTGGGTTTTATGATGTTGCTAGGAAACAACAAGAAACTATGACGACTGTCAGTATCACAAAGCCTATACTCTCCACTTGCTCAGCAGTGTCTTTTACCAGCTGTCAGTCAATACTGGATAAGCTAATCATCAGATGTCGCCGTCAGAGTCCCTGATTTGATCGTTAATACTTTGTACATGTAATAATTCAATCTAGCAGTCCTTGTGCTGGAGTGTAGATGTAGCCACCAGTCACTTTCACTGTCATTACACTTGTAAATGCAGGAAACCATGAAGTAATTTACTCTGAGAAGCTGTGCAAACGGAGGCATTCATATCACACGGTGTCTTTGCTTACCCTGTCTCAGCGTCCGCGTAATTGAAAATCAGATTTTACTCTGCAGAGCAGGAGAGGAAACTTATCATGTGCCAAACTACAATTGTATCAGTAAAAAATGTCAAAGTTAAAGACGGACTTCATCAATTTATTATTTAGTCTAAAGGTGGAGGAGTCATATGAGACTGATTAAAAACAAATGGTCAGAAGTGGCCCGAAAAGCCAAAAACATCATACGTGCGTCTCAATTGGTCAGATTACAAATCTGATTGCAGTCATTCTTGGAGCTGCGTGCAAACTGGGGTCTGTGATCCGCCGAGATCGTGCTGTGTTTGAAGCTGATCAAACAAACGCTACGACAGGACATTATTCTTTCCGTGTGAACGTTGTACAAGTGTTCAAAATCACTGGAACGCCTTTCTTCCTAACGCTTTTATCAGACAGAGAGAAGTTCAGTCGCCTCCATTATAATCAGCCATTGGCTTGACTGCATCTCTAAGGATTTGAGTGTCTTGTTTCTCTTCCACTTCTCTTATCCTGTGAAATGCCTCAATATCAACTGAATGGGTGCAGCAGAAGTTAAAAAAAATTGTAGTTGATAACTCTGATGACATCATCAGGGACTTTTCCTCAGCATTGACAGAGCTCCTCCAGATCTTGTTGAAAATGTGACCAGGTCAGTTTAATACCTACATTATGTGGATACAGCCACAATTTAAGTACCATCTTACAATGGTATATAAATTAACCATCTTTATGGCATGAACTCATGACTAGAATGTAGGGGGAAATAATATTAGCTCTGATTGCATATAGAGTACTCACCACATTTATCATAACATCCTCTATTAGAAGAGAGAGAGAGAGAGAGAGAGCTGTGATCCAGAGCAGTGTATGACAGCAGAGGACAGAGGATGCTCGCACTGTTCCAGGGGAAGTCATTATTTATGCATTAGCGACGTGAAACTAATTGTATTCAACACCACCTCACATGAGCCCAAAGAGCTGACTTGCCATTTGAATAAAACATACTGAGGCATTTACATACACCTACCAAGAAAAAAAGCCGGGCAAGTGGCGCTCGTTCATGCATGTTCAGGCTGGATTGAAATTTCAAAAACTGACCGCTGTTTTCTCATCGGTGTTTATCGGTGTGATTCAGTTTTGCATTGAATTTTAGGGCCCACTGGGTAACTGTTGAGTGGCAGGGATGAAAGAAAAAAAGAATGTTTACAAGCATTCACGTGTATAGAAATTGTAATAGATGACCTTATTGTAGTGAACAAAGGAAATAAAGCATCACTAACCCTGGAACAGAAACCGTGAACACCCATGTCTTCCTTCTTTTATCGTTTTCCTGGTCTCTTGGCCCGCGCAGCATCAAAATATTAATGCAGTGGAGCATTCCAAAGTGGAAGTGCTTGTCCTTTTTTTTTTTTTTTTGCTCAAACAACAGAAGACCCAAGAAAATAATACAGTGGCAATTTTGGCAAAACAAGTATCACAAACTTGGCAGGCGTGCATGTGCAATAGCCTTATATCTTGTCCAAACTAGTGGCCCAAAGCTTCATCTGGGCAACGGACTGTGACTGGCAGAGCTCGCTGAAAAGAGGGGGAAAAAAAGACAATAGGATGAAATGTACTGGCACCAGAAGGAAGCAGGTTTGGCTCTGGGTTTTCTCCCCCTCTTTTCTGCTCGTAGCATTCCCCCACCGTTCCGTCATCCCCACTTGTATCTCTGTCCTCTGTCTCCCTGTTCTTCTTTCCCAATGCGACGCCCTTCGTTTTCACTCACAACACAATCTAATCTGAGCAGCTTCACTCCCCTTTGAACCACCTCACAATTAGACAGAGATGAGTGTTGCCCTTGATGCATTGTCGTTACCACCACTCTGCTCTGCTGGAGCTCTGCCTTTGATCCCTTAAATGCTGGAGCTGAACACCGGCGCCGCTGCACTACGCTGTGGCCCTGCTTGGTCGGGCACTGCCATGTAGATGCGTTCCGTTCAGATGGGCCTGACAACCAAACCCCCCCCCCCCTCGTCCCTGAGGCCTGGTGTCAAACTGATACCGAGAAGAAACCACTGTATCACTCCCCGCAACCTCTCTCTAAGAAAATATGGTAAAAAAGTGTAGAGGAACAAAGCAAATGGCGGCATCAATATTTTAAGCGCTGTCACTTTGGGGGTAGTTCACTTGACACAGTCTGTAATCTAGCACTTAACCTGACACACCCAGGCAGGATGGGCCGGATAAACTCTGTGCGGATAGAGAGCGATGTAAGCGGTGCAATAACAGCATCCTTTGAAGATTAGAGTGACTGGTGAGCGCAGTAAATTGCTCTCCCCATGTTCCTTGGTGGCAGAGACAGTTGTAGAACATTTGTCGCCAACCTCTTTGACAGGGAAACGTTATTCTTATTTAGAGAAGAAAAACCAGGTCAGCGTTAATTTAAAAAATATATATATACGCACATACATACATTCATATAGTAGTTTAATACTACAATAAATCACAGTATAATATAGTGTTTCCTATAAACTCAGAAAACCTGTTTTATATCCAATTTAGACCATCGAGTAGAAATTACAATAGTATAGTATTTTTATTTGAGTTGAATCACCAGATTTCACTGAGCCCGATAGGAGCCTGATAGTTTATTTAAATATAATGAGGAGCATCAAAACTCCTCAGATTTAAAACCAGGATTAAACATCTTATGCATCCCTGAATTTAACTTTTTTTTTTTTTCTTGAAGCAAAACAAATACGAACAGGGCAAGGGGATTGTTGGATTAAACACAAGGTGACTCGTCTGAAATCCAGAGTTCAGCACCGTAAGCAACAAACTACTGCAGAAACATAAAACCATCATATTCCACGCTAATATGATAAACACAAGGAGCTCTACTAAAATGAGCAAGACTGAGTGAACTAAATCCCTTTGGAATTTTTGAAATAGAAGAAATAAAAGTGTCCAAGTGATGTGAAATGCACCACACTACCAAATTCCATGGTTGTTTTAGCTGTGTAAGCAAACTTTCACAAAGCAAATCAAAAACATGAATAAAGACAGACAAAGCAGGTCTGAAGCCCAAAGATAGTGATGATATGAGGAATACATTGGTGTCTACTGCATTTTTTTTTTACCATGTACTGTATACAACAATGCTGCATGCAAGAATCCAAACAACAACCAGTTCAGATTATAGGACTAGTGCATTACTAGTCCATGTACATAGCTTTTACTGTTCAGACATTTATCAGTCAGTCCAGTCCTTTTATCTTTTCCTCTCCCACTTGTGAATATCACTGACTTACAGCTCACATACAGACAGTGCAGGGGTGGGAGCTACATTCCTACCACTAAACTTGGCATGATATATGAAACTCTCCTGGCTGAAGAAAATGCAAAAGATTATTATTAAAACAGTGTTATAATATCTTTCTTTCAGTTCAATAAGGAGTCAAAGGTATGAGCCTGTGAGGCAGAGGGAGACTATGACATTTGGGTAATAAACATCCCATCTCTGAGCTTAATATTCTGGTGTGCGAGCTGAGGATCTATGCTGTTGAGAAAACTGAAAACAACCTGCAGCTTCATATCAATCATTTCACTTTTAAATTCTCTCGCTGGTTGTGGATGAATTCAACAACTATGTTGCTGAGTTTTTGTTCGACTGCTTTTTGAATTCGCTTCGGCTCTGATCTTCACCTCTCTCAGGCTTCTTCTCCATGGCAACAGTGGCTGAAGCACATGGGTATTTACAGACGTCTGCCTGCCTGACATGATCTCTTAGAAAGCTACTAATGATTAAAACAATAACATAAACCTACAGGGTCATCACAGAGAGACTTGTGACTCTGTGTTAAGTAACACTGGAGGTAAAAGAAAAAAAAAATAGGAATACGGAATGGATGACAACACTTGTTATTGCAGGGTGATATTCACACCTACTACACATTCAAACACCAGACAATATTTAGATCTTATTCCATTTTTAAAAACTGACATTGTTGGAAATTCACATTTTCTATAGCAGCCTTACTGCAGGGTTACACTTAGCTTTGATTTTAATGAGTTCACCTTGGAAAAATATGTGCAGTAATGAAAAAAACTCAGTATTAGGACAAAACACACAATCCAGTAAAACTGGGAGTTTCTCTATGGCTTCTGTTCCAGTCGGGCCTCATTATCTGAAAAGCATGTCACGTCTTTTAAATGTCAGGACATGTTGTTATTCTACCATAAAATCTTCCAAAAGGACTCTGACCTCATCCAACAAATTCAAATAAAAGCCAACAAGTTCACTTTTACACTGATGCTACATTCTGTACTGATTAGATGTTAATAAAGTTGTCCGCCCCAAGCCAGAAATTGCTTTGGATGTATTTTTCTGCCCTTTGTTATGAGGTTAAATAACACATGTTTTTAAAATCTATCCAAAGCCTAATTTATTACCTCAGTGTTTACTTCACTATCTGACAGAGAGAGAGAGGGACATAAGTCAAAAGAATAATAATTTTCCAAAAAGGATTTTGGAAGTGCTAATTTGTTGCATCTTCAGCCTGCATGAACACTCAATAATCCTTGCTTCAGCCATAAATTAACTGCACGCAGAGGCAAAACTGATTGAAGCTTCTGTCGGCTCAATAAATCTCCCAGGCTGCATCCAACATGGCCAGCCTGCAAAATGTTTGCATGGTTAAAAGACCAGGAGCTGAGAAGCAGTTTGCTGAATTGATAAATTTTCTTTGTTTACGCCTTCAACAAAAAATCCTTGATTACAAATAATTAGCCTCATGAGGCTTTTGAGGCTGTGGTGATGATGTAACAACAGCTATATTAACCATTCCTTTTGATTCTGGCATCTTTTTTTTTTTTTTTTTAACCAGCAGATCCGAGATGTTTGGTGCTGCCTGACTTATGACTAATGGATGAGCACTAATTTGACCTTTGAAATATTTACGGAAAAAAGCCTTCATCGTACAACACTTTTATCATATAATGTATAACATAGAGAGGGAGTCAAGAAATTGAATATCACAAGCTTTCATACACGGAATAAAACTATGTTTACAAAACAAAAAGGCAGGACTCTATAGGATTAGATGTTTTGTTTCTGGTATCCCATAAGCCAAATATGGGTATGAATCGAGGACAGTATTTGGAGCTGTTCATCCTGGCTGAAAGCATGTTGTTAACCTCTGTGGAAAATGCGGCTTACAGGAGTAAGCTGTAATAATACAGCAATGCTACAGCAGCAATATGTCTGCTATAAAGGGATTTCACAAATCCAGAATTCTATCACTGGAGCAGGAATCTACACTTTTGAATTTCTGAAAGTTAAGGCACTCTCATCCAGTGGAGAGAAAGAAAACAACAACAACAACAAAAACAACATCCTAAATGCTCTGAAAGGAATAAAGTTTGCTCCCAGCCCAGGGCTCACAGTTTCAGATCCTTTCCGCTCAGCAGTATAGTCTATAGTTGAACATAAAGAAACAACACATAACAAAATAAACAATCAACAATGTGCATAAATACATCATGAAAGATACAAACGAACCAATCAACTGTGAGATAATCTAATACATTATTAAGGCTCAACCCATTGTTATGAGATGTTACTGTATTAGCCTTACAGTATAACTACAAAGATGTTGCCTATAGGAGTGCATTTTTCATCAAAGAGTTTTTATTTCAAAGTGCATGCAGTTTCAAAGTCATCTTTTCACAATTACTCTTCGAACAAGAGGTCAACGTACAGTATTTACATTTTAAAGGGAGTTGTATATTAACAGAAAAAAACACTTGTATAACAAGATCACCAACTGCTACACTAGCTGCTGCACTGACTCTCCACAGAGTTGTCTTGCTTCTATACTGCAACTGAGCCGAGCTCTGCAGAGGCTGGAGGCTTGGAAAGTGAATGTACTATGACTGAAGTTATTTGTTCATTTGACAGGGACAATGCATGTTATTGAACCTAAGTACAAAATGTAAACATACCAGATGCAGCAGCCCTGAAGGGTTTTGGTAAAATGTGATGGGAATGTGAGAATTAAAACATAAGAAATAAAGAAAAATGTGAGCTCACATTTTTCATTCATCTAATATTGAACACCAGTGGTTCTACATTTAGCTGGAGCCTTGAACAATTAGACATGTCTCTTCTTGCAGGACAGTTTAATTCCCATGTTCTGTGCCCTTCAGAATAAAAGAGTACTCTGGTAAAGTAAGGTCAAAGGTAGACATCAGGCACCTGACATGAAATCTACTTCTTTAGAGACATTTAACTTTTTCGGATCCTTTTTTTTCCCTTTTAATTCTTTTCCTCTTCTACTTCCAAAAGTCCACACTATCACACTCGCTCCCGTTTCATTAAAGTGATATGAATGTGCTTGATGGGGCGGAGACATCGAGGGTAATTGATCATCTCCATGTCCTGGGTACAGTCACACATTTGGCGGGTGAAAAGAGAGGAGGCACAGCGCCTCATTGTCAGAAAGACGGGAGAGAGAAAAGGCAATAGAACTGCTGATAAGAGATTGTCTGTCCTCATTTCCCTTGCCAGTTCAATTGTAGGAAGCTCTGTGTGTCGGTCTGCGGCGCACGGGGGAGCTCGGTGGTGACTAGAGGAGGTCTGGATCCTTATCTGTTAAAGAGAAGGGAAGCTTCCAGTTTCACCCCTGTCAGCAGGTTTCCGCAGGCAGCAGACGGCGGGCGAGGCAGAGCGCTGTCTTGAGCTCGAAGCCTGACGGGCTCGTGTCTTGTCCTAATGTGCGATAAATAGTTAACATGCTTGATCTTCACCTCGAGCCAGCCCGAGCCGGGCCAGGGTTCAGCTGACATGAATAAAACATGCCGAGTATTGTTTGCCCAAGGAGATAACTAATGTCATATACACATCTTAAGATTTCACAGAGGGAAACGACTGATAAATTACTCTTTCACTCCCCAGCATTGACTTTTGCTGAAACATGTTGAAATTTGTCTCAGAGGGTAATGTGACACACAGTTTAAATGATAACCATTCCAACTATGCGGGTACTGAAATACGATGTGTTCGCTCTTCTGTGGTGCTTTGATTTATTCTTGAGAGGAGCTGCTGAATAAAAAGAAAACCAATGATCCCCCCCAAAAAAGTATCTTATTAATGGCAGCTAGAATTTCAAAAAGTGGATGCATTAAAAGGAGAAAAAAATATTTGTGCATGTGAGCATATCATACAGTATGGTCATGCATGCATACCCCTGCCTCCTTTACAGCGATTGCACCCAGCAGGGAGGGTAATGGAATAGAAAAAGATGTAGGTATATTGGCATATTGATTTCGAGGCCTCGTGGCGATGGAAATGCCGTGCATTCTCTAAATTGTATGGACTAAAGAGTAATCTTCCAATTTAAAGTGCTGCAGGGTGCTGTAAATAGATTTGGCAGGGAAAGAAAGTGATAATGAGTATGGGCTGAGTATTAAATTTGAGGTATTATTTGGGCTGAGATATGCAGAAAGCACGGTCAGCGCCCACATGGATAATTTCTAAAGTGGAAAGCGCAGAGGGCACATCATGTTCAGTTAATTCCTGTTGTGTGCCTCTGAACTCCATTGTTGTGCCGTCACCACTGAGCTACAGTGTTAGGCAACTGTTGCCAAAAAGAGAGAGAGAGGGAAAAAAAAGGCTGTCTGCTCCAACAATCTTTGCCCAGGGGGTGGAGGACGTACACTAAATCCTTATTTTATGACTTTGAAATATTGCATTTGCATCACACTGCGCCCATGAAATATTCTGTTACAGTCTATATGAGCAATCAATACAACCTCACACCCAATAAAGAGCGTTATTGGACTCTGCATCGACCTTTCAGATAATTATTCCATCTGTGGCTGTGGTGATATATTAAGAAAGCAACCTCTTAATTACAAAACTGGCCCTTTATTTTTTTTTTTTCTTCTCCCACTTCCCAGTGGCAACTGCAAATCCACCTGCAACTCAATAAAGCGGTTACATCTGAAAACAAGAACTGAACCTCAGTAGACTACAATCCTCCACCAAGGCCAAACAATATCCTACGCGTCTGTCACACTCAGATTATGATGCAGATCTGAACCAAATTATAGAAGGGCGTGGATCTACTGCGGATTTGTACATTTTTGTTGGTAGAGTAGTTATTTTTTTCCTTTATTTTGACTGGGATAGGGAGAGAGTGACAGGAGGGGTGGGGAGAGAGAAAGAGGGGGGGCGGTGGCATGAACTGGATTCAAACCTGAGCTGCTGCGATGAGCAATGAGACTAAGTGCTATATGCTCGACCAGGTAAGCTCCAGTATAGGTCAAAGTGTTTACATCAACATCCAAACATTATTATCCAGAGAAAATGACAAGACTCTGAAAATGCCCCATCTCAAAATGTTCAGGTAAGTGATATATTAAGTGATAAAAAAAATCCTTTTAACCAAATTGGCTCCAAAATGCCGTGAGTGAGTTCCTCCTTCGCTCATGCCCCATTTATTTTCTAAATTTGGTGCAAATACATTTCCGTGTGTTATCCCTCTGTCTGTGACAGGTTGCTCATTGTCAGCTTCCTTCACAATGGTGAGTTTCTTGTATTTTATGCATCTTTAATGTCTTTTCATGCATTAAATGTGCACAGCTGTGGACAATTAGCTGTACACAGCTGTGCACAATTAATGACAGAAACAATAAAAAAGTGTGTGTGTTTGTCAGCTCACTCCCAACATGTCAACATGTTGCCAGAACAGCTGATAATAATCCTAAAGGTTGCATGTGAACCAGAGGCGGACAGGCAGCGGCTACTGGCCCTTGAGTGTGGTGGAGTAACTCAGCATTTTATTTTCAGTACTGCGTGCATAAGAAAAGTACCTAGAAATAATCTGATTCAAGTTTATGTATTCACAGCATTATTGAAATACCTTAAAAATGTTCAGTTCACACAGACACGGTGCCCTTGCTTGTCAAGACGAAAGTGGAGCATAAGAAATGTGAGGTTGAGTAGTGCTGCAAGAAATACTTTTCATTTCTGAGAGCCTCCTTCAGCTAAAAGAAAAGCACCCCGAAAGTACATCCCATTGGACTCAAAATCAAGGAGTAAAAAAAAAACCAACAGACACGAGTGAAAAGAAAAAAAGAGCCCGAAATTTCGGCAATCAGCGCACTTAAGAGATAAGACTTAGAGGAGAAAATGTAGTGAGCGTATATGAGTTATCAACCATCTGCAGACCTCTCACCACGCCTCCTCGCCCCTGTCTCTCTCTCCGCTCCTCTGCTCCCTCTGAGCTCCGAGGCTGGCGTGTGATGCTTCGCCAGCTCCATCTGATTGCTCAGATCAGATCCAGGCACAGCCAGATGTGACCCCAACCCCGTGTGCACGGGTGTCATCACGAAAGACGGTGCCAAGGAGGCCTTGTGTCTTGAGGAGGAGATGGCTGGCCTGGTAATGCTGCTCTCGGATCATTTTTCAAGTAATTTTTCTTCTGTAACTAAAACTCTTGTTTTCCGAGCAGTAGGTGGTTTTGAAATATCAAATGTAATCTTAAAGGGTCTTTGTGGAGCTGCATTTTAATTGGTGATAAAAGGACAAATTCTATATTCAAGTCACAACAAGCCCCATAAATAATGGAGGGATCCCCTGGGTTTTATCTGCAGCGAGATGATTCATCCATCTGAAGGTGCATCTAAACCAGGCTAATGGCCTTTCAAATTTTGAAATTCTGACCTTTAATAAGTATCCCCGTGAGGAACATCTGTCTAATGTTTGAACGCTGGTACAAAAGATCCATCAGCCCTCAGGTTCTCTCAGAATCAGTCTCATGGCGTCTCAAAGATCACCTGAGATATCTTCTGACAGATGGACACGATGAGTTTCTGAAGGGGGAAAATAATTAAATAAATAAACCTCACAGTAGCCCACCTCACTTTTCCCATGACAGTATAGTGATAATGTTGCTCATTTACAAGTTCATAGGCTCATGAATTTGCATCTGAACATCTGTCATCGTCATTAATATGGAGCTCATCTGCATATTTTAATGAGAAGGTGAGGGCGTCTTGATGTTTCACCGATGGTCATTCACTTAGCTGCGGTCATTTGCTGGAATTTGCTCATGTGTGAATGGTGGAGTTTGTTCTTGTTCTTCATACTTATTCAAGCAGCATCATGACAGATTGGAGATTTAAATAATATTATCATATTCACATTTCCAGCAGCTTTGAGACTGGGAATGGTAATAATAAATATGAGAATGTTCACACTCAGTGTCAGATTTGAATGATAAAGTTAACTCGAATGCAAACACTATTGATCATTACCAGTGTTTCAAAGGGATAGTTCAACATTTTGGCAAATTGCCATAATCCCTATAGTCATAGCAGTAGGTTTGTTACCTTTATTTGTCAGTGCAAGCTATTTTTAGAACTGCAGAGCAGAGCTGTGAGCTGCTCAGAGCTATGGAGACTAATGGGATTTCTTGGTTTCCCTCATCAAACTCATCAAATACACAATCCAACAACTCCAAAATGTTCTCGTGGCTGCTTGCCAAAAAACTGCCCTCAACAGGAATGTGCATCAGCGGTTTTGCATGAATTTACCTTGAAAACAACTCTGTCTTGTAACATTCTGTTATTATCTCATAGCATGCTGAATGTGCAGGTCACAACTTGTGCACAAGAGCATTTTGGAGTTGTTGGATTGTATGAGTTTGATGAGGGAAACCAAGAAATCTCATTAGCATCCGTAGCTTAGCTCTGAGCAGTTTGCGGCTCTGCTCTGCCGTTCTAAAAAATAGCTTGCATCGACAAATAAAGGTTACAAACCTACTCCTAAAACTATAGGGATTATGGCAATGGGCCAATTTTCCAAAATGTTGAACTATCCCTTTAAGTGGAGCCACCAAAATAAATTGTGGGTTGAATTTAGCTAGTGTACTAATCAGCT
The DNA here is from genome assembly GCF_045865225.1 of Trachurus japonicus. Classification (NCBI taxonomy): domain Eukaryota; kingdom Metazoa; phylum Chordata; class Actinopteri; order Carangiformes; family Carangidae; genus Trachurus; species Trachurus japonicus. The sequence continues at coordinate 28,664,190 of NC_140930.1, read as the reverse complement.
GTGTATGCTAATGTTCTAGTCCTTACATTACTGGTCTCTCTCTTTCTTGCAAAAATGCCCCTCAAAAAAAACTTTTTTAACAATTAACTTGTCCAAACTGAGGACTTTTACCCGTCAGAGAATGTGGTTTATGAAAGTGTGACCTACAAAGACGGCGTGGAACACAAAATGCGCTCCACAGATGTTTTCCTATTTATCCCTGATTTGAGAAGTCTTGAATGAATCTTGGGGTAGGTTTGGCTGCGGCATCCGCCCCCTTGTTGTGAAAGTGTTGATGCAGTCTGGCTTAAAATGCAGCTGCTGAATGGAAACACACCATACTCCTCTACCATGTAACAGTGTGTGCTCATACTTCAAACACTTGCTAATCACCGTCGTGTGTCATCACTGCCAGGTGAGGAGTGGTACATGGGTAATTATCTCATCCATACAATGCGGTGCATTCGTGAGCAGGAAGTAGTGCACATCCCATGCACACCACTGTGTTTTGGCTCCACTGAGGAATTTTTAGAGGGCACGGTATAAAGGCCAAATTTTCAGACTCAGGACTCAGACAGTCAAATCAAATGGCAGACAGTAAATATAGGAGACCACATAATGAATAGGGAGTGATTTTTGACCCTACCCAAGAGAAATCTGAAGACTAACAGAACTATTTTGCCTGTTACGGCCGCTAAACTATGATTGAACAGTTATTGTTCAAGGGGAGAGATATTGTGTTTCCACTTTGTGGCTTCTCTAATAGAATACAGCAAACATTTTATTTAGACTGACCTGAAAAAAGCTAGAGTGTGTATTGACATTTTATATTGCCAACAAAGTGTATTTATTCCTAATCTACCCCTATCCACTGCTGCAGTGACACAATAGCCCGTCATATAAGAGCTGAGTCGGAGCACATCGGTGATGTCCTTGATGATCTATCCCTCTGTCAGCGCATCTGTCCTTTAACTGCTGACAACTCATCAACTGAGACAATGTCCTCAATTCTAGGAGGGGATGATCACTGCAACTATATTAACAATTCAACAATGACCTAATACATGACTACATTATTAAGTCATCATTCTTACTTGGAAAAGTTGGCCCCGTAAAAACTAATTAAACATCTGAAGCAGGCCATTACCCTGTCAGCCTTTGCCAGAAGCCGAAATCTAAAAAAAAAAATCACTGTATGAAGCACTCGCACACTAATCCTGAGGATCCTCTGTGTTCTCTGCAAGGGGTTTAGGAGGCTCTCCAGCACCATATGTTGTGTATCATCACCTTAACCAGAGGCATGTGTCTAATGGTGTGTGTGTGGATGTGTCTGTATGTGCAAGCGCTCAGATGTGTTTGCTTGACTCTTTGCATGCTGCACGGGTCTAAGATGTTTTGCTGTGCACATGATGGTAAAAGGCTGAGATAGAGGCGGAGAACAGGTGGTCTTTTAATGACTCGCTCATGGCTTGCTTACTCTACTTACCTCTGTGATGGAAGGAAGAGATCTCACCGAGTTCCTTTCCCCTCCGTCTCTAAATTCCCTTAGAGCGCTATTGTGGGGCGTGAATGCTAAGGCTAAGGGTCTGCAAGCCGCTGGCTTTAATCTACATGCAGATCTCTTTGATGTGCTATCCTGGGAGCAACGAAAGGAATTACTCAGTCAACCTCAGAGCTCATTGCTCATGGCCAAGGTGACTGCACCTGGCTAAGGTGAAACGTTTTCTCAGCGTCCTGTGAACTTGGTCGGCGAGAGAGCGGCTTGTCACAGTCGATCAGCTCCCAATTCAATATGATTGACCCGGACAGGAAATCTTTAAGTTCCTCATGCATGGATGGAGAAGGGGAGACGGCGGCACATCAAAGCGTAAGGGATGCAGATTGCTCATGCATGCTAACATGGCAGCCAAGGTCAGGAGGAGTTGCTAAGTGACTGCTCCCAATCCAGCTGCTGGGAATGAAAGTTGACATTGATTTAATGCTACTGTTAAGTGATTCATTCAATCTCTTATGTTGCAAATATACAGCTTTGAAAACAGTTTCCTCCAAGAGCAGGATGAAACTTTTAACTGATGAATTTGTTTATTAAAGACGATTTCACTTGAATCCAAACTTCATCTGTTTCACTGTTACGGATGATCAGTCTTGTGTGTTTGAAGTTACAAGGCTGACAGTCTTAACGCAGTGAAAGTACCGAATGTTTTTCATTTGCATTCAATACCACCACATACACCAACTTGAAAAAAGTAGTGCAGTGCAGTGCACTTGCTGTGGTGGAGCATGTACACAGTCAAACACACTTTTTAGCCTATTGATGACAATAGCATTATTATTATCACAAAATCCAGCCACTGTTTAGTTTATAACATTCCCTGTCTCTGGGCCATAGAGCTCCAATGTCTAAAAACTATTAAAAACGCATCAATGAGCTGTACTCACACACACACACACACACACACACACACACACACACACACACACACACACACACACATGACCCTTTATTACAATGCACATGGGCAGTTTATTTTGACTCAGTCCCGTGGGCCACATCATCTTTCTGCATCTGAAAATAGCCCCAAACTATTTTATGATTTACTCCGCTTAGAATAACATTTGCTAAAAACTACAGTGGTCAGCTGTTTCATGAATTTACTGAGCCATTTAAAAAATTCAATCATAGAGTACATTACGGTAATTATTTATTAATTATATAGCAAGTAACAGAGAGTAACTTTTCTGCCTCTCAGGCTATCTAGATGCTACTCTGTCTTATGATTGCTGGAAGTTTATACCTACAACTAGAGAGGAACACCTCCAGACACACCCCAGGGCTATAAAACCTCTGCAAACCTGCCTTTTCTTTTTAAGTGGAGAAAAAAAATAAAATATTGATAGTTTATCTAGTATCAGGTGAAGTAGACTTTTAAGTGGTGGTGGTATGTTACTTGAACTATTGTTTGTGGTTTGAAAAAAAAAAGTTTAAAAAAAGAAAAAGAAAAACAGCATACTGTAACGTGTTAAATATTGCCATGCTGTTGTGAAGGGGATTCAAGTCAAACACCAATTTCTTAATAGATAAAATACATTTCTGTTGCATGTGCATGGATGGAGAAATGTAATGTCTAACTAGTTTGTTATTATTCATTATTACAGTAACTTTACTAATTTAACCTTCTTCAAAGAACCTCAGATCGTATGAATACTATATTTCTTTCTTTCTTTCCTTTTTTTATTTTACAAATTGAGTTTTATAAAGGCAAAATTCTAATCAAAACCACATTGTTTTCCATTACTTGCTGTACATTGTCTTGGAGAGAACACAGAGATTTCAAATCACTGATCAGTTTGAGAAGACTATTACATTCCATTATGAGCTAAAGCTGATTACAATATAAATCCATAAATTAAAAGTAAATTATCACTTTAAATTTTAATCTAAAAATTCAACTATTTTTTATATATTACTATAATTATTTCAGATGTATTATATTATTCTGTAACTAAAAGAACAAATGGCTTTTACCCAACATTATGCTGACAGGTAGTTAATAAATAATAGATTGATGAGGGTGTTGGCTTTTTTGCTTTAGTGGTCTGAATCACCCAAAATTGATTTTTCAACACTTGGCCCCACATCTAATTATGCTAGGTATGTTTTTTTGGTAAACAGAACAGTGAGTGTATGTGTGTGTGTGTGTGTGTGTGTGTGTGGGCATTGGAGGGGACTGGTGGGTAGGTTACCAATTTGCATTTTGAATGTTTTCTTCCCCAACGGGTTTTATTATTAACCATAAATGAAGAGATTGTGGTTTAAGCCTGGGATTGAAAGAGGCCTATATTTGCCATGACCAGACACAAGTGATGTATTCATTACTTTTCAGATATCCATGAGAATAAGCATAGTGCTCTGTAAATAATAATAGCCTCTATTGGTGAGTTTAGGTTCATACTCTTTCAATCAGAATGCCATCAGAACCACTGTGGGCTGTAATTTAATTGTTTTTGAGGCTTTATATTTGCAGGCTTTAATATGACGATGGGGTTTGTTCATGTGGAGCAGTGGTTTGGAGAGTTCAAATGAATGTGGCTGAGCTTAAAAGCAAAGCCCAGCCTGCTCTGTGCACTAGTTAGGATGATCAGGACTACACTACTCTGCTTTTCTGAGTGGAGTCCTGCTCTTTTGATTGTCTCTCCTCTCCTCTCTTGTCTCAACAGACCTGTTCGTGAATTAACTTTCCCCTTCTCCCAGTTTGCCTTAAACGCATCTGCAGAACGCCTCGTCCTTGAACATGGAGCTTCTTGAGATGAGAGCGAGTTGCGTCACCAATCTTTGTTGGGGGACTGAAAAAGGGTTTATTTCATATCATGCTTCATAAACCAGCACTAAACCAGGAAGGGCGAGCAATCAGAAGGTGAACATGTTGTGGGCCGTGGGGATTCTCCAACATGGCTGCACCTCCAACCTACCCAGCCCTCACCCCCACGATTCACAGCGAGTGTTAAATCAACGATGGGGGAGGCGGCTATACGCAGGGCTTGAGATTAGTGCCGCAGAAATGATTCCATGCTAATTGGAAAAAGAAACCCTACGACACCTTATAAGCACAAAACCTATTATGTGGCATCATGGCGAGAGAGAGAGGGAGAAAGTGGGAGAAATTGAAAATGTGATGAATACAAATGACGGCGGAGTTTTAAAGCGAGTGGGCTAAACTTTTGATGGACGGATCAGCGTAATAGGGGATGAAAGTATTCAGAGTGAAAATCACAAAGTAACCGGGTTTGAAAGCAGAGGACTCTGGGATATTATGTCATCAGGTGGGGCGGTTTGAGTAGAGCCATTAGGTGGGATGAAAAAAAAAAAGGGCTGGCCCACTGAAATCGATGGATGTACCCCACCTGCACCACCACTACAAGGTCTGACACAAAAGGACAGCAGATTTCAACATTTCATGACCATGCCCTCAAAGGCGATTCTATGTGAAAAGGAGTGGATATAATGTACTGGAAGGAGAGTAGGAGCTGAGAGAACCTTGGGAGAGAAATAGAAAACCATGCTGACAGTGTGGCGGCAAGTAATGGGCAGAGGTTCGGGGTTGTACAGTTAATTCAAGCTGACAAGGTAGGGGATAAAAATGGGTTTCTCCTCTACTGCAAAGTAGAGGGCCAACACTGTCCAATCTCTTTGATTGAGAGGGTACGCACCCCTCCCCTCACCGGTAAAGGGTGAGACAGGAGCGAAAGGGAGGCGCTTTATTGAAGGTGAAAAGTTGCAATGTTTTCTGAGTGGACAGCCTCAAGGGCAGCTGGCAAGAGATTAGAGGATGTTATTAGAAAGCAATGGGCTGTACCTTCCACTCATAATCCTCCCACATGGGAATGTGTGTGCGTATCTATGTGTGTGTGTGTGTGTGTGTGTATGCTTAACTTGATGCGATCAGTGACACTACATCCCTTGGACTATAAAACACATTCCCTACTCCTACGTACAGGTAAACGATTTGTTTCGTTTTCAACACTCCACCTCACCTCTGTCCACTCAATAAGCACTGAACACACCATCTACAAATATCTCCAAGCCACAGAGTCTCTCTGAAGGACCTGTGCACTTTGAGGTGATGTCATGTTGGTTAGTTTCTTGTAAAAGTTTAGGCCTGAACCTTTCTAGGTCATGCCTGCGTAAATTCCTGTGACACGGCAGACTGACTTAAATGCCATCACACTGAACTTAATTACTTAGTTTGTGAGCTACATAATAAAAAGAATAGGTAACACTTTATTTCTATAATGCATTCTAAATGTACTTATAATGAGTTACAATGCATTTATAGCACTGTATAACTATAGTTATAAACACTCATAAATGATCATAATGCTTTATAACAATAATCAATAAGCCATTATAAAATGCTCTATAATGTGTTATGGTTATTTTTATAAAGCCTTATCATAATTTATGAGTGTTTATAATGATAGTTATACATGTTTATAAGCCAATTATAACACATTATAACTATATTTGTAATGCATTATCAATTCCAGTTCAAAGTTCTCTTCATTGTCCCTGTTGAGAAATTGATTTGCAGCCAAGAGGTCCAAAACCAAAACAATGTGGGCATTGTCCGCGAGTTACTAACAATTATAATGTATTATAATACCTGACCTTATAAGTCATGATAAAATGTTTTATAGTGTGTTTTGATTATTGTTATAAAGCATTATGATCATTTATGAGTGTTTATTACTATGTAGTATACAGTATATAGTATAGTTATACAGTGCTATAACTGCATTATAACTCATTATAAGTATGGTTATAATGCATTATAGAGATAGGCATCAAATAAAGTGTTACCAAAGAATATGATATTTGATAAGATGAACTAAGTCAATATAAGATGTTTTTTCAACAAGCACATAGTGCTGGTTTTCAGCTGCTGGTGAGTCATCATGTGTGAAGAAGTCTCACAGAGCCTGGTGGTGCTCAGTTCACAGAGGGGACAAATTGTCGTCATTGTAAATGAGAACTACTTCTCAATTGACTTACCTGGTTAAATAAAGGTTCAAAAAAACCCTAATGGAGAGGTAAAAATAGACCACTAAAAGATGACTAAATTCCCTCCTATCACACATCCAATGTAAATGGGTTGATAGGTCCATATACATGTAGACCATCTTGGGCTAAAAGTGCTATTCAGTCTTAAAGGTTAATGTCGAAATTAAGGTGATGTTACACACTAATTTTACTTCCACCATTGCTACTGAGTTACACTACCAACACTGACAGCAAGTTCAAAACTTCTCACTAGAGGACACAACCAAGGACGCTCAACTAATTTAGCATTCAGCACTTCTATAACTCTGTCAGACTGTCATAGATTTGACATATCAGTTTAATAAAAGCAAGTGAGCAAATTCATATTAAACAACCTGCTGAATAATATTTAATATGAATAAAGAAGGATTATAACCTTGGCACTTATTATGGTCATTATCAAAGTATCTACTGGCAAGTTCTATATTAGCCTTAACAGTTATCTACTTACAAGTCTACAAGAAATGTTACATGTTCAGTATCAAGTTTTGTTCCTTTACTCACCATGAGCAAATGTTTGCTCTTATTTCCATAATTTATCTTTTCTAATGATCATTGCACACGTCAGCATGCTAACCAGCTGACTCCAGCTGCGTGGGCCTGCTACTGTAGCATCCAATCTGCCCTAAAGAAGTAGCACTGCTCAGGTGTATTACTACATTTCAAACACACAAATAGCTAAAGCTCTTGGCAGAAGTAAGCGATGTGGTTTTGGCTAACTTCTTGTCAGCTGATGGAGTTAGCAGTCACGCGCATCCCTTGGCTGCACACAGGACCGCCCCTTTATGCTGTTCTCTCTCCTCATTGGATAAAGGTTGTAGGATACAAGGAAAGTTTTCTCCTCGGCTTACAGCAGAGCAGAGTGACTGACAGACCCGTGTTTCAGACCAAACACTCTATAGAAGTGATTGCTGTCGAAAGATATAACTATTTAAGACTTATATTAACACAAAGATTCCGCTTACTTCTGCTTTAATGTTGATGCTACCTCTGCCGCAACAGTAAAACATAGCTGACAAATAGCTTTTAATGAGAAGTTTGCTGTCAGAATTCAAATTACTGTATTGATCCTCAGAGGGAAAATCTTTTGTTATAAAGCTCATGTAATAGAAAAGCAAAAGAAAATGTAATATATCAAAGATATATAAATATTTCTAAAATAAAAACACTTAGAACATCCACAGCATCGTCTGGCAGATGTTGAAGGACCTTAGCCATCTCAGAAAATAGAGACGGCTCTGGCCTTTTTTGCAAACAATGTGTAATACACTGGTAAATTGAAACACACCACAAATGCAGCATAATAACATGCACAGAAACCATGCCAGTGTTACTCTTTGTCTTTTCTTGCTAAACAACTCGTCCTAGCCCATATCAACCCATCTCATTTCTTTCCAACAGCAGCTCACTATAGCCTCTGTCCTGCAGATGTAGTGCTGCTCAAATGTGGTATTATTACTATGACAGAAATGGCTGGAGTTCTTTTCTTGTTACACTCACTACCATTCAGCCCTGGCTAGAAACCTTTTAGGCTTTCACAGCAAACTAATATACTACTGAAGAATAGTCTATCACTTTCCAACTCTCTGCTTGTCCATCATATGATAAATATCATAAAAGCGTTGCAGCTGGCCAACGTGGTCCTCTCAAGTTGAAATTGTAAAAAATAGTAAAAATGGTGACTAATGTAGAATAATGAATATGAATTGGATTTACTTTAACAGACAGGTGAAGTCAGCAATCAAAAAAGATCCCATGACTGAACACTTAATGCCAGATGTGTATTTACTCAATTGTGAATATCGTCACTGGGTTTCTAAAGCTTGGCATCATAAAGGATTTTTTCCCTGCAAGCTTGGCATTATAATGATGTCTGCCATTGGAAATTGTCTCCAGGTGCTTTGCTGCTCATCGCCCACCCATGACAATAATTACAGTTTTCTTTACTGGGATGCTTTGAACAGGTCTTTGAGAACTGGAGCATCGTTTCCACCAAGGAAGTTCTGGGTGGGGGGGTTTACAGGAACCGTCCTTTTGCTTGGCCCTCGGCCCTCTGTACAGGACCCACCGGACTCTTGAGGTGGCGTAATGTGCAACTGTTTCAATCATCGCACAATTGTTGTGCGGCAGTTGTTCTTTTACTGCTCTTGTTAATGTTGTTTGCAGTGTGAGTGAGTTTAATCATTGTGGCATTTAAAAATGCCGCTTATTTTGGGGCTTTCTCTAGGTTTTCACTGCTTTGAGTATGCCAAATCAGCAAAGCATAAACCTCATTCCCCACCCGGGAGTTTTTCGAGGACTACTCTGAGTATACCTAGAGGCAGGGAGTCGTAAAACTCCCAGGAGATACAGTAGTAGTCCTTCAGGGGTGGATCCTGCCATGGAGACATGCCCTGTGGGAACGCCCCTAAGGTCACCCAGGAAGGCAACTTCTCAGCACGCAGTTGATTGTATTCAGAAGCTTTTATGTCCTTCTTTGAAGCCTTCATTTGGATGCTCTTACTGTATAAGTGCCCACAATATCTCATCATGAAATACCTGCACCACAAAACTCGCCTTATCCTATTTTTTGACCCTACAATTGAGTTGTTCTGTTGTAGCTTTGTTCTACTTATCTAAACTTTTTGTCTGTAAATTTTCACAGAAACACTCCATCTGTCTTGTTTACTGTTTTTAACAGAGCACAGACAGATCAGCCAAAACAGCTTAATGATAAATACGTCTCTCACTGTCTCTCTAAAATACATATATATATATATACATTTACAGAGAGAGCAACAGAGAGAAAGAGGTGCTGACAATATAGCATAGATATAGTCTTTGAGACTGGGGACAGGCTGTGCTCACTTGTCAATACGACCTACTCTTAGCATTATAATATGTCCTTTTCAGTATGCATTAGAAAAGTATCCTTGAAAATCTTGTACCTGATGCATAATGGCACAGTGATTAGTATTGTGAGTAAAGCTTGTACGTATATCTTAATTTATAACTTCATTTCATCTTCTTGTCATGTCCTGTGTGTTCCCCTGCTTAGTTAAGTTTAGTCCCTGTTTTATTTTGAAGTTTTATTTTGAACTTCTGTGTTTTGTCTGTGTCTTTGTGCTAGTGTAGTTCCTGTTTTAGTTTGAAGTCCTTGTCCTGTCTTCCTGTGTGCTCCCTGCTTGTGATTACCTGATTTGTCTCACCTATGTTAATTGCACCACCTGTGTCTCGTTCCCTCATGTATTTAAACTCAGTGTTTCCTTTTGTCTGTGTCCGATCGGCTGTGTGCATGTCCTGTGTTCTGTGCTCCTGTGGATTCGTGAGAATAAACCCCTTTGTGTAACTGCAACTGGTATCCTGGCTGTCTGCATTTGGGTCCTGTTTCCCCCAACCCTGACACTTCCAAGCCTGTTAAACAAGAGGCAAAGGGTAATCTGTTTCACATTAAAGCTGTGTTTATGGAATGGCATAGATAATATATCAATTAGCTATTCTAACCACAGAGGAGCTGATCTTCTAAACTGCTATTTCAATTCATGTGTGAGGGAGTGTTTAACCTGCATGTGCCCTTGAAACATGCATACGTTCCAGTTCTATAAAGGTTATGAACACTTGTATTTTTAATATTTAATTTATTCTGAAAATAATGTATTAAAAGCTTATTTGATGTCGTATGTGTCGCTTATAATGATCAGATGCAAATAAATCTATAATGCTTGCCCCCACAAATAAAGTGTTGAATTGAATTGAATTGAATTGAAAATGATGAAGGCTTTCTAATGGATTGTGAATTGCACTTAAATCCAGGGATGCTGATAAAAACCCATACAGTACAAATTTATTTCACATTTTAAAATTACTATTGAACTGTGGTCAACTGCACATGAAAAAAAAGTATGATTCAGTAACACAACACTACATTCTATATTCCATTAACGCCTCACTTCCACTTAATTTATGCAGTGAGTCATTCATACCAGACAATACAAAAACAGGTAGAAAATAGTAAAATACATACACAGATGACATACACAGTTGAAAGTCAATGGAGAATCATCCTCTACCACCTTATTTAAAACCTGCATACAGTACACACCATTAAAGTCAAAGAGGCCCATTCATGTGTATTGCTTTATCTGCTTTATGTGATGGCCAGTCTCACTGATACTTTTATACTGGCTATATATTTTGTGGGTGTAATGAAAAGAGAATATTTCATCTATAAATACCAATCAAATTCAATTCAGCTTCATTTATGATTCTCAAGTTTATTGCTACAAACCTCTGACTAAAGAAACCCTTTAACAGGTAGGCTAAGTCAGTAAGATTTGGACAATTGAAATATATATATACTGTATATAAATGACAGTAAATTTCCATACAATTTGCATTTCCCATGTATAAATTTGAGCTGGAGGAATTTCTAGCTCAAACTCAGGACTTCTTTAACTTGTTAAACCCAGTGTGTGTGTGTGCTGTGTATGCATCGATAAAAGTCTGAATCATATGTCTACCATGTGTGGATGCTTGACAGCCACCATGACTTACTTCATTCACTGTGATCCACATGCTGCCCATAAACATCTGATCAGTTTTCCATCTCTTCTTTTCCCATCATGGCACTATGGTTGGCAGCATTTAAAAATTCAATAAAAACACCACAGCTAATGATCAGCCTTCATCTATAATAAAGCACAAATTTGTCGACATGGTGATAATTATAAGAATTTTAACGGAGGGACTGCACGGGGGAATGACTCGCCATAATTGCAGCAACCATAAATGCATGCTTTATTGCCTTTATAAAGTATTCATGCTCCATGGTTGATGTGCTCAGAATGTTTCACGACAGCAGCACCGATACACAGCCTGACTGATCAGAGTAATAAAACCCAAAAAAAGGGCAAATGGAGGATAAATCTCAGGAGTAGCTGGGGGTACTACTTTTTTTGACAAGGCTGAGTTGTTATGCTGTAATTTAAAAGTATTTATTGTGTATGTTGAAATGCTTTGAAGTAAGCATAATATATCCAATTTTGCAGAAATCTTTCAGCTTTCAGGCTGCCTTTATCAACTCCGAGCTGTCAAGAGGAAGTGAGCCCAGAGAAGGGAAAAAGAAAAAGCCAGAGATAATAATAAAAAAAAAGACCCTTCAGCTTAGAGCCAGGGTTATACACGTCATTTCTCCAGGTTATTCTCAGACGTCTGTGTAATGACTGTGAAGTCAAACTGACCCACCTTTTCTCCAGTGATTCAAAGCTGGGTTAGGAGTGCATCTCATTTGTATAATTAGTTTACTGGAAAAAAAAGAAAAGTCTGCCGTCACATGCATAAAAAAATATCCCAAATTAGCATTTAAATTAAGCCACAATTCTTTCAGTGTAAAAAGCATAAAAAATATTCAGCATCAAATCAAAGTGTTACACTTATTGCTCCATCTAGGAACACCTTGTGTTGGGGACTCATAATTATCCTCAGTTATTATGTGTTATTTCTTGTCTGGATGAGACTGAGAGGCTGTGACTTTCAGATGGGTGCAGCGTCAGTAAATGTGAGATAAATGTGAGACAGAAACGGAAAGGTACATCTGACACATCTGACTTGGGCCAGAACATGTGCTAAATATTTATCATTTTTCACATCATTAAATTCATGTGCCGTCCACTTTGGTTTTTATGCCTCTGCACCAGCGACAGCGAGAGAGGGAGACATATTGTCTTTGAGTTCCATCTATTTAAACCTCCTATTGTCATGGACACAATGACTCAATAACACTTTGGACTTGACACAAACATTCATTTGTCCTCAAGGATTGGCTGAATAGGACAAAGGTCAAGGATGTAATGACCGTGCACAGTTTTCTTTACCTTGAAAGAACTCCTACTGTCCACTAGAGTCAAAGATGAACTAACACAAATTATGTGGGTAGAGGTCAAAGGTCAGCGTTATGGTGTCCTCAGTTCACATGATTTTGGCCTTGTAAATGCAATATCTCCAGATCCGGTGGTCCCAGTCAAATGTGCACAAATCTGCAATTGGAATCAATGACAAACTGATCATGGTGACACTTTACAGCCTTTACTCAAGACTTCATACAGCAAGTATGCCGGAAATTTCACCCACTGACAGGATTCATGTTTTATTTGACCCTGGGTAAACTGGGATGTTACCTTTACCTAGACTTGTATATGTATGTTTACTTTCATTTTAATCAACTTGGATGTAAAGCTTCTGACTTTCCAAAAGCAATACAGCAAAATTCTGGATCATATCCCTCTATTGCATAGTGTTGCCATATGGCAACAATTACTTTATCTTCATTTTTCTAAAAAGCTATGATATTTTTTTTTGTTTTTACAGTTAGGTGTGAAAAGGGGGCTTTTACTTTGAAGGACATATTATTATTTATGAGGTCAAATGACCAAGATATCCTGTTTGCCAGTCCCTTTTGCTCATGGACATGTGCCATGTAAACATCACTGTGCGGGGCTCCCGAAGACTGTCTTTTATTCAGAATTTTGGAAAATTTTCATCAAATAAAAAATTGAAATCACTATCTAGGGAAAGTAAACTTTATTTATTTTTTTATTTAATTCAGTTTTGATGTAATAGTATTTTTGTAATATACCAAAATACAATTGTTGCCATATGGCAACAGTATGCAAATATGGAAAATTCCTGGTGCATTCAACGCAGTGGAGTCCCATTGACTTACATAGCATGAACCTATGTTTACAACCTTTTCTTATATTTTAAAAGGTAAAAACATTATATTTTTTCATATTTTGTGATTAAAGGTATTTTGTAACATTATCTAAATGGACTTGCACTTATATCTTCTAGATAACTGAATGAAATGACATAAAATTAGTGATTCAATGTACTTCATTGAGACGGGTTCCAGGTTCCAGGTTCTCAGACATTTTAGATAACTGTTGAAATTATACAATGTTTTTATTGTATAAATGTTTGTTTGTTGGTTTTGGTTGAGTATGAGATGGATTTGTTGAGTGTTGCTTTAAATAAAATTAGTTTTTGGTCAAAAATGTTGATTTTATGGGACTTTCCACGATTGCATATTGTTGCCATATGGCAACAATTTACCAACGACCCCCCCTTTACAAAAAAATTTAGATTTTTTTTTATATTTCTGTTATTTAGACAATTTTAAGTAATAAAAACATGCAAAACATTTTTTACCATGTCTTAGTAATATTTCATGCAATAGAGGGATATTTAGTCACATCTTTGAGTGTTTATTGCCAATCTTTTCCTTATTCCCAAAGAATTTCCATGCCTCTTATGGGGCAGGTCAGGTGATAGGCTGAAAGAGGAAAAATACATAGAGTGGCTTTACAGACCGACAGACACACAGTGTGAGATGTTGTGCCAGCAAGAATGGAATGAATTACCTAAATCCAGGTGTGCAAACCTTGTTTTTTATGCAAGAAGACTCAAAGCAGTAAATGATGACAAAGAGGGGCTTCTGAAAAGTCCTAAATACAAATCTCAGTTTTTCAGACTGATGACCAAAACATGTGTTTTTATTCACTGACAATAAAAAAGGGTAGAGGTGACCGAAGCCATGGGGAACCTTACCCAGCCTGGGGTTTGAAGAACCTTCTCTGCATGTCACTCCCTCTCCTCTCTTCTTTTGCTGTCGCTTCCTACTGTCTCCGTCAAAACAACTTATGAATACGGTGAACCTGAGAGCTCAATGCACTGTAACTTCAGAAGCAGAGACATCTTCATCTATTTGACAACACGTGCTGCAAATACCCACGACACAACTGAATGCTGACAAGTAGCAGAGACAACCTTTCAAAGCATTGTGGCTTAGGCTGCGTTCAGACTGCCAGCAAAAATCCGACTTTTAGCCCATCCAGATTGGAACTGGATGGCTCTTTTTAAGTCTGAACAGTCCCAAATCACATGAAATCCGATTTTTGCAAAACGGATCGAAACCACCTCCGGGAGGTAGTTTCAGATGCGTCTCAGTCTGAACAGCTCCAAACACTCAGATCGGTTCTGACTGTCCGTGACGTCACTCTCCGCGGCGCTGTCACTGTGAAGGTCCCGTGAGCTCCAGTTAAATATCAATTTCATCCTTGTTACTTTTCTTTTATGCAAACTGCCGTGTTGTCGGCGACAGGAGTGACGGCGACGTCGCGCTCCCAGCTCTGGGGTGCTTGAGTTTCCCGTCTCTGTGGCTGCACACACACACACGCACACCAGTCTCTGGTACACGTACACGTACACACACACCGGGCGGGCTGAGGTTGAAACTAGCGGGGTAGTGCGGCTGCAGCGCCGGGCAGATCACTGTGCTGCAGCTGATCTGCCCGGTGCTGCAGCCGCTGCGTCCGGGAGGCATCGCCTGTCACATACGGCGGAGCCTCCGCTCCGACGTCGTTGCTACAGCAACCTGTCAGATCGGTCAATAATGTGGCCCAGTCTGAACAGAGCCAAATGCGATTTGGACACTTGCTAAAAACAGTGTGGACAGTCAGCCCTAAAAATCGGATATGAGAAGGAATCAGATTTGAATCAGATTTGCCTGCAGTCTGAACGCGGCCTTAGAGTCAGAAAGTTAAAGGTACCAAACAACAACCTTGTCATCTGTGCTACCTGCAGGATGTTTTTGAGTTTGCTGGTAGTTTGTATGTGTTTTCATAAGTTGTGTTGAGTTCTCAGGGCCACTAGAAATAGGAAGTACTGACAAAAGAAATGAAAAAGAAAATCTGTGGAAGGTGTCTGAATACTTTCTATAGCCACTGTAGGTAGCTGGAATACATCGGCCTTTCCATATGGTGAAGGTTTGCTGTTGATCTTAAACATATAGAGTTGGGTTTGAGATCCATGCTTTTGATAACAGACAGGAAGACAACATGCTGTTAACTATGGATTGAAATTTGGTTCATTTCCCATTCTATTCATTCCTAACAGGTGTTTCACAGTTGAGTGGGCCATTGTCTCATGATTTTTCTACTTTGACTCGGCAGCTGCGTTTCCATTACAGATCTTTGCAAAATAAAAGCGATATTTTTGAAATTTCAAAAAAGTACAATTGCTATTTGCGGGTGTTTCAATTGAAAGGTGTTTTGCGAATGAGCCATAATCTAGTCTCGTGATATCCCATGATTCTCGCCCCGCGAGACTTCACTTTGAGGAAGCTGGATGTAAACGTCTTAAGTTATTGTGCAGCGGCCACAAATAAGAGACACCAGCGTTGATGAGGTGCTGACAACAATATACAGTGGTTTTGTCCACACACCCGGGTTGGTTTATGAGACTAGAGGGGACATTTCGGTGCAGGAGGGAGTGGGAGCGTGGATGCGAGCGAATCTCCTTCAACTATGCATGGGAAAGGGGAATGATAGGAAAGGTTTTTCTTATTTATTGAGAAACAATGCCCAGGTCAGCAATGCATGACAATAAACATGTCGTCCATTCGTCCCCTCCAGTCACATAAACCAACCCAGCTGTGGACACACACAACTCCGGGGACGCTGGTGACGTGTAAATGCGAAAAAAGTGTTTCCATCACACTTTTGTGATACACGTTTAAATCGATACGTCTGAGAAACCACCTCATGAGAGCGTAAAAACTTTTTAGCAAGGGGTGGTGCGTGGCGCAGTGGTTAAAGCGGCCGCAGGCATCCCCGGTTTGAATCCCGCGTCGGGCAGACCTTTCCTGCATGTCATTCCCCCTCTCTCTGCCAACCCCCTTTCCTGTCTATCTCACTATGTACTATCAAATAAAGGCAAAAGAAGCCAAAATATTTTTCTTAAAAAAAAAAAAAAAAACCTTTTTAGCAATATTTGAGAGGTTTTTCTTAGGTGTTTCCATTACCAGTTTTTTTATTTCAATATTTAGGTTTTGCGAATTTCTAGGGGTAATGGAAACGCACCTACTGATGGCTGTTCTAATGTGTTACCACTGTAGACGTATCTATGTGGCTACAGTAGGTAGAGTTCAGCTTGTGCTCCAAGCAGTGTTACAACAGTGAAGAAATCTTCAGACAGCTTTTTATTTTAATGCTGCGTGATGACGGCAGAAATTTATATGCCTGCAGTGTCTTTAAAGCTGCTGCAGCCTAGTTATCAGTGCACCCTCCTTCTCCATCAGTGGTACCGTTTTGGCACACATCACTACATCAGATGTTAAATTGGCCATCTCTTGGTACAAGCTCAGAGTGCTGTAGAACTGTGGTTTATCCATCAAATAGTACCTTAAAAATGACTCAGTGTGTCTTTTATCACAGCGAATTACAGCTCGGTGAGAGAAGAACACAGAAAATTGCAATAGATTTGACATAAATAATAACGAGAGGCTTTGAATAAAGAAGAAAGTTGGCTGAGCTGTAAGTGGACGTACATATGTAGCTTTGCATGCCATGCCAATGTCAGCGAACAGGATTGAAAATTAATCAAACACATTTTCACATTCAGGCTTAATTTGATGCAATAACAAGTAGCTATCCAGGGTCAGATCTTCAGAAGGATTTAGAGGTTATCGGTCTTGTTGGGTTTCAAATCTTTTCTTTTGAGTAGAGATGTCCTGAAAAGCAGCAGGGGAGCAGAGGCCATGGATAATGAGATGCCAATCTGGAGGGACAGAGAGACCCTATAGTATGAGGTTGTTATGGCGTTTTTTTCCCCCCTTATGAATACATTCATTGAATAACCATTGGAGGCCTTTTAAGTGCTACTTGTTTATTGCACTCCACAGAATAACAACTTGTGAGGAATGGTTGAATTTGTGCAACAGTAATGAAAATTTTGCAAGTGCATGCACATGGTTTTTGGTTTTTATTATAGCTTGTTCTTACACACACACACACACACACACACACACACACACACACACACATATATATATATACATTTTCTTACACAAACAGTCTCCCAGTTCTGGCAATCATCCCTCCCAGAGGCCCTCAGTGGGTGTTATGTAGCCTTGCCCCCCCTTTTGGCAGTGTGCCGCCTCCTGGCAATCAATGCTCATTTTACTCACTCATCCACACCCCTCACATTGATCGGTGTCGCCCTGGACATCCTGCATGCAGGCAGCAACTCAACACCGCTTTTCCATCTTGTCTGGAGCACAGATGGCCTACACGGGCTCAGGAGAGAAGACTTGGTGTTCCAGGTCTTTAGTAGAGGGATCAGGGGACACCAGGAGAGGATACTGGGCAGTGAGAGGCCACTGGCAGTGTTAAGCCAGACTGGCTAAATGGTAATGCTCCATAACAGTTTGTACTTGGATGGATATGTGTGTGGCAGGGTTAGTAGATGGGTGAATAGATGGATCCTTACGCCAGTGAATGGATGCAAATGATGGATGGAAATGGGGTGGCACGTTGAGAGATGAGAGGTGTGGCTCCAGAAATGGCTGCCCCCTTCTGTCTCACTGAAGAATTGCGATAGTAAACCATTACTACTGCCAGTGAACAGAGTAGACATTAACTAATTCATTCAAGGGTGCCCGTTTACCCCTAAGGTCAGGACTGATCTAGTTTTACATTCTATTACAGAGTCACGATGAGGGTCTGGAGGTAGAAGGGTGGATTAACCAGGCCTAAGGCTCACTGCGTGTTAATTGTTATTTGGTAATTTGATTAGTTGGAAATTTGTAGGAGAAAATTGCAGTGAGGCAAACATCGTCAACCGTGGCAGGTCCCACATTATTACATGAAAAGCCTTGTTGTCTGTAGGAACTTAACAGCCTGTGCTTTATGTGTAGCCATTGGTCACAGGTGCTGCTTTTGTTACCAGTGCTTTCCACCTGCTTTGGGGATGCAGTAATGATAGTAATTTTGCATTTCACAAACAACACAACATTAATAAAGCAGGAGTTTTTCCTTTCTGCTATTGCCAAGCTCTGCTCAGCACCTCAACTGTTGGGCTTAACTGAAATAATGTTGACCCGACTCTGAAAAAAGTGCCATGAAATACATGTAAAGTGGTGATATACTACTAAAATTCACTCTATCATGCCCAACATGTGTTATGGTGCCTTGTAATGCATTCATACCCTAAATGGTACATTGTTCTCAAAGTGGTGGAGAGGATGCAACCATTTAACTGCATTTCCCAAAACAAAACAAACCAACACAATGGTGTGGCAGCGTATAGGGTAACAAAGGTAAATTGTTGTTTTCCCACATTGAAAAAAAGCTTATAATTAAAGAAACTGTTTGACATTTTGAGAAATAGTGGGTGTCTACTAAGGTTGACAAATATGCAGCTAACACCAGCAGCTGTGAATGGCATGCACTGGACTAATTATTGGCTCAGTGACTTTCTGGACCTTATTCTCAGTGCCTGGCTCCTTTAAAGGAACACCAAAACTTCTCCTAGTGAGAAAAAAGAAACAGTTAAACAACTTTATATATCAGTTGTTTTTTTTTAAATTAATAAAAAAATTAAAAAAACACAGGACATTTCCAATGCTCACTCTCTTGCACTCATTCTGAATGTGGGTGAATAAACATCCCATGACACTTTCCAGATCAATCATTACTGTAATGATGGATCATTTTTATTTTGATGGCCAATATCATACATAAACTCAGTGTAGAATACGTCCAGAAATATTTAGCTACTGTTGAGGCGATGACAGATGTGTTATGTGTTACAACTGGCAATTTTGTTGTATTCATTTGTTTTACAATGACAATAAAGCTTCTTAATCTTAATCTTATTCATTGACCGATGCTGGCTCTGGCCTGCTGTAAACAAACATGAGGCCACCAGACTGTGCCACGAGGCTCACTAAAAACCTCTCATGTACTGTACATTCATTACAAGAAATTAGCTCAAATTTGGGGAATAAAGTTTCCATTCTAGTAATGAGACCCACTTCATGTTCAGCCCTCACTATCTCAGTGCTTTGGCTCTTATTCCCCAATTAGCCTCAGAGCTGAGTGCTGTGCTGCAAGACTAAACGCTAACAACTCATCAGGATTTCCAGAAAAGTTCAGCCTCCTAGAGCAACACTTCAGATTACCGTTCCGCCGTCTTCTGTAGTAAAGTCTCTCCTTGACATGCAGGAACAAAACCATCTTAATATGACGCAGCAGATTCTGCAAATGACAGACCATTGATCTGACTGACTGGTGAGATTGTTGGATTCCATAAACCCTTGGAAATAATGAGCTGCTTCAAATATATGCTACAAGGATCACTGTTTTCTGCATGGCAATGCGAATACAAGGGAAACCACAAGTACCTCAAATTATATTTATTTGTGTCAAATGCATTTTTTCATTCTGTCAATTTGCCTGCATCAATTTTGAAAGTGTGTGTGGAGTCTATGAGGGAGAGAGGAGAACAAAAAAAAAAAAAAAAAAGATTCAATATTAGCAGAGGCACAGTTCAGTCCCTGGGCAAACTCTGAGTTGCCGTTTCAAATGAGGTCACTTACTTCCCTTCGGATTCTAATGACGTTTATTGATGTCTTTAATAAGTTTTGCCTTTCTGTTGGGTATTAATGGACAGTGTGATTCCGGACGGGGCTGGTGGTGCCAGGAGAAACAGACAAGCAGACGAGGCAGAGAGACAGATGGGGAGAGAGCGAGACGGACGGAGATTGAGAGAGAGAAAGTGGAAGAGATCCCAAGAGTTCAGTCATACTAATCCCTTTGGCCGAGAGCTGTGAGTCAATTATTCTTCATTTGTCTTTTATCTTGCCACTATACTGTCTGGGAACGGGGCTCCTCCAAGGCTTGTCAGGCACTTATTGATGCTGTCTGGCCTGAAGGTTCACACAATTCTGAAGGCGTGACCAGAAATGTGCGGGGTCCGAGGGGGTAATTGTGTCAGGAATTGAGGTTGGTTGCTGAAAATGTACCTTATATAAGACTGTGTAAAAGAAGAAATGACATGAGATGAAGCTATATCTTAAAACTAAAATGGAGGGTTCATGAAGGGTACCTGGCAGTGTTGCAGTTTTGATAATGTTGGAATTTATGGGAGTGAGCTGTTTTTTCTTTGGACAGGACAGACTTTAAGTAATATTGAACACAGCTGCTTGTGCAGGACTGTTTAGCATCACTTTAAGATCTAATAGCAGAGAAACTGTACAATATATTATACATCAGTCATGGCTCAGATCAGATTTGACTTCCTACTGAATAAAAAAACTCGGAAAACCGATACACTATCTGTCCGTGAAGGACAAAGCTACAGCCAGCAGCAAAACAGCTTAGCTTAGCATAAAAACTGAAGCAGGTGGGAACAGCTCAGCTGGCTCGCTATGTAAAGTTGTGGTTTTACAGTATGAGAGTTATACATGCTAAAACTATTTCTTCCATGGGCGTAGTGACCTCATTTCACAGGAAGACTAAAAGTATGCATCTGAAGAAGTTCAGAAAGAGTTGGAGTATGTAGGCTACCTTCATATACTGTACAACAAGTGGTCATTTTCACACCTTTATTTGTGTGTAGATTTAACTAACAACTTACAATGAGTTTGTTATCATTTGAGGTCCAGGGCTTTGGATGGATGCCAAACTATCTATTTCCACCTGCTTCCATTCTTTGTGCTAAAATAAGCTAAGCTAATACAGTTTTCTACTAGTGGTACACCCATTCACTGCTTTCAACGTAGAAGACTATGTAGAAGACTACATCTTTGTATCATGAGAACAATACATGGCATGGTATACAGTATATTCCTATAGCCATAATTTGTATACTACTTGATGATGCATTTGTGGGCAATTGTTGTATTGGGTATACTAAGGATGACATTTAGCAGCAGTGCCAAGTCTGGTGTATTTACAGTGACCATTAATGCCCATTAATATGCACTGTCCTGTCTAAATAAACAAATAAAATAAAATAGATATACTACTGTATGGTGGAATAAGCAATGAGGACAGCAATAGAAAATAGTGTTATAGGGAGTAGATTTTTTCAGATTTCAGATTTAGATTCTTTATTGAACATGTCATAATAAAAACAAAACAAACGAAATAACAAAAATAAAAACAATGAATAAATGTATATTAATAATCATCATCTCTAAAGAAGGTGCCTGTCATGTTCAAAGGGGGTAAGAAGAAGTTAAAAACTTTTCTAGTCCTACCCCCTTCTATTTATATATTACTAATCAAAATAATAGTAATAATAATAATAATAATAATAATAATAATAATAATAATAGGTTATAAAAAAACAGTCATAGTAAAATATGTATTCCAAATAATTAGTACAGTCCATAAAATAAAAAACAAAGAAAAAAAACACTAGTCCACGCCATAGGAACTCAGTATTTTGTTTCTAAATAATCTCTTTAATTCAGCTAAATTGCTACACGTTTTCAGCTCATCGCTGCAGTTATTCCACAGATTAACTCCTTTTGTTGTGACACAGTGACGTTTCATGTTTGTCCTTACTGGTGGTTTTTTGAATATATAAATTCCTCTCAGGTTGTGCATACTTTCCCTCAGTTGAAACAACCCTTGGATACTGCTAGGTAATTGTTGTTTTATTACTTTGTACATGATTTTGATAGTTTTAAGGTCAACCAGATCATAGAATTTTAATGTTTTTAATTTGATGAAAAGTGGATTTGTAGATTCCCTGAAGGGGGTTTTATTAACAATTCTTATTGCTCTTTTTTGGAGCATAAAGATTGGCTCTATATTGGTTTTATATGTGTTCCCCCACACTTTTACACAGTAGGTGATGGAAGAATAAAGGAACAGTAGTGAGTGATTGCAGACACAGACAGGATCCCTGCTAGACAGCATGTGCAGCCATGACAGTGGTCTCACCTTCTTATCAAACTCATATCTCAACATGATTACTCAAACAGGACTGAGGCCTTCGGGTCAGTATCAGGTGTTTTTTTGGGAGATTTTTTTCCAACGAAGAACAACAGCAAGTATTAAAGGCATAGTTCAACATTTTGGCAAATTGGCCCATTGCCATAATCTCTATAGTTTTAGGAGTAGGTCTGTTACCTTTAATTGTCGGTGCGAACTATTTTTAGAACGGAGAGCCTCGAGCTGCTCAGAGCTACGCTACGGAGGCTAATGGGATTTCTTGGTTTCCCAAATCAAACTCCTACTCCTAAAACTATTGGGATTATGGCAATGGCCCATAATGTTGAACTCCCCCTTTAAGTAGCTGGAAAAGTGCTCATATATGATGTGTTTGGGTTCAAGTGACAAAGATCTGTAGTGGCAGTAATTATAGTGGGAGTAAAGTCAAATGACTCAAAGTTAAAGAGCAAGTGGTGGTTGTGGTGGATGAAGGGCTCATCAAAACATCCGCTTTACAGTTAAAGGGAAACTATGCAGATCTAGTTGCTTTTTTTCTCTATAGAGCTCCCCCTACTGTTTCAGAGTGCATATTTTGTCTGGTCTCCAACAAGCAGCAAACAGTCTGTCACTATTACGATGATGTTCCCCCAATTAAGTTTACCGGTTGTTGTTTAAACTCCAATCGATCTTGATTCATGATCATGGATCTTTTTTTCTAAACCTGTGTAGTCTGTGCCTGAATCAAATCAAATCACAGTGTTCATGAAATAGATTTTATTTTTCCAGTTTCAACAGTGTGGTTCTGCCAGTGGAGGCGTCACATCAGAAAACATCTCTGTGTGTTGTTTTCGAAGACAAACATTGTTTTGTTTTATTTAATCCGGGGCACTGATTTTCTTTTTAATGGCTTCCAGTAACATTTACGCTGCAATTTTCTCGAAAACCTTTAAAACCTTAACCGTCAGACATGTACACGCGAAAACATGGCAGATCCCTTTTATGTATTTATATCGCTTATCTTTCTCTCCGTCTGCCGGATCTTTTTGTCTCCATCTGTCGTCATATTGTCGTGAGCGTTAGGTTCACACACACATACAGGCATGTCACATGTCCCTGGCCTGTCACTGGAGGAAAACACCTCTACATAAATTGCCCCGCTGGCCGCCGGTGTGACAGGTGAAAGAGATGTCAGAGCTGTCAGAGCTGCAGAGACAGTGACTTTATGCTCCGAGTGCGTCACTGGAAATGTGTTGATCAAAGCATCCATCCAAGAAAAAAAAAAAAAGTATTTCACAAGGGATTTCTGTCGGTTCATTCTGCAGCAGCATGTGGTGTGGTCATTTATGGGATTCTGTCTGATATCAACGAGGAACTCAAATTACTGCCGTGTTGTGAAACCATTTAGAATAAACTAAGTTGTGCTCACAGTGCGGGGAATCAGTTCCACCCGACTCGTATCATGTTGACACTGGCTGCTTAAAAATATATTTGTTGACTGGCTGTGGACATGAGAATGGCACTGGTCTCAGTGGGTGATCAACACAATGACAAAAAGTCTGTCCCTGTGGCCTTGGGCTGATAATGAGGCTTTAAATGATGTAGCGTTGGTTTGTTTCAAACCTGCCCTATAGTTAACCTTCAAATGTTGCAACATTATGCAGCTTGAAAGGATATAACAAACCAGCGTGTCAATAACAAATGTGCTGATTTCCTCTAGGTCAGCATGTCAGATCTATAGCCTTTGTGTCGCATATTTCATCCATAGGCTTTTTTTTTTGCTTTCATTTACTCTAAAACCCATATGACACCAACACAAGAGCAGCAAGGCTAGTTAAATGGGAGGGATGGGGGATGCTGACAGACAGCCAACAGTATGATGGTGAGAGAGGAAGAAAGGACACAGAGAGGAAGAGCAGTCCTGCTATGAAAAACCTCTTTGAAGCTTCAGTACAACCTGAGATGAAAAGTCTGGTCTTTCATCTCCAGTTTTTGAGTAATATGATGGAAAGTGTCCGTCTTTGTGATCACTGACCGTTGACAAATTCCTATTTTAGTTTTTCTTTTCAATAAAGTAAAAAAGAAAAGCCCAAAAAAAAACAAAAACACTTTTAATCTGCTGAGTTTCAGACTTATTATTCTTGAAAGATTTCTACACAATATGCATTCTCTCCTATCCCGCCTCCTCACTCCTTCTTTGTTCCTACTGCCAGTTTACAGTATATTCTGGACATGGTGTTAAATGTAAGAACTGATGTTTAGGATGCAGCTTCTTAAAAATGCAAATTATGTGTTCATTTGGCAATGCCTAACTACAAGGTTCCGTTTAATATTGGTGCTGCCATGTTCACACAAGCTCAATGTGAGGAAAGAGAAAAATGATCTTTTCTCATGGCTGATGATTGTTCATGTTCTTAGAGAACACATAAACACATCTGTGTTTGTTTTCATCTCAGACCTGAGGGAGGAAGAAACAGAGACTGAACCTAGATGTTCAGACATGGACATACACTTGTCCAACATCAACAGAGCTTTTCTCCTATTCTGAGACAAACCAGACCTTTCAAAGTAAAGGGATGGAAGAAGGTCTAGGTCCAGAAATTAAACGCAATCTCACATTTTGTGAGAGGGGGCTGTGATTCTGTTACTCCTTCAAAATAAAACTAGAAGTTGAATTTAAATGAACACATTTGTGCACTTTCGCTTAAACCTCATTTGCAGAGCTTAATTATGACAAAGCGACTAGAAGATAATAAAACAGTAGACAGTTGTTAAATTCAATCAATCAATAAGTTGAAAAAATCCAATACTGTTGTTTAAACTTGTATTTGATATCAACATGTGATTGCCATTCAGTAGTCTTCTAACAAGAGCTTCTTCTGTTTTGACTGTTAGGAGGAAGCAGCCAAGAAAAGTCAGTCCACCGCAGAAATTAATCTGCAACGAGACGGTTCATATCACAGACTGACGTTGCTGGAGCAGATATTTGGTGTCTGAGCCCAGACGCCGTCATGAAAATTGTCAGCATACTCATGACGACCTTATGGGAACTTTAAAGCAGCTCGTTTTTAAATATACTTAACTACAAAAACACCAAAAAAACTTGGCTTGATCACTTCCAGTGACATTTTACTGATGACAAGACATGCAGCCCAAAAAATCTATAAAATCTAGTTTGGCAACCGATTGCTTAACATTTTCTGTAACTAAGAAACAAAGTTATAATGTACCACAGCAAAGCCAAAGCAAGATTCTGTTTTGATATCAGCAAAGAAGAGTGAAATGTGTGTATGTGCATGTGCAGGTCAGATAGCCTCTCTTTATAACTCCTGTGAGCAGCAGAACTTTCCAGAAAGAAAAGCAAAAACTTTATTAGTTTAATTTATTTCAGTAACTTTGTACAGACTCATTCATATTTATACACAGATAATCCTGAACAAGTAGCAAACAGAGAAGGATCATGTTTGTGTTTTGTACATTTACTGTGTGTTTTTGAAGCTGATCAATTTTCCAAACTTTAGAACATGAGACTTTGGATGAAGGTCCAGTAGGAGTTGATAGTTTCATTATTAACACTGATGGTTTGCAAGAGCAGTGTTGCAGGATTACGCTTTCCTCCGCACCTGCATCCAACCTTATGTGCAAATGCTTTTCTGTTAGAACATGAGCGGATGATTTATGTACAAATCTATCAGATTAGTCAGTACACAAAATCATGAATTAATATTAGAAATGTTGTTTGTTTAGTCGAATAAAAGAAAAAGACATCCTATATTTTAAGAACTGCTTGGAAAATACTTTTTCTTCTAGGCCCCCAACAATTCTTATTCTCTCTTCCTCTGTGTTTGTATTCAAGTGTGATTATCACAGAAACGTTGCAAACATGGACATACATTTATTGTGTGCTTTGTTTGAGTCATTGTATTCTGGTATATGTGAAGATGCATGGGAAATAGGAAACAAACATTTTCTCTTTGTCATTTTTAATTGGCCAGATAATTCTTTCACTTACGCGTAGCAGAGAAATGTTACTGTGAGGATGCATGCTTGTCTGATACTGATCCTGCTCATTGAATGTCTAAAGAATGGTAAAAGAGTTGTGCATGGATGGATGAATATTAATATTGGTATCTCTGAGTCAGGAAGATTACATCAAGCGGCCTGTGGTGATGTTTGCCTCTCATCTTTTAATAATTCATAGTAGCTACAAACATTTAAAGTATTTCAATTGTTTATTTACAATACTCTGTGTAGGACTGTGCAAGCCATTGGAAGTAGCTGTGTGTTGCTAAATCCTGCTGCTCCCAAAGGAAAACAGTGAATCATGCCACAGTGAATCATCCAGTTGGATTCTGCTCTTTCTTCGTGACCCATTGTTGTCATAACTGTCATCTTTAAAGCTCTGGCTACACCAAACTTTACAATGCACACAAGCACAGACACATACAAGTATTTACACACAGTTTTAGTGAAGAAAGTTTCTGAATACACACTGTGTCACTCTGTAGACTGAGGCTTTGATACTTTCACAGAACCTAGACCAAATTTATAATCAAGATATAAAAATGTATCTTTATGGGATCTTACATGAATATATTACTCAGAGAACATTTCATAATACATTAAAACTCAGTGTCCCAATACACAAATCATTAGATTGCATTTGGACACAATGTACTGTATAATTTCAAGAAGACAGGGTTATAACAGAAGAACTCAAGCAAAGCAAAATAACCTCAAATTGCACTTAATGTTTTAAGTAAATCTACTTGGTTACTTTCCACCTCAGGGTAGGGGGTAAGTCATTCAGCAAAGCTCCATGATTTATACAGTAAGTATCTGATTTTGAACTGTCTTTCAGTCTAATCACAGAAGATTTATTTGTTACAGTAAGAGTTTTTCAAAAGGCACAAATATGTCTCATGTTGCCATGCCAGCAATGTGCAAGTACTTCATAAAAAACTCAGTTTGAGTCCATTTCCAATGACCTGTTGTGCGGCATCAAAGGGAAGATTGTATAGGAAACCAGTGATGTGTTTAAATGAGTCATGGATGGGACAACCTCACGAAACATGTCATCATGACCGATGCCATTCTAAATTTGTTTCTTATTAGTTGTGTTTCAAGGCCTTCAAGGCGCAGACTGGGTTCCAGATGGAAGAGGGGTCGCACAAGAACCATCCAACAAGCAGAACTTTAAATAGAATCAAGATCTTCCAGTTTTCCCCAAACGTCTGTGGAGATATTTTAATGAAAAAGAGCCAGATGACTTGAACATTTTCTGATCCTGTTTATAGTGATTTTCCTCGATTTTTAACTCAAATATGCAACACGAACAGCTGAGAAACATCCATCCACACTGAACCTCACAGTCTGTGATTATTGCACAGTTTCCATGGTAAACATTTCAGTTGGTTTTAGTAGACATGACGACATTCACAAAACTTTGAGGACACCATTTGTACATGAAATGATATGACTGAGACTATGGGACAAATTGAGTCCCTCGTTTTATCTTGAAATACAACATGATCCTATATTATATGGGACATGTGGTGACTTTAGTTCAGCTGGGGCTTGCAGACCATAAAGGTGAGCGCATGTGTGCTGACATCCATTTAATTTGTTGTCGTCTTTTACTTTTGGCCCATGCAGACACAACACACACACTACTCATCCATGCATTGTCTTATCTTTAGTTGACTTAAAGGGACATTGTGTAACTTCACCTGTTATCTATTCACGAAAAATCAATTCTTTGGTTCAAAAGTATGTTTTTCATTAATCAGTAATCCCCCCCATCAACAAACTGAAGTGTTCCTTTCAGCTCTGAATTAGCCGTTCATATCATTCATATCTACATGGAGCGGGTAAGCTCGGTGCTGGCTGCCATGTGGTGTCGCCATGTTTTTACGTTCAGTGGCAGCGTGACGGTAGGAAACCACGGAAACTCAGCAGAGACACCGGAGCTGTCGACTCAGGTCGAGGTGGCGTCTGTGAAAAGTCACCGCGGTAACGCAGTGAGGAGGAACGGAGCGTTACACTGATGCTGCATTCATCTGCAGTCGGGCAGACGGCCGTCGGTACCAAACCTGATGTCATTTTAGTCACGGAAGCTGAGAGAAAGCCGGTAAAACGTGGGTCAGGTAAACAATACGACATCGCCATGACAACATATTGTCACGTGTATTGTTTTGCCTCGTGCTGACGGACCACTTGTTTACATAGAGACTTGTTTATGCCGTTACAAGCAGCGGCTGTCGTCCGTCTGCCATCTGCCCAATCTCACGTGAATGCAGCATGAAAAATACGATTGAGTTGCTGGCGATGTACAACCGCAACGCTAGATGGGAGTAATTCCTACACAATGTACCTTTAATAAATTGTCTGCTCAAGGGTTTTCATATAAAGGTTAAAATAAAGGCACTCTGGATCTGCACGTCCATTACATTTTTGGATCTCCAGTTCCTGTTTCTCTTCCATTTAATTACAAGGCAGCTCACACAATGTGTTATGTTGTGCTGTGAACAATATCTTGCCAGTATATTTTTTTGTATTGTTTTCCTTCTTTATTGTATCTCTCAATGAAGTATTGATTTTTCCACTCAAACAAAAGAGAGAGGTAGACATAGGTATCAGCCAGTCACAGTGGGAGTTAGCTCATGGGGTAAACTTGTCTGTGTGTTTGTCGATTCTCCTTGCCTGACCCCCCTTCTGTCTTTGTTTTTTCTTTTTTTGTAAGAAAAAGAGGAAAAAAGACTAATTGGTGAAGACGCATAGAAGTCTGCCAATTATCAGGTAGTATGACTTATGAATTTTAGATTTTTTGATTTGCATGAATAAGCTTTAGGCTTCTCCCTCATGAAAGTCACGGCTCACATCTTTTGTGTTTTGCAAGCGCAGCAGTGGTGCAGTATGGGACTTTCTGGAGCTGGGAAAATCAGTCAGATGAGTGTCCAAAATCGGAGTGTTGTGCACCACAACTTTCCATTTGCTGCACCCATTATGGTCAATGAGCAAAAGAAAAACGAGCCAATTATGACATGCAGTGGGGAAATAGAATATATTCCAAATGCCAACTATATCATGTCAGTGGAAAACCAACAGAACAATGAGTTATACTTCAATATATCACACCACTTTCACAGTTAATGATGGTCCTCTCATCGTTTAAAGTACATTTCCCATAAACCCTGTTGATTCCTGCCACATGGAGGATGCTGCTAATTGTGCTTCCTCTCTCCCCTACTGTACCTGGCAGCGCTCCCTGTGTTTGTTAAGCATTTCACTTAAGAGGATAAGCAGGTTGGAAGTGCTTTTTCACACAAAGTGAAACGGTGTGAGGCAGGCGGTCGGCGGCCTCCTCTGCTGTAATTACGCTAATGTCTCAAAATTAATGCTGCAATGATTTATTGACACTGAAATGGTAAATGCTGGTCTATGTACAGTAGCCCATTTAATGTAAATCAATCAATTAGCCAGTCAATTAAGCCTTCAGTCAAGCAGCCAATGTGGCATTTATATTCTTTGTGTGTACTCACTGAAAAAAACAGACAAATATTTACTCTTGTATTCCCTCGAATTTAACAGAATATTGATGCAGACAGTGTGTGTGTGTGTGGTAAAGTTAGTAAAGAGTCCATCTGCGAAAAGAAGACAGTATAAATACATTTAATCCTGACACTCAGCGAGGTTTATCATCAGTAAAGCTTGACTGATGTTGCACTGGGATCACTTTCATTAAAGCAGCACACCTTCAAAATCATGCATGAGATGTAGGGCTGGAGTGAGGGATTTCTTTTCAAACTTTCTTCAGTAGCTTCACACACATTTCAGACAAACCTTGTTTTTCATCTGTATGGAAGCAAAGAATTCTGGTCTCCAAAGAATTTTTCATATTTATTTAGCCACTTATTAAAATGCAGGGAGGGAGCAGGGGAAAGATTTACAGCAAATGGTCCAGACAGCCAGGAGTCAAGCCGGTAGCTTGCTGTTTAGGGCATTTGAGCGCATATGGTACGAGGCCAGACCAGACAGCCTGGCACAAAATTCATCATGCATAAATGTAAATACCAGTGAAAGTACTGTAACTTTGAATTGAAATTACTTTTTGTGTTATCTGATTAGACTTTTGCTTCGAGATGTTTCATAAATCCAAATGATCTGATCCGCTTTCTTTTTTTCAGTAGTACATTTTTATAACTTAACCTCTAGGGAATTATCCTGTCCTGTAATCAAAAACTGTATGCAAATTGTTCAAAAATAATGAAGTTAAATTTAGAAGTAAAACAATAAAAAACAAATTGTCAAATTGTCAGACTCTCCAATTCCCCTAAATTGAGCCTGAGTATAATCTCATATTGTTTCATACATCCTGAGATGAGACTTAGTGATGTGCAACATCAGTCAAGCTTTATGACTGTTATTTGCTCCCATACACGCACAGAAGCAAAGTATGCAGTATGGCCCATTGAGCTGTAATAGCCCCTTGTCACAAGCTTTTCTCATTTATGATGATGGACACATGCTATGGAGCTGAATGCAACTCTGACTGCTGTTTCCCCACTGTTTAAAACCTCACAGGCCATTACCACTCAAACAGCTTTTACTTAAACTCAGTTCAGACCGACTATTTTTTCCCTTTCCATGCTTTATTATTTGATTGGTTTACACACATTACTGTATAATTTTAAGTATATTTTGCAAGCAGATAACACTGAGCATATTCTCTATGGTCAGAGGGCAGAGCAGGTCAGTTGCAAGGAGATTGCTGAGGCAGAGAGATAGGTGGTGAAAATGAGTAAGTTATTGTATTTTGGTCATTGATTTAGGCCTCTTACTGACACAGTGGGAGCTACAGCGACAGCGGCGTCTGTCAAAAAGGCAGTGGTGTACTTTCAAATACAAAACTTTGCTGCAAAGTTTCACTTTTTTTCCTGAGTCATAACTCAAACAAATCTGAATGCACAATCCTGATAGACATCATTTTAAATTGGGTGTAAGTTCCACTACTTTAGGATGTCATTAGCACTAACAGCCTCTATGAATAAACACCCATGAATGCTTTTGAAATGTAGTAATCCAGTGATAATTATCTGAAAATTCATGGTCTAAAATGTGAACAAAAATAAAGGGGGTCATTGTTGTCTTCATTTTATTGAAGGAGAAGTTAAATTAATTTCTCCCTACTGATATAAATCCACATACACACAGATACACACGGTGTACGTGTCCGTAGCTAGACTAAGAATTAAATATTCTCTGTGTGTGTGTGTGTGTCTCTCTGTGGCTACCTGATGCACACCATTTCCTGCTGGTTTGGAAAGACATGATGATGGCAGCATCTGCTTTCTGGCCTTCGTCTCATTCGCACACGCACACGCACACACACACACACACACACACACACACTCACCTCAAGCACTGTACTATAATTCATAATGAGAAAAAGATTAAATTGGACTTATGAGGGAGGCAGCGCCGTGTTTCCGGCCAAGGGTGTCTCTTAAAAATGCATCAGCACTCATTAGATTGTGCTTAATGGCCTTGGAAGAAAATTGTCCCCTCGCCGTTTTGGTCACAGCTTAGGAAAAGCTGTCATAATAGATATGAATTAAGTCATGAGCAAAGCTGGACACACAAACTAACACGCACACAGATGTTCTGTGTCTGCCTGTGACGCTTGCTCCTGGAATGCCATGCAATATATCATCCACGGTTTGACTAAAATTGGCTACAAATATGATTCACAGGAAACAGAAATAAGTTATGATTAAAAAATGATGGAGAACCCATCCCCCAATTAGGATGGAGATTGTTTCCAACATCTGAAAATATTGGCTGGAAGTACTCACTCGCTGATGTTCCAGACATATGTGAGCTCTGCTCCAAGCCAAGGCCTGCACAGACTGAGGCCTTGCTTTACTGTTGGCTAAAAACTTTTGTCAGAGTTGTCAACTTTTAATGACTTGAAAAAGAAAAAAAAAACCCTCTTTATTTTACATTGGCAGCCACATAAAGTAACACACATTCCAGTTGCTTTTTGTGTTATCTTTTCTACCTTATTTAGCATATAAAATGGCTGTGTAAGTTTCAAAATCGATTCAAAACAAGTACAATGAGGCCAACACTGACTTGAAGTGGTCAGTCGTCCCATTGAACAGAACTATAATTATCTACTTCTCCATCTGGTCATGTGGCCTCCTGTGCCAGGAGTGGACCTCCTGCTGTCTGCTGTCTGAGCACGGCCAAACACAGCTAAGCTTCTCAAATGAGGTCAAAGGAGCGGTCTTGGCACAGCTTAAGATACAGCTTGGACATTGTAGTTTTCAGCAGCGTCCATGTTGGCCAAATAACTCCGGTCCCATAGCTCGTGCTGTAATTTATCATAATTTGTTGCGATTATTTTATTTATTTTCTTATGCATTTTTTTTCCTGCCATGTGCTGATTGCACTCGTGCATTAGGTTCTTCACGGCACCGACGTTCTTCAGCACAGAAACTGTAAAAACAAAGTGTCTTAGGGGGAAATTTAGCAAACTGTGGACAAAGAGAAGTTGTGTTTTCAGTTCATGTATAATGGATGTACAGATGTGAGCATGCTAGAACCTCTCATCTCCACTCCAAAGATATCATCATTTTTTTACTCCGCATATTTGCTCCTCCTTGTCAGAACCTGGTGCTGACATTACCCACAGTGTAATTTGGCTCCGTCCAAAATCACTTACTCATTGACTGCTTCCTACTTATTATCCAGGGAGTTCAATGTAGAGGACTCTGTGAAAAACACTGCAACAGTTTTCTGTCTTTCAGCACATGCATAAATGTATAAAACATTTGGTTTGAGCATACGCTACTTTTCATGATATTATTCCACTCTATAGGGAAAAATTACACTCACTATTTTATCAGCTCTAAAAAGCGGCAAAGCCACTACATAGTATAGGCAGTAGTGCACAATGTCAGACGCATGCGATTTGGGTGTGTCAGTCTGGTCACAGCCTTGATCCCTTAGCCTCAAAAAGAGACAGCAATGAATGCATACATTTCATTTTCAAACTTGTAGACTCAGACTAAACCAACCCTTACTCAAGTGACATCATGGGCCAGTTTAACTGCAGTTTAATTAACTAATAAAACAGACTCTCAGGTGTAAAATTAGTGGACCTGTTTTAAAGGGACAACGAGGAATTTCTATTTGGTTATAAAAAAATTCTCACGTTAATGTGGATGAATCTACGCTACCCACACTTGTTAATGGCTCCATTTTCGATAAATGTATCGTTTTGTCTCTATCGTTATTTTGTTATTTTAATTAATGGTGGAAATGCTGGGCGAGCCGACCAGTGTTTCCTTACTTTCGGTTTTGCGGACGCTCATGAGAATAACGCCGAACTATGACGGTATGTGATCGTCTTTGAACCTCTGACTTTAATTCTTGATGAATGAAAACATGAGTCCGTCTTGCGCCGGTCGAAGAATTCTACGGTGCGCACGGAGGCTCATAAATGTAGTGTGAAAACGCTTCGCTTTTCCAAAACTCCTCGTTGTCCCTTTAATAATTTGATCCAGTGAAGTTAAAGTTAAAGTTTTGGAGAGACTGTACAAAATACTGTTGATAAATAATTTGTTAGCTAAAGCACTATGCATATTATAATATGCACAAATGAAATATTGATCATTCACTGTTGCTTTTGCTAATCCAATCAAACAGCTGTCATATATATTCAAAGCAGATAAAATGACATAAATAAATATGGATTCATTAATAGATAATTTACTAAAATGGCGACAAAAGGAAAATCAAACTGGAGCAGGAAAAAGTGTGACATACAAAATCCAATGAGGATAATTTAGTGAAAGTGAAAATGCAGCCAAATCACTGCCACCTTTATTCTCATTGTTTCCTTCATAAAGAAGAAGAGGAAAAAATGTTGCAGCATCTTATCGGATATTCAAATCCAACGCAAATATAACAACCATATACTGAATTATGCATATTGCTTAAGGGGATGTTTTATTCATTATGATCAATGGTGTTATTGTACAGTGACAGCAAAACATCCAGGACCTACTCATAACCAACCACGTATGAAAGAACACAAATTAAATCAAGAAATTAAATTAAATACAACACACTTATATATGCATTTACAATTTTCCCATTTACTGTGTCATGAATAGATGTGAATTTTAATAGCACATTAAAATTGATCAGCACAGAAAACAAAATGTAATGCATTCCATTGTTGTCCTGCAGTAATTGGTAGACCTGCTGATATTAAATACAAAGCATTGTCATTAATTTTCATGAGCTTCTTTACTTTAGATGTATCATCTCTGCTATAATGAAAAATCTTAGGAAAACTATGGGCTGAGCACTCCTCCACTTGACTTTTATTCAGACATTTTTAAATCTTCAATCCATCTTTTCAATTTAAGTTTATTTCAAGTTGACATTTTCTAATTTTAGCTTTGATTCCGTAGTTTCTCAGTTGAAGAGCACAAGTGGGCGGCTTTTACTTTACTCTTTATTCCTCTTCAAATCCAAAATCTGGCTCTAAGCGGTGTGATGAGTTCAGGCCCTGACTGAACTTTTTCTCTGTTTGAATTTCAGCAGCTGGAGTTTAGCCCAACATGCACCTGCAGCCTGCAGCCTGTTCCACCTCTGCTGCTGATGCACTCAGCTTTTTGATCCTGCTTGCATTTAAGGTAATAGATTGACTTCTCTGTGGAAAATACATGTGTATATTGTTAAAGCTGCTCACATCAAAAGGACAAAACAACTACATCTCATGAAGTGAAGCGGTGTAATACTCCTGCTGTTTAAACGGCTGCCCTGCGGTGCCATGTTTCATTTATACGTTGCTGCGAGCGCTTCAAGCTGTTCCACTACATGATGCAACTGGACGTGCTCACAAACAGTTGCAGATAAGTGAGTGTTATGCTGTCCACTCTGGAGACCGATGGATTTACACATTTACACAGCCACACACACACACACACACACACACACGAACACACCCTCACACTGGTGAGACAAGAGCTCAGGGCAATCTCTCTCACTCTACATAAGAGTCAATGTTGTTCTTCAGTCAGTCAGTTATTCACTCAGCAACACTGTTCAAACAATCAGTCTCCCTGTCCAAACATGTTAATCCACCTACTTCATCTTTATTCCCATGGACTCTGGCTGCTGTCTGCCCCGGCTCCAACTGCTTTCTCTTAGGTGTGCGCACACACACACACACACACACACACACATACACATCAGAGAAAGGAGTGTCAGCAGCATTAGTGAGCCTCTTCAAACAAATACCCCCTTTTTGCATATTTAAGTGAGAAGCAGATCAGATAACCCTGCTGGGACTTCACTTGATGTGGTGAAAAAACGGATGGATTTTCTCATTGGAACTAAAAATAAACAAAGTTGTCGGGAGACCGTCGCGCTCTTCCATGTGTTTCCTGTGTTGTCTGGAATCAGCGAGGAGACACGCTGTAGCACGAGACTGTCTCTTCCATAAATTAATACTTTGGCAACTACCAGGAAGAAAGATTTTGATTTGTTTCTTTGTGTCACTTTCCACTCAGACGTCATGCTGCTACACAGCTCACTTCTACTTTCACTTCTGTGTGCACAGGCTACTAACATCTGTTGTGCTAATACTGTTTGGTTAGAGGCAGCCAGATATATTGTAAGTCATTTTCAATGGCAGGCAGGGAGAGGCCATTATCAGCTACTGGTTGTAAAAGAGACAGCTTTCTTTTGATGTCACGCTCTGTGTGAGTGATCAATAAATTTTAATGCACATTTCATATTGATTGTTGATGCATGTGTACTGTAGTTCAGGAGAGAGGCACATTCAGGGAGATGAATGGGGTCAGTTATTTTTCATACACCGAAGACATTTAGGTGAGATTTAGGGATTCGCAGGCAGGAAAGCACTTCGCTGTCAAGACACCGGCATTTAAAAAACAGAAGAATTGATTTTTAAGTGCCCAGATCGAGTCCATAAATCTGTTTAGAAATCATATTAAATAAGACACTGGAAAATATTTCTCCCGTGTCCACAGTAAATCAGGTTGTTGCTGTCTGTACAGTGGGAACGGTGATCTTAGCAGGCACAGCTGCCAATGTAGACCAGCAAAAAAAATCAACACTGTATTATACAACAGTTGTAGATGAATATATTTTAGGTTCGTCCCTAATGCCTTTTCATTAGTCTTAAGAGTGTATCCAGACCTGACATGTTTGAAAAACAACCCCCCGAAAAAATGCAACGATTGTATCGTTTTAGCCCCTGAAATGGAACAGAGAAAATGAGCCACATGTCTAAATACACTTTTAGTAAGACCTGATAGTGTGATGGAGACTGAACACGCTGGCTGAAGAGCATCTTGGTCTTCATGTCGGCAGCCACATTTGCTTTAGTCATGTCTGAAACACATGGTTCACAGCAAAAATAGACAGACAAAAGACCTTCTGACTGTCAAACACACATCATATAACAGAAAAATTACATCAACCTTAGGAACTGGCTCAAAAATACTTGAATACTTGGCTATGTCATTGTTCCTTTCTTTGCAGACGATTCACGCTGTTCAGATGAATGCGGGTCAACTATAACATGACCCATAGAGTTATTATGGCCCTTTTTATTTCAGCTGCTTTCTAATCCATTCTCATAGACACCATTCAACTGAATTTCCATTTTTAAAATGCAATCAAAGGTATTTTCCATTAAATCCTTTAATTTATTTTCAGTATTTATTCACACCCTGAATAATACCCGGCTGAGCAGCTTTTAATTCACAATTTGTTTAGACCTGCTCTTTATTATTTCATAAACTCTGCACTTTGGTTAATATACTTCATTACAGTGTTGGCAGCTGAACTCGTACACAAGTGTATTAGAAAAATGTGTTCTCGAAGAAAACAATTTACGGCACAAAAGAAGGCGAATAAAACAACTTCTATTAACATTGTGTTGCATTACACCCCTGATAGCAACTCATTTGGTTCATTGCAAGTTTTCGGGCGTCCTCAGCTCCACTCACCTTGATTATGCACTATGATTTGTAAACAGAGTGTTTTATTGAGAGTAAGAAGTTTCAAGTTTCCTGGTGTGCTGCTGTTTCAGCTTGCGGTCAGTGCAAACGCAAACCTCTCTCTCATGTGTATCTGTTGTCCTGGTGAATTCAGGATGCATATTTCCACAGTGCAACAGTCGCGTGGCCTCATGCTTACCACCGTACTGCTCCGAATTTGCTCTGTCTGACAAAAACAATCACTTGTTTAGCTGTTCAGTTTTAATTTGAAACATCTGCGAGGAGAGCTCGGAAAAACAGACACAATTAGTGGGATTAATTAGTGAATGAAAACTGTGTTTGTGATTTAAAAAAAATAGAGAAAGACTGAAAACAGGAGGGTGGTGAGTGTAACATGATTCCTGTTGATGGAATTAGAGCCGTGGAAATGCATGATCTGCTTTTATTTACTTAGTCATCAATCAAATTACACAGGTGTTTCCTCCTCTTAGACTGTTTTTGGACATTGACCTTTTTTTTTTATTTGTTTGTTTTTGAGATGTGACCAGTCTGCAGATACCGGCTTTGACTCGAAAATATATACGGATTACTCACTTGGCTCTTGCTGTGAGCGATGATGCCACATACAGTAAAATACTGTCTGTAGTGCCAAACACTGGAGAGAGATGCCGGATAAATCCAGCATGGCTGTGCGGGGCCGACTGCTTCACATTATCCACATCTGCTGCGGCTGCTGGAAAGAAATGTCTCAAGCAGACATCCATGAATTTATCACCGCCATTCATGAATCATAGATTACATGTGATTGTAATCCCCCCCCTCCCAAAAAAAAAAAAAATAAAAAAAAATCTCCCAAGCAAAACGAGTGCATTCTTTCAGTGGAGTTGAGCTGTTAAGAACGCCTTTGTTTCCACTGATGACTCTTTGTTTGTGGTAAATTCAGCGACGTCCCGCAAGACGTCTTGAAAGGAAGAGCCACGGGGCTGTCGAGGAAGACTGTGGCATTACCTCTCGTATCCGTTTCCACAAAGCGGCGTGTGTTACATGTGTAGTGGCATGTGCATATGTGTGCATGTGTGTTTGTTTGTGAATCACTTCCCATACCACAAGGCTTCAGAGTATTGGGGTTTGCAGCGACGCTGACATTAAACACCTCGCTGCGGATGATACACAGATTCAAGCAGCTCTCGTACATCCACGTTGGAAGTGAGGGAATTGGAATCATTGTATGGAGGAGTATTTTCATGGCAGACTGTGATCTCTGAGCTTCTGCTGTGGGTGGCGACGCTTTGAGGCTACATTTCCGACCAGTGCGTGGGAGGGGCACAGGGCAGGGGAGGGATTGAGGAGAGGAAGGGATAAAAAAAAAGAAAGAAAAAAGAGCAGTGAGTGATGGAAATTACACAGTCCTCTGGTTCACAATGTAGCTGTGTGGGCTTGCATCTTTGTCTCCCTCGGCGCAAAGAAAACACCTTTGGTCAGAAATCAGCTGCCCCCACACAACACTTTTAAAGCCAAGGCTTTCACATGGCCTGAAAGGAAGAAGAGGGGGAAAAAAAATAGGTGAGAGAAGGAAAATGGAATCACAAGTGAGCGAGGAAAACGGAGCCAAGGAATGAAGGCAATATTTATCAATAAACAACCGTGATATTCCTCCGCTGCATGACCTTGTGGGTATAAACTGAATTTTGCTGTGGTTTGGTTTTTGTGCAGCGCCTGCCACCGAGGAGAATCATTAAAGTGACTGTGCAGAAGGCTGGCAGTTCTCCATGACACATATATCAACAACACCAGTCTTATTAACATTAAAAGAAGGAGGACACTTTCATTGATCCTCTCAGGTGCAATTAAAAACTAATTGCTGAGGCTGTTTTGATGGCAAATACCAAATGTGTAAAGTAGGAAATTATGAAGCGTTTAAAAAAGTTGTGTTGTTCTTTAATTAGCCGTCAGCGGGAAGGTGGGTGATTTATTGTGAGAAGTGCGTGGGGAAATTTTGATGGGTTGTCATAAAAATATCAGATCCTCCCTGGAGTAAGATTGTTGTAAAACCGCGACGCTCGACGGAGCAGACGATCACGTGGAGCTGGAGCGGACGTGAGCTGCGTACGGTTGACCTTTCCACGAGTAGCGAGGAGATTTCATTCTCATTAGATGTTACACCGTCCTGGGGTTTTGTTTTGTGTTTTTGTGGAGAACCAACTACAGTCAAAGGTGATAAAAGCAAAACACTCGACCATCAGTCGACGTTACGTCCATCAGGCTTTCTGTCCGTTCTGGCAGATCTCTCTCTGTCTCTGCTCGTCTTTCATGAAGAGAGACAGGCATTCTCTCTGCTGCATGGCTGTGAGGATGCATCAGTGGGTTAACTTTCCTCTTTCAGAGCGATGTGTAGAATCTGCACATGTACAGTGTCAGCTTTTATCATTTCATATTCCATTTAGAGCCAGGCAGGCACTGTGCTGCACTGGCTCCGCTCGGCAGCCTTCAAAACAAATACGCACATTTTACAAACTTTAAAAGCCAAAGACGACAAATGTCACTAATAGGCAATCTGATGAATAGGAGTGTAATTGAATACATAAATAATTTATAGTAGAGACTAAAGTAATTTACATGGACTGGAAAAAAAAAACAGCATTTAATTAATCCCCAAGCCTCCAGTTTTGAATATAAATAAATTTAAAAATCTAATTTACTTCCTTTTCACTTTATACAGTACCAGGCTTTTATTCCAGCTCCTCATTCACGGTCTTAACTCTAAGTTCAGTTTACAGCACACACATTGTCTCGCACTCTGCTGCTCATCACTTAGGATAAAGAGGAGGGTGTGTCTAAAGTGTCTGAGTGCTGGTAGCTCCATATAACATAGGAGGTGCTGTCATTCCAAAGTTGCATTTGCATTCCCTTTCTGCTGTTCATCTATATAGGTGCATTACTGTTTTACAATCTGCTCGATTTGGCTGTGTGCTTTGTCGGGAGCTGTAATGAAGTCCATTCTCTCCCTCCCACCGTACGTCTTGATTTAGAATACCTGTCGTCTTAACAAACACGTCAGCTTTTCGTTGGTTGATCACGCCGATGGAGCTCATTTCCTGCAGCTGCTTCACAGTAAAAGCCTCATAGTGCTGCAGTCAATTTGAATGGCAATATTTACATAAGTTGAGATCTTTATTGTACAGATGATAAAAATAAAAAATATATATAGGGGTATTTCTGTATTATATTACTGTTTCACTGGAGTTAAAAGGAGCCCACTGAGATGCCAGCAGTTTTAAATAAAAGGGGTTAAAAATGAAAAATGTAAGATCTACAATGAATCAGAGAGCATGTAGTGTGGCTGTGTGGGCTCTGGCACATTTATGCGGATATTGAATTAAATGCTCTGAATATGATAAGTCCGGTAACACTTTACAATTAGGGTCCCTTAATTAACGTTAGTTAGTACATTATTAAGCATTAATATATAAACTATCTGTTAATTAATCCTGAGTAATGCATACATAATGACAACTAATTATTTAATAATTTATTAACTAACTTTGAGTAGTAAACATTAATTAACTGCTTACTAATAGGCTACATTAAAGCAGAAGTAGGTGGAATGTTTGTGTTAATATAACACATAAATAAAATTAAATAGTTATATCTTCCAACAGCAATCACTTATATAGAGTGTTTGGTCTGAAACACGGGTCTGTCAGTCACTCTGCTCTGCTGTAAGCCGAGGAGAAAACTTTCCTTGTATCCTAGGGTTAGAGATCGGCATAAAGGGGCGGTCCTCTCTGTGTGTGCAGCCAAGGGATGCGCGTGAATGTGGTGACGTAGGGACGAGGGCGGGGACTGCTAACTCCATCGGCTGACAAGAAGTTAGCCAAAACGACCGGATCGCTTACTTCTGCTTTAATTAACGTGTTAACTAATCCTAAGTAATACATGAAAATGATTGTTAATATATCTGTAAACAGTTAATTAATGCTTAATAATGTACTAACTAACGTTAATTAAGGGACCCTTATTGTAAAGTGTTACCAAAAGTCCTGCTGTGCCTGGTCTGTGTCATACATAAGCTAATGATTCTGGGCCAGTATAGGCAAATGCTAGGGGCGCCGACTAGCCGTCTAGGGGTGTGCAGCGCTGGTCGTCCAAATGTCGGCCCATTCCCTCAACTCAACTCTGACTGCAGATTCTACCCACTTTACCAGTCACGTGGTCAAACCCATTACTTTCAATGTAGACGCACGTAATGCGCCCTCACAACCCAAGTGTTGGTGCAACGCGCTTCTTTTTTCGTGCAAGTCTGTGGCACACAGCTCCACTACCTGATTCTCCCTCCGGTATTGTGCCTGTGTCTCTCCTACTGTTTCCCACGCAGTTCTGCCCCGAGAAGGAATAGAAGGAAGCCCGAATGTGGAAGAGATGTAGAATGTGTAAGAGAAACACACAGAACAGACATGTCTTGTGATTTTTACCCTCCTTTCATAATAGAGGGTCACCTGACAGTAGTAATATTCTCAGCTGGATCATTAATCCAAAGTCCAATGTCTAAAACAATGACTAATGAGATGCTAGTGCTCAGTTGAGTCTTAAAAATAAATGAGAGGAGACTTCCATTGAGATGATTGGCTGTTGGTCTGTTATTTTCTATTCTAAATGCCTGCCACCAGGTTGGATACACTCTTAAGTCATTATATAGGCCTAGTCATTATTAAGATTAAATTGGTTAATAACTCGACAGCACTTTAATGTGTATTCTGAACAAGTTCAAGAACCATGCTTATGCATTGTCTGTGTTGTTCACATTTATTTTAGGCACACAAAAAAATTGGCTTGTGAAAAGCCACTGTGGCAGGTGGCCAAAAATTTTTACTTCAGGCCCTAGAACACATGTTTACCTATATTAATTTCCATATATAAACAATGTAATATGCAATACATGACCAATTGAAAGTACATTATGATTATACAAACATAAATCAGTTCTGTGATAAACTCCATAAAATGTTCCCCCTCCTCAACACCAAAGAATAGTTAGAGACATGAGAAGTTATTTGTCAGGTTGAAACGGGATCATAAAAATGTGCATAATGAATTTCATTGTTCTGTCTTACAATTGATAGGTACAACTTATATTGCCTGACGATTGCCTGGGTTTCACCATCAGCAGCTTTAACAATATATATTTTACTAATATGATGATATAACAGTCAATGATCACATTTACTCCTTGTTTCAGATGCATTTTGAAATATCTTTATATATATTAATATAAGGGCGCCAGCTAATATCTTGCCTAGGGGCACCAAACTGGCCAGGGCTCTGCTAATGATGTATTCTTGTTAAAGCTCACCAGCTTCCTGTCCGTGGGTATAATGATGTTTCCACATTAGATATGTTTTAATGAAGAATTGGTTGCATCCGGTTTAATGACCTAGGACTTGTACATGTATATTATAGTATCTTGCATTCCTTACTTA
Source organism: Trachurus japonicus (assembly GCF_045865225.1). NCBI lineage: Eukaryota > Metazoa > Chordata > Actinopteri > Carangiformes > Carangidae > Trachurus > Trachurus japonicus. Next base: position 28,621,331 of record NC_140930.1, on the reverse strand, counting down.
CAGTATGTATGTTAGCATCATGGAGCTCATTCAGTGCCCTTCAGTTACTTTGTGTTACCATCATGCAGCTCAGCACATCCCAGAATCAGCTCCTGTACCCAGCGGTAACACTGTACAGTATGTGACTTGTTACACAGCAAACTGAAAACACAAACAGCAGGTAGTAGTCAAGCACACATCACTGTTGTGTTTGAAGTGGCTTTCATCAAAAAAGAACAGAGAAGTTAATCAGTAACAGTGCAGTACGCTTTCTTTCAACAACAGTGCAATTCAATTTTATTGCTTTAATGTGCAATGGGGTTCATTATTTTTAACAGTTTTTAATGGATTCTCATTTTTATTTAATTTTTCACTGTTTCTGTGCAGAATAATAAGACAACATGAAACTAAAGTAATTCCTGGAAAAAAACAAAACAAAAACGAAAGCAGCCTTGATTAGAATCATTCAAATCTTGACTAATTACAAAGTATGTCTATTTAACATAATCTCTCTCTCTCTTTAGGCAAAGCCTCCAAAGAATAGAGCTGATTTCAAAAACTAAAAATTAAACTAAAATTAAAAAGCTACAGTGCGCTCAGAAAGTAGAGAACCTTTTCACCTCTTTCATATTTTGTTGTAAGTTTGCAGCTTCATGCTGCAATCATTGAAATTCACATTTCCCCTCATCAATCTCCACTCAAAAACCCATGACAAATTGGAAACAGAAATTTGGCCTTTTTCTTAAAAAAGAAATAATAAAAAAGGAAAAAATTGAGATACCACACTGACAGAAGTTTTCAGACCCTTCAGTATTGGCAGCGATTAGAGTAGAATAGAATAGAATTACAGCCTCCGGTCTTCTTGAGTGTGATGCAGAAAACTTTGCACACCAGAATTTGGGGATTTTCAGCGATCCTTCTGAAGATCTGTCAGGCTGAGCAGTGACCATCAGTGGAGAGAGACCTCAGGGTCTCTACAGAAATGTTAAATTGGGTGTGAGTCTTGTTTAGAGGTTCAGGGTTTAGGTCACTATCATGTTGGAAGGTGAATCTTAAGTCTCTGCTGAACTCTGGACCTGGTTTTCATTCATTCATTTCATTCCTTCGTTTCCTTTTTAACAATGTCTTCTGCTTCCTGACAAAAGGTTATTTTCAGCTGTTCTTTTTTTTTAAAATCTAGCCTATTTTATATTTGTATCTACCTCCTTTACTCCAATGGATTCAGGTCAAAGTTTCATTTTTTATTCTCCTCCTGTGTGATTATTGTTGTTTGCTTTGCTCTCATTATTTGAAACTTCCTCCTCTCCCATCAAGCTTCTTTATACCAGGAGTCGCCCCCACATTCAGCATTTGAGTCTACAAACTCGACTTCATTGTGCCATCCATAGATGTCCTTTCGGCCCATATCAGCGCACACCCACCTCCATGTTTAACTGCCAGCAATATGCAGTCGCTGTGGCAGTCCTGGCCTGGTCCACACAAAGCACGCTGCTCCCCATCTGACCAAACACAATTATTTTTGTTTCATCCGAGCAAACAAAGAGCTGCCCGCATTCATCGGTCCTCTTTTCATCTTCTCTGGTAAAGTTTATTCCTTCCGTTCTGTGCTGCTCTGTGAGCAGTGGTTTTCCTCTTGGACGCCGTCTGCACAGGTTGACTACATACAGTGTCAGTGTCAGTACGAGTCAGAAGCTCTTACTCATCTCTTTTTCAATGCAAGGTTGGGTAAATACCAAATTGTGCGTGGCATCATTTTTGGAGGACGACCACTGTGCCTTCTGTTATTGGTCCTGACTCTTCCTGTACCTCATGAACCACTGCTGCAACTGTGTTCCAGCTTCTGTTCAGTAACCTGCTGATGCTCTTTCATTTATCTTTGTAAAGCCCCACAGCCTGTTTCCTGACTTGCACGGGCAATTCCCAAGTTGTTGTTTTGTTCCCTGTTGTTGTTATGTGGTGGTTTATTTTAATGATTTTGCTCATGCAATCAGCATTAACTTGACTAGACAGGAATACTTACACTTTGGTTGCATGCATGCTTTATACTTTGGAGGTGGCGTTTTTAGTTATTCATTATTTATTTTTGTCTGTATCTTTGTTCAACTTGTTATGTGTGTCTGCAATGAAATGTTGTAGCTGTTACCTCAGCAACACAGTGTCCAGGTCCAGGTTATGACATGGGTATGACCGAGGTTTATGACAAAAACACTTAATTACTTATTTTTTAAAGGGATAGTTCAACATTTTGGCAAATCGGTCAAAAATTCCCATAATCCCTATAGCTTTGTTACCTTTAATTGTGACCTGCACATTTGCCACACTATGAGATAATAACAGAACGTTACAAGACAGAGTTGTTTTAGAGGTAAATTTGTGCAAAACCGCTGATGCGCCTTCCCGTCAGGGGCAGTTTCTAGCATGGTGAATGTGCAGGTCATAACTTGTCCACGAGAGCGTTTTGAAGTTGTTGGAATATGTATTTGATTAGTTCGATGAGGTAAACCAAGAAATCCCATTAATTAGCCTCCGTAGTGTAGCTCTGAGCAGCTCACGACTCGGCTCCACCGAATGGGCCAATTTGCCAAAATGTTGAACCATCCCTTTAACATAATGAGTGGTTGTAACTACAAAGCAGGCAGAGATATTACAGAAATAAATTGAGTCAAAATACTTTTTTTCCCAGTCTATAATCCAGTTCCACAGGGAATCATTCTCTCTAATTAACTAAGCAAGTACAGGGTGAAATCAGGTGATTTCTAACTTGTCCCTGATTAGAGAAATTTGAGAAGTTACAAGTGAAACATGCTACAGTACATTTCACCTTAAAGATATACAGTTTTGAATGATTCAACATTGTAGTGGTGTTGCACAGGGCAATACTCAGCTGTGTTGTGTGTTGGACATAACCTCCACTCACTTGTTTGGGATAGCTACAGATACTGAACCACAAGTTATCATTGACACTGACACTTACTGTATCTCACTCCTGCAATACACAACGGTGAGAATCTCTCTGCAGTCGGATCCGTCCCCCGTAAGCGTCTGAAGACACGTCCAGACATCCAGCATTCTTTGTGTCGAAGAGGCGTCTGATCCTGAACTTTCCACCTCCACGAAGAGAAGCGATGCTCTGTGAGTTTGACGAATGGAGAGCAAGGTGAGAGGAAAAGTGACACCATGCTGAGCTGCGCTGTGAACCACTCAGCCACTGAGAGAAAACTCCAAATCATCCAGTACAGTAATGTGGATTTCACCTCACCTGACAGCAGTCTAACATAGAGGACATCAAGGAATCAAATGAGACATCAGTGTTGCGTGTTATGATCACAAGTTCAACCTTTTGAAGCAATGGGTTCAGTCCCTGGCATTGCACAACAGCTGCCTGTGTGAAAAAAAGATTAACTCAGAGTTGAGGAAAAACTCAGTAAAATAACACATTCTACAATAAAAAGGGAAAAAAAACATACTGTTATTCAGTGTTTTGTGAAAATAGTAGGAAGTGAAAATATTTTTTTATAATGTAGAAAATCCTGTATTAAAAACACCACTAACACCGTTCTAGCAGCATTTATTCTTTTTTACAGTATACCCATTTCATTATTTTCAAAAACTACGTATGTAGATAAATACTGTAGGAAAATATATAGCCTATACAGTATATGTACATGTATATGTATATGTGTGTATATATATATATATATATATATATATATATATATATATATATATATATATATATATATATACACATTTATTTAATTTATTTTTTTTTTAACAGGTGTAGTGTTGTTGTGGTGCCACACAGCCCAGCATTTTATATTGTGATACACTTGTGGTCACACATCCTTTTGCACTAGTAGTGACAGTCTCTCTAACTTCTGAATCTTTACATTATTAGAAAAAAATATCACCAACAAATACAACATCTTCTGTCATCACATCCTCATATCAGCCAAAGGGATATTCCATCAAAATAAACTCAAACTTAGCAGAACAACAGACATGCATACATACAATACACTCCCCACATGTTATACAGAGTACAGTACATATTGAGTTTCTAGTTGCCTCCAGAGCTGGAAGGATCTGATGCTTTGCACCTCCTCTGCAGTGCTAAGACCTGCAGAGAGAGCAGACTGCACATCTACAGAGGGAGGAGACACAGATCCTTAGAATAGATGAAAACAGCACTTGATGTGCGAGTTGTTGTGATCATTTAAAACAGTTATGAGTTGATGAGTGAGATGAGAGATGAATCCTGTCACCGCTCTGTTACAGGACTGCTGAGTATCAAACTGCAGCCTAATGTTCAGTAATTAATTGTTGTGAATCAGGTCATCTTTGTCTCATGAGTCCATTTTAAGCTCTTTAATTGAGGTTTAAAATAAATCAACCCATCATGTGTTTTCCACAGTTATTAGCCTAGTGATTAAATGAAGAAGAAATATTATAATAATGACTTAAAAGCAGGTATTATGACCAGTTTTCAGAATGTTTTTAATCCAATACCTGCCATCTCTGCCACAACTGTTATTTTTTCTTAAAAGTACTAGTGTGAAGATGTTTCTTACAATCATCAAGTGCCTTAATGATACCAAAACTTAAAAAAGAGAGAAAGAGACCCTTGCTCTGGGTAAAATGTTGCTTTTTTTCCACTTTAATATAACTCGCTTGACATCATCTATGTAACATATTGAACAACTGCCTGCCTGTTCACTTACTCCTGGAGGCTGGTGGCTGCTCTGCCACTTTCCTCCTTGAGCTTTCTCCAAGCAAACACTGACAGTTTGAATCCTCTCTGGATGTTGCACAGAAATCTGTATGTTCATGTCTGAACATCTGAGTTTAGTCACTAGTTCTGTCTCCATCACATGCTCACATAAATCACATAAAGCACGTTTTGAAAGAAATCTACTGTACTCCTCTGTATCACTGCTGTCCTCTGTAAAAACATAAGAATAGTAAAGCTGAACTTTGGTCTGTGTATGGGAACATTCATATTGTCAAATTGGTCATTTGCATTTTACTTTTCATATTTTAAATCTAAATGTTTTTTTTGTTTTTTTTTAACCATAACAATCATACAGCTTTGAATTCATTTAAAGGCACCATCATGCTAGTGTGAAGAACAATGCCAGTAAATACAATAAATAAAAGTCAATAAATACTGTAAGTAGTGTAACTCCAAGTAGTGTAGGTTACATTACATTGTGCCAGTTTGCTTTTCAGTCATAGTAAATCAGTAGCAGGCACATGCCAACTGATTTAACCACTTGAAATATAATAGCAACTGAATACCAGTTGTATAAATTTAGTCACTCTCGGGAAGAATTTAAGAGCCCAAAAAATAAATGAATACTGAAAATAAAGTTTTTGAAACTGCACACAAGAATAGTGTGAAAAATAGATTTTTTAAATCAATTTAGAGAGAAGGTTATCAAAGTTAAATTATCTCAGGGTGATATCTTCAGTGGAATTCCAGGATTAGGTACAGTATTATGACTGAATGAATGCCTCTGGTATTCAGATCAAATGATTATGGAAATGATTTTCTTCTGGTAACAGCTGTACTGTAGTTACTGCTTAGTTATTTAGCAGGCTACAATAGTCAGCTATCACAGCACACACAAAACATAGTGGCAACACCTCCTACCTTTCTTTTGCAACCACGGCCTCTGGTTTGTTCATGACATAAATGTGTGTCATGTAAACACAACCACTCCAATGTGCAATATTGGCTATCATAGGCTTTATTACATTTATTACCCAGGATACACTCAAGAGCAAATAAATAAATAAATAAAATCTGCCATTCCTGAAGATTGTTTTTACATGACTATTTTTAATATTGAACTTTATGAATAATTTTTTTGTGAACATTAGCACAAACAGATGGCCTCCATATTGCCCAAAATAGAGTGTAATGATTTCAATTGTGTGTGATTTAATGATTTTTTTAGACTTTAAATCACACACCAAGTTGCAAAACAGCTTTTACAATAACCTTAAAACCACATCAAATCTGCCATAGGGTCTTTTAGATTAATTTGTCATGTGAGAATCTCACAGATGGCTTTCAAACCATCTGTTACATTATTTTTTTTAAATCAATAGTCAACGACTTTTGAATCAACTTTTGCTGCCTCCTAATACACATTACATCTCATTTTTCTATTTTGTTCTAAAGTTGTCTTTGCACTGATGACTAATATCATAATATTTCATTGAGTTAAAGGTTTGGAAATCTTAATTGGTGTTATTTATGATATTTTGGTTGATGAAAGCACACTGTGGTAAAGCCACCAGATCTGACTCCACCCTCCTCATGGCTGGAAGAGGCTGGTGGTTAGAGGAGTTCATCAGGAGGTAAAGCCAATAAGAAAATTACATCATCCAGCACCAGCAGCACCAAACCCTGCTGGTTTTTCATAAATGAAACCCTCAATATACTCAATCATGTGCTGGTCTGGGCTTGTTTGAGGAGAGTGGTTTGGAGTTTTGACACGAGGCAGCCATCAAAAATGCAGAGGCATCGACTGTTGTGGAGGAAGAATTAGTGCTGACTCATTCCTTGAAGCGAAGACTCTGGACAAGGTTGAAGTGATCATATTGAGAGACAGAGGTCTGGTGGAGGACAAAAGATCCTCTGTGCATTTACAGGTATACAGTGAGTCATCTTCTGTTTTTAATCATCTCCATTTTCTCGTTTTCTTTTGAATTCATCTCATTCCCTCTCTGCTCTTCTTCCCCTCATAACATCTTTCTTTCTCCTCTGCTTTGACTTGTTTCTGCTCCGTCTCCCTGTCTCCGACCCCTGAAACAGTTAACATTATCAACATCTAACAAAAGATCATTTCTATCTCAGAAAAGGTCCAGAGGAGGGCCCGAGGTCCAACTCGCTTCTTTTATAAGCCAGTTAAATGGAGTCTGTAACAGCTACAGATTCGGCTTTAACCAACTGCGTAATGAAAGGAACATTTGAACTCTGTTATTTCCTGTGACACCTTTCTCAGTTTGAATTTTACCTCATTTGTGATTAGACCGCTGATTAAATGCCATGAATGAACACTTTCAAAATGACCATATTCTGTGTAAAAACAGCATATTGTATTTTAAATGTTTGATAATGAAGAAAAATGAAAACTCCAAGGTTCCCTGCAGCCTTTTCATCATTACAGGATGTCATGGAAAACAGTCAGAGGCCAGTGTGGTCATTTTTTTGTTTTTCATTACTAAATTGGATAAGATCTTTTAATGAACCCAAGCATTACTCACTTTTACTGGATGGAAAGACAAGAGGGGCAGATTTGGGGGGAAAAAAGAAGAAGAAAGAACAGAAAAGACAGAGATCAGTGGTGACTCTATGGTTTGAGATGTTTAAGTACCTGTCTGGGAAGGACAATGAGGTCACACTGACAACAACACAACATGTGGAACAATTGATTTTCCACGTGTCTTTGAAGTGAAAGTGATGAGATTTTAAGATATGTAAAAAATAAAAATAACAATAACAAAGCAACACCAACAAAATTAATATTTCAGGGCTTGTGGCTTGACAGATTGAACCATTTTTTTCCCTGGGTTTTCAGGGAACAGATAATAATATTCATTAGAGACACGTATGTTTGTCACAGCATCACTGGATTTTAACAATGATTGCCTTTGATATGACTGTTGATTATCTGATTAAGTTTGTTAATACATTTCCTCAAGATTGTACAAATAGCACTGAGGGAGAAAAGTGTGGCTTAGTCAGTATTTAACCTGATACACAGTGGAGTCGGAATAACCACTGGGAACTTTCACAGTCATTTAGTATTATGCTGCTGTTGTTTTTTTAAATTAAAATTTATTTATTTATTTATTTATTTATTTATTTATTTATTTATTATTTTCTACAGAAATCATAGTCTTGTAGTTGTAATGCTGTCTCTCTCCATCTCTCTGCTTCTCAGATCCTGTGCTGGTACATTATGCTTAACATCTAAGTGCTATTATTTCATACCATTGTTCTATTGATACATGTTTGTCAGAATAAAGACAAAAAAAGAAAGAAAACACAGCAAATGCATAGAATCTGCAGTCTGAGAACAGTCAGTTAATAAGATTGAAACTAAAGAGCCAAGTTGCCAAGAAAGTTTACGGACTATTATTACCGCATGTGACATAACTGCATTTAAATATAGCTTCATGACGCTATATCACTACCAGTGGAGCTTGTACTGTTTCTAATTTCTTTTGCAGCCTTAGGCTCCATAAATCTGAATGTTGGAACTAAAATATCCTCCAGAAGCCAACCAGCGCAACAGGACACCATTAGTCCTTTTGTATGCTTTCTTTAGTGTAGTATCCCTGGCAACTGCAGTACCTGTGAGACACTGATTAAAGTTCTTTTCCTCATTGCCAAGCCTATGAGAGCTCACCATTAAGAGGCCATAGGGCTGCATTGTCAGCACACTAATGAAGCCAGTGTGTTCTTTTTAAAGTGTCATTCTGGATTATGGCCATAATATGAGGGTGAGAGTGGATCTGTATAAGTGTCTCCGTGAGACCTAACAGCATTAGTCCCCGCGCTCCGGCCCCCCCGACGTTCACACCGTTCACACCCACTTGTGGGGCCTCGGCGCCTTGCACTGCCCAGGATCCCTGCCGTCACCGCACCGGGCAACTGACACCGGAGTAATTTCATGTGACAGGTGACTTAACAAAGCTTTGGTCCGTGGCAGGAAGCAGACCAAAGGCTGGAAGATATATGTTGGGCCCCTTTGCCTTGTTTTCAGTTGGGAGCAACGTGTCCTGTCAATATTTAGCTTTGCAGCCAGACTGTGATGGCGTGCACCGTCAGAACAAAGAGAATAAAATATTACAGGTTGTCTGCAAGCTCCTAATCCACTGAGAATTATTTAAATACCGCCATGATGTCAGATATTTAGGATCACAGTGTTATTACAATACAGTGGATGCTTTACAAACCTTTTTGAATATTCTCTTTTGAAATCATACAAAGACGCAGTGCCCTCACTCTGGGCTACGTGAGACATGAGTAATGTCACGGCACGGCCTCCCTCCTCTGAATGGACACGACAGGACGGACAAATGAGATGCTGCGGGCGCTGTTCATGACAGCAGTTAGGGGTCACGGTCGGCAACCGTTCAGCCACTGAACGCGTGACACGTTTATTGGACATGAAAAATGAAAATATCGACGGCTTTCAGTCCAGGGTCAGAGTTAGCAGACGATCCAGGTTAACTGAAACGACCGGGACCCCGTGGAACCCACCGGCCCGAGTCCACGTGATGGTAATCCATAATGTCATTATGTAACCCTCTCATTAGGAAGGCAACAGGTGTGAGTAATCAAAAGGCAGGTGCTGGTAATGATATGACAGCAACAGGGCCAATGAGCACTGTCGCTAACTGTTGCTAACCATGCTGGTGAGAAACGCATGGAGTGTCATAAAATGGAATTAATGGAAAATAATTATCCCACCGGTGTGTTTTCCACAATGCTGTGGACATCAGAGAGACTACACAGTCAGTCAGGGATGAGACACTTCACCCTTACCTGCGCTCCATCAAACTCAATCATGTAACCAACTCGTATGATTTCCAGGGAACCACAGCGAGCCTTTCTTTGTGTTAGATAATTAGTCTTTTTGATAACGTGGATAAGTTTCTATGAAATGCAATCATGTTTCTATGAAATTAGATGAGAGTGAAGCCACGGGTCAAGGAACAAGTGATTCATTCAGGTGTTTATCCAGGATTTATTCAAACATGAATCTGAAGATATTTTTTGTCTTCATTCCACTGCAGAGACTTAAAGGGAAAAAACATGGAGAAAGGAAGAAGAGGGATGACATAGAACAAGCCACAATCCAACCAAGGACATTATGATTACATGGTGTGCAGCTTAGCCCACAGTCACGGGGAGTAACAACTTATTACTGTATCAAAACATACAATATACAGAAATAATTGCATTTGCAGCCATAAGAGGATGATTAAAAGTCAGAGCTTAAACACCAGAAAGTAACAGTCCTGCTACCGTCATGGTTTCTGACCTAAACTGCAATGTCCATCAGCCTATTACCTTATAACTTATTAGTAAAATATAGGATTTGTGTCTCATTGGGATTTAGAAAAAAAACCCCAAAAAAACATGTGTCTTCTTTGCAGATGCACAGCAAAAAACAGCTGACTGCTTGGGGCCCCAGGATTTGGCGGGGCCTCCAAGGTGCTGACAACGTTATACTCCTGCCTGTACATATGCATACAATAAACATACAAGATTTTCTTTATCATTACAATGTTATTTACGCCTTTGTAACGTTTAAGTTATTTCACTAAATTAAGTTCCTATTGCATATAGATAATGAAAAGACAAAAAAGTCTGTATTTTGTATTTTTATTACATAATTCCAATGCATATTGATTGGACGGACCCCAGACATATTTTCCTGGGGCTTCAACACAATCTAGAATTCCCTCTGCTTCTTTAGGCAAAAGTTACTGCTTTAATACTGTCTTCACCGGTTGCTCTGAAAAGACAGAAGATCCAGGAAGCTGCTGCTGCTGCTGCTGCTCGCTGGGATCAGGACTGTGGATCACATTAGTCCAGAGCTCAGATCTGTACACTGGTTTCCTATGTGTCAAAACACTGACTTTAAAATATTGCCTTCGGGTTACAGAGCACTGAATTGTTAAAGGCCCGTGTAACATAGTTCAGAACTGCTGCTCTAATCTCACGTGGACTGGGACAGGCCTGCTTATTGTAAACTAAACATGAAGAAGCAGCTCTCTTCGGATCTGCATCAACTCTCAGTTCCTTGAAATTAGAACTGGAGACTTTTTTGCTTTCTTTTGCCTTTGATTAAATTTACTGGTATCTTACTCTGCCCTGTAATTTTATTCCCTTTTGTCTTATTGCATTTTAGCTTATTTATATCCTTTATCTTATTCCTATCTTCTCTTTATATCGCCTTATGTTTCTTTTATATCTTTTCATAAAGCCCTTTAATGCCCGGGCCACTTTGAATTGCCTGGCTGTCAAAAGGCACTATACAATGCATACTGTGGTAAAATCTTTTTTTTTTCTTTCTTTTTTTTATCAATAATTCTATGAGTGATTTCATTAATATATCACTATCATTATAACTTCAGCTTTGATTATATCTTGAGAATGGAAAAAAGTAAGAATAAGCTCACCATTAAAACATTATTAAATCTGAGGAAAATAATAAAGCTCTTATCAGAAAATATTAAGACATTACTTATAAAAGAGATGGAAGAAAATGTTCCATCTGCGCAGCCTTGGCAGAGGTGTCCACTGCTTATATGTTTTGTAATGAATAGATATTCTATCTGACTTGTGTTTCTCAGCAGTTTATCTTTGTTTTCTCAGATTTGATCTGTGCCTGAGTTAACAACTCAAAAGAGCCACTGAGACACTGCATGTGATGCTGCTCTCTACAAACACAGTTGAATTGATTCAGTGTGAAAAACTCAACGGCAGACATTCTTACCATCACCATGAAGCCTGGAGAAAATCCCACAATGCTCTTTTTGTGTTAAGGAAGAAACTATAGGTCATTGCTACTAATACACCATGGGACTGTACACAATCTGTACTTGTTATTGCAGAGCAATCAATGTTTTACAACAAGGGAGGGTTACTGTGTATCAGCCAGAGGGATTAGAAGCTCCTATGGAGCCGATACCACTCAGAGGAATCAAGCGCACAGAGGCCACAGGCTCAGGGGGGGAAGGGAGGGGAGGGGAGGGGAGGGGGTAACAGACCTGCACTTGGGTATAAATCAATACCCAGCATGCAGTGATAAATTCTCCCAGCTCCAATGACCGACTGGCTCTCACACCCTCGCACACAAAACAATCTCGGTCCCCCATGTCAAAACAGCCAAAAGCTATCACTGCCATGGATCACCGACACCCTGATGTGTCAGCTCAAAGTCAGGTTCAAGAAAGAGATAGCATGTCCTTGGCTTTGGTGGATTAGACTGTGTAGTGGACATTTAAGGGAGGTAGAAAGGAGCTTTCGGTTAATTGAGGATGGCAGGAAGTCTTGTTGAGACAAGTACCTGAAATCAAAACAGCTCTTAAATTTGTTTCGGGTAATTGAGATAAAATTTCCATTCAGATTTTATCTAAAATGCCCATGAATGTCAATTATATTGAGGCTGAAGACAAAAAAAAAAAAAAAAAAAAGAATTCATCATGTACTTCAAATGGAACCATTGAAATCTGTTACTTTTGGCCACATCATCACTATTTATAACTGCTTGACAGTGTAACATTGAGAGCCTGTGACAGACTGGAGAAGCTGTGTAATGGGAGCAGAGTCTGGGTCAGGCGACAGTGACAGGTTGATCTGTCCAAACACATTGACTTGTCCCCGACTTCAGCCAAAGCAGAGTCACATTTATGAAACGGAGACAAGTATCTCTGTGATCCAACACCGGGCCGTTTGACATCATCCCCTCAGCATGCGTCAGTGATCAGTGCACCATGTTTAGACTAAAACACAAAAGGCGTCATTACTCGGCTGAGCAGGTCCACTATTCCTGGTATCAGGTCGGTTGACTTGGGCATGTTGATGTATTAAGGTGGTCATCATTCAAACAGTGTGTGGGCTTTGGTGCAAGGCCACAGCATAGGTTGTTATTTGAAAAATCAATAGCAGCCAAGCAGTTTATATCTGTGCAAAGGATGAAATCTGCTGCAGAGGGATACACCAGAGAGCCAGAGCACCGCTATCTTGTTTCGTATTGAAAATTGCAAGGTAACTGACATCATAAACTACCAAGAAATACACTGCTATTTTTCTTTTATATATGCAAAATCTCTCAATCATAAATTTGATGCACCATCAAAACAGACTGGGCCTGGCGTACTGTATACTGCATCCCCACAACTGGTGAGCAGCGTAGCGGTAGCTGTAATGGAGGCTGCGGTGTTTCTCAGGAGTGATATACTGTTCTACATTCGCACGGCTGATGCATTTTTTATGTTCAAAACCAGAGGGGCTTTCTCACCTTCAATTTTAAAAGTGTTTACTCAGCAGCAGTCCTGAGAGCTGATAAAATAAGTTAGAGCACCTGAATTAAAAATGATTCTTCAGCAGAGGAACTGTCCCGAAAAATGTTCCCCTGCGACCTCTCCTTCCTCCTCCTCCTAATGCGATTGGAGAAAGGTCCTGCCCCATCAATAAAGGCCGACCGTATAGTGTATTCAGTCTGCCTTTGTCTTTTTCTTTCCCTTCAAATACAACTACAGTATTGTATATGTTTGTGCATGTGCGGGTGCCATAAGCAACACGATTTGAGGAAACACAATAATGTGTTGGTTGCTTTATTTTTTTTTTCTGTTTTCTAAAATATGCACTCTCAAATTGTTCCTTACTGAATAGATCAATACACAAGACAAAAATGAAACTACATGAGAACAATAAATATTAACATGAATGATGTACAGTATGCGCATAGTTGAGAAAACCAAAAAGCATTTATGAAGGTGTAACTTATAATTAAATATTATTGTATCTTTCTTCACAAAAATAAACGTTTATCCATTTTTTTTTATTTCTCTTTATTTGAACAATTACATTTCATGTCACATCTGATTTCATTATGACAGTAACAAAATATGAATAAAATATATTTGCGTTATAACATAGACCATGATTCAGTTAAGTAAATTTGACAATCTCTCTCTCTCAAGTGATGATTAAATTCAATTAAATATGTTTGACATGGTTTATTGTTTGAACTTATTTTGTGTCTTTAAATTAGTTGTGAACACTTTGAAAACAGTTTTTCAGAAATGTAATCATGTTTAGTTTTTTTCTTTTCTTTTTTCACTTTGTCAATTTGGTTTGCAAAAACCCGAAATTGTGGCATAAGAACAATTATGAAACACATATTGTTTTATTTTTGTGTTTTCCTAAACACAATTTATTCTAAATTTCTGCATGTGCCGTCTGTTCAGTTCTTTATATTTTGTTCCATTCAGTGTTGAGTTCTACCTGAGCATGCAGGTTACACAGGTTATTTACTGTAGCCTCTGGCTTGTCAGCAGAATATGTGGTTTCACAGATGATGTGTGGAAAGTGATGTAACATTTATTCCTCTCCTTCATTCCCAGCATATGTATAGCCAACAACTCAATCCAAGCCATTTGTGATACTGTACAAGTTTTAAATGTGACACTAATGTCATCCAAACTCCTCGATGAACTGACACGTTTAAATTTACAAGATAAAGAACAAGGAAAGTACAGATATCCAATTTAGCTGTCACTTTTGGCACCTAATAAAAACTGCATTTGGAGGATGAGGAGTAATGCTCTACTGTTCAAACATGTCCCCAAGATGGCTGCCCCAGGTCAATGTTGTGCCTTTGGGGAATTCCGCAGTGAACAAGATGGAGCACATGTTGGCCTGGCTGTGTGCTGGCCGCAGGAAGCTAGCTTTACTTCTGTGAATTATTTACAATGATGTATAGGTCCTGCTGCTGGGAAGCCATTCTGTTTTTGGCTACAACCTCATATCTGTTTTCCAAGACATATCCGTCACCAGGAGAAATTGAGAAGAAGAAATAGTGGACCTGATGTATGCGTTTGGCTCCTTTTTTTAAAAGTGAAGGACGCTCCAACAGATGAGAGAAGAGAGGAGCTGAGAAAGACTTTCATAAGACACGTTTGAGGATTTGAGAAACAATGCATTAACTGCTGAACAGGGAAACTGAAAAGAGAGGGAGGGAACTGAACGCAGGCTTTCGTCTGTGCGTGGTGTGTTCATGTGCAGCTGGGGAGCTCTACACATCAGAAACATAAAGTTGAACTGTTTTATCTCCAAAGTCAAACCCAAAACTTTTATTTTCCAGCAAAAGTGCGAGTTTTGCGTAGGCTGTAAATGATCATCACCTATTCCCACAGAGAGTCTTTCTGATAGCGCCTCTCAAAACGTACAGAATCTCAAGACGACTGCAGGAACTGACTGACTGTAAAACCTACAGAATATACCGCAACAGCAACACTGAATCAATAGGACAGCCAGTACAACAAGCTGTCTGTTTAAATGTTGAACAGAGCAAATGTTGTTTCGACAAGATTTCTCAAGTTTGACACCAACCTTTTTGTAGGTCTGGTCGAGGTAAACGCAGAAAACATTTAAAACAAAGAGAATCTTTCTTCATTTCTGAATTTTAGAACATAACATATGGGCTTACAATAATTAGAAAATCCAGAGTTGGCTGTCACAGTTTTTTTCTCCTGTGTTAAACACAGCATATGGTCTATCAAAATTTCAAAATAAAAGAAAATCAGTGTAACAAACTAAACACTTTAATTAACAAGTGTAGTTGAGAGGTGGACTCTTAAGTTTCTGAAAAAAATTAGCACTTCTGTTCTCTACTATACTACTATTCCTCTTATATCTTACTTAAGTAAATCTTCCCAGTTGTGGTTTGGAAACACTGTATTAGTTATGCTCATGCAGTGTGGTGAAGTAAAGTGCGCTGTTATGTGCATGGCATTATGGGAAAAGTATGAAACCTCCCTGCTGCTCATTCACAGATTGTGTGCTCCTCCAGCAGACAATCAGACCTGCCAGTGGAGCTATTCATGCACAGAGCTTTACTCTGCTCCTACTCTCTACTGATTTGCTTTCGTATATTCATATCAGCATATGCAGCACTTCCCAGAACTAGCGGAGGATTTTCCTCTCTTAGTCATTAAGGCATCTCTGTTCATTTTGACGCAGAAGCACAATTTAGTTATTGACAGAGAAGTGAAAAGGGAAATTGGGTCACAGGAATGTGGAGCAGGAGGCGTTCTCGGGACACAAAAAAGACTGACTTTAGCTTTATAGGTTTATCTTCCAGCCCCGTTTGAAGTCAGTGATTTCAGGTCATTGGCATTCAGCTGATAAGCAACAGAGATGGTTATTTAGTGTCTTAAGGTGACTGGCAGTTTTGATTAAAGCACATTTTGTGAGTTAACTTTAAGAGATGGATATTGATTGATGCTGTGTTGTTTTTTGTTGTTGTTTTTTTTAAAGAAAGTCTTCATGCATGTGATTGAAACTGCTCAATCGCTCCTGGTTTCCTGGCTCCGATGTGAGTCATTGTAAGCTCCCCGAGGAGAAATGTGGTGGTTTGAAGCTGAGATCAAGAAGACTCCACTGAATAAAAATAACACCAAATACATTTAGCAGTGAACACTTTCCAGCCTTTTCAATGGCAATTGATTGCAGTTTAAAAGAATGGACCGACCATTTCAGTTCTTGGTGAGTCTGGAGTACAAAGATGTGTCTGTGAAGATGTCTCTTTCTTTCTGGAGATTTTTCATTTGAGGCTCCGTCCCTCCCATATTGAAAATGTCAATCTGTCAATGACACATACACACCGGCATAAAATACACAGTAACTGTAACACACACATACACAATAGGCAAGTGAAACATGAAAAGCACCTCTCAGTTTCGCTCTAGCTTTGTGTGTAGGATGCTAATGCACCATTAGGTCTTGGTCATAGGGTCGCCTGCTTCTTTTAATAACTTCTTCCCTTCTTAGAAAACTCTGGAAACTTTAAAACTCTTGGACTTTTATCCACACAGCTCTAAATGCATTACACTAGTTCTTAGCAACCAGACAAGATTGAACATCATACTATTGCAACACAAATATTCACTCAGCCAGATCCCATCAAGGTAGCAGCAGAGCTCAAGTGATTTAGAAGACTATCATAACAATTGTATTGATTATTGATAGTTTTGCCATGTACTGTAGGAGAAGAAATCTGACATTTTAGCATCTTATAAAGTATAAATGTTTTGCATATTTACACATGCACCCGAAACATAGCGACAAGAGGAATTATTTGGAGTCATGTTCATTATTATTATGCATTGCCATATACATATATATTTATAAAAGGTATATTATATACATACAGTAATGTAAGTGTTTGAGTACTGTCCTATAAAATTTTCTGTTTACAGCTTATAAGCCATACATAAAACTAAATAATTCTTGCACTTTGTGTTTTCCTGGGAAGGAACCAAAAATGGTCACTTAATTGACCTTTATTTTCTACATGAAAATGAAAAATGTCAAAGTTGTAATTAAGTCTTAATCTCCTAGAATTCAGATTTCAAAGTATTTCAATGAGTGTCCTAGTGTTTAATGAATCTGGATATTGGGCCATTGCAAAGTTTTATTCTGATGACTGTGAGAGCCATTTCCAAAAATGGCCGCCGGTGGTTACTGGCATGGAATGCTTTGCCTACCCTACAAATGCTGTTTCATGTTTTCAGCACTACAAATATAGCTAATTTAGAGACATGTTAAAGTGAGAAAAAGCTTTATTATAATAAGCTGTTACGCATGGTTAGTCGACTGGTTAGTCGACTCTTTGCAAAATAATTAGTGACTGATGAATGGCTGCTACGGCCACTGCTTTTGTGGTGGCCCAATATCCAGATTTGTTTGAAACAGATCCACCAGGACATCTACCAAATTTCATGCTTTTATAAAAAAAATTAACGATTGTTGTGATATATTGAACTAAGCTGCCCCACTATTAGTCACTCGCCCTCAGACCAACTTGTCACATTCACACACAGTATATTTAAATTTCTGACAGACAAGTGTTGACATGGAGATTCCTCCCACAGCCTTTTCCCAGCATCCTCCCTTGTGTGTTGCAAAGCCGACAGTCGGAGCAGAGCGGTGGAGCAGCGTTATGAGAAGATAATGTGAGGAGATTGAGCAATCCAGCGAGCATGACACTGCCTCTGGCTGTACTTCTTGATTACCAGCCGTTCGCTGCTTCTGTAACCTCAGCAGGGCCTTTCGCCATGGAAACTCCTCATCACTCGCCTCCCACTGCGGCTCATTACAGAGCCACCGCCGCAAGCGCTGGTCCAGGATCAGCTCACCTGAGCCTTGGCACTTCAAAACTCACACATTGCCTGTTATTAAAGCCGATCCAGGGTCAGAGCCCAGAGACAGTGGCAATTGAATGTGTGCCTCCGTGCCTGAAGGTCTGATTCTGCTTTCAGTATAATCAAATAGGCCTCCTGGTGTGGCCATGTTATTGGCTTTACCTATGCAGATGGATCATCGGAGATCACGTAACCGCGAGTGAACAGATGATCAGGGTTGATGTGACTTCGATGTTAGAGCTTTATGACGGCCATGTACCACACAGTACCATGCTGATACTACTGCTGGTGTTTGACTCCTGACAGATAAAGGTTACAGGGGATGACTGGGAAATCAATATTGAATGGAGACGGATCATTAATGAAATCTCTCAGGCAGAATATTATTGCTGTATCAAATTCAAATCCAAATAGTGATTTACAGTACTGATTAGAAGTTCCTCCAGGGCTGCATGCTTTAATATTTGAGCAATGTAAAAACTGAATGGATTCAATAAAATTCACGTTGCTATAACCAGTTTTGTGAGTAAACAGATTGAATAAATTAAAAACATTCATCTTTGTTGTTAACAGCAAACAGAACAAATCACTTTACAAATGATATATTAGTGTAACAATAGTATGTTTCTGGTGGTACAGACAGAACAGACACTTCTACTTCTATTGAAGTTTGATTATGTATTTGAAGCAGTTTTCCTCAGATGGAAAAAAAACACTTTTTGTGTAAATTGTTAAATTGTGCCCTCCAGGTATTTTTTTTCGCTTTCAGCAAAATATGACACATTGTTTAAGTGGTGAAATATGTTCTCAGTCTCACCCTTTTTTCTTTTTTTAGTTTTAAATGAAACTCGTGTCTGTGATTCTTCAGTGGTACTGTATACAGAAATATAATGATTTTGTGCTGCTGATGCTACCATCCATCAGAAGAGGTTCTTTTTAAGATAGTAGAATAGTAGCCTATTTATGTACAAAAAAATAAAAATAACTACTGTATGAACACAAACTTTAAATTTTGAACTAGTTGTTTGTGTGAACAGGCTGTGATCACGCTGGCTATAGCTTTGTTTGTCATACATTCAGTATAGATCATACAGCACAGGTAATATAGGTAATACCTCAGTTGTAAAAAAAAAAACCCTGCTCTAATAGTTATTATCGACTAATTTTCGCAAACAAAGCTCAGTCTTAATAATTGTGTACTTACAAAATTGCTATAACATCTTCTCACTTTCTTTTTAAATATCTTGACAAAAGTTCCTCTCAGAGTCTCAAGAGTAAAAGGATTTTCTGATGGTGTTGTTCTTTTTGTAGCCAGTTTGTCCTCCAAAATAACTTGGCGGATGAGGCTTAAGTATGTCCTAAAAATCTGTTTTTGTTCCAGAGAGATTATCAGGAAGGTTACTGCATTAAAATTCACAGTATCTTATTAAAAACACCTTTTTCTTTCTTGATGGACTGGTCACATGAAGTCAAGTCAGTCAGGCAGCGTGGAGGCTGCGTGAGAACAAACATGTTGAGCAGGCTGGGGGTTTTTAACATGCAGCAGACTATCTGTGTATCTGTGAGAACATGCTTCAGTCGTGTGTCTGCTTCATGTGAGACTCAGTAATTGCACGCAGCTCTTTGAGGTGGTGTGCTGGGATGGCAGCGCTGAGGGGTTCGGCAGGCAGGTTTCTAAAGCTAACCGAGGAAAAAAGAATTGGCTCCTCTGCAGTTCTGCCATCAGCCAGGATAGCCTGCAGGTATCAGCAAAGAGAATGAGGATGAAGAGGACATCTGTATCCCAAACAATGGGCTCTTATTGTCTCTGTGGTCATCTGAGTTCCAGCTACAACTCCAAAATGCAACACAAATTGCTTTTAGGTGCTGTTTTGTGCCAGCGGCTCTCACTGGTTCTTTCTGCCCATAGAGCTGCAGACTCAGCCAGACAGACACTATAGGCAGCTGAGGCAAGGAGTCTTCACTGCCTGTCAGAACTACTGACCGCTTTTTGCTTATGCTCCAAAGTAATCAAGCCATCATTTGCTTGCAATGTGTCTGATGTGTAATGATGTGTAGTGAGATATTCTGTCACATTAGCAGCCAAAGGCACCTAACAAAACGTGCACATTCTGTTAAGTGTACATTTAATGGAATGTGTTCCACAGCTACTTAATGTTTTATTGTTTGTGTGTTTTTGTTTTTCTCAATTTTTAAAAATACCTTATTATCTTGTTTCAAATCAAACAATTATGCCTAACTTTTTATGATTTGCTGAGGGAATGTGATAAAATTATTATTAAGAATGACAGGCTAAATATGTTAGTTTTTTGTTCCTTTTATATCCTGGATTAAACATGATCTCTTCAGAGAGCATGTCATTTGTCACTGGTCTCTAACACCCGGCTTCACTTTATTCTCAAGCATAATTAACATAAGTAGAACAACGATAAGGGAAACTGTGTCACATAAAAAGGCAAAGGCAACTATACACATCATTTCACCATTATAGGTGTGTTGCAATGCTAACATTTGTTAATCAGCACTAGGTGAGGCTAATATTAATTTCATTATTTTTACTGTTTGTAGAAAGCAGTGGGCAAAGTAAATATTTGTACTGATGGTGCCTGATGTCAACTCAGAGGATTCTTAATATATTTCCACTTGAGGGTGAGATAACGAATCAAACCATTCAGTTGTTGTTGAGAATTCTCAGTCCAACCCATAAATAAAGGCTTTAAAAAAGTCAGGGGGTCACCAAAGTCAGCAGGATCCTCTGGAACCCATCAAAGTGTTTACATTATTTAAGAGCCATCCATTCAGCATGACCAAGATATCAAAATATCTGGTGGTGTTGGGCAGTCTCACTCTGCAGTCGTCCTACACACATGGCAATATACTGTACATGACTAACTATACAGCAAATTAATGTAATTTTGTTTTCCTTAATTTTGGCAATTTTGTTTTAATATCTATGTAAAAGATGAGTAACACGCTTTGGGTATGGTTTCAGGTATAGTAAAGCACTATATAAATACAGACCATTTACCATTTACACACACTCATTATGGTTTGAACTGCAATACATGTTGTATGTTGTGTGTTACTAACTTTTGTTGATATTGTGGTGGTGAGTGTTTTTATAAGTCAGTTGGCTGGTGCAAAATAAATATTAGAAAAGCTGAGAGGACTTTGCTTTAAAAAGTAAAAGTAGAATATAATATTAACCCGCTCTACCCACTACCACCTTAATAATTTGTGTACATGATGATGAAAGTAGTTAAGGCCCAATTTTGAAGATAGGAATTTTTAACACCTCAAACATGTTATGTAATTAGACCAGTGAGGGGGGGAATCAGTAGTTTACAATGAAGAAGAATTAATGAATAACTTAAAGGCTAATTAGGTTCCAATTCTTTAACTAATAGAAAAGAGACTTGTTCTGTGTAACAAGCAGATACAGGTTGTGATGCAAGAGTGAGTTCATTGCAAGGGCTAAAAATCCATTACTGCCCCATAATGACTATTATTAATTTTCACCCTTGCTGATTCCAGCCCTTTAAAATAGTTTCAAATTGTCATGAATCTGGGATTCAATAAGGTCCTGAAATGCATTTGTACTTGTGATGAATTCCAATTAGTTACAATTAGACCCTGTGGTGCAGTATGGCACAGTTTCTCAGTCTGCTGAATGTTTTGCTGAGGTTGCCCTGTATGTCTCTCAGGGAGCCTGCGGTTCCTGCTCAAGTAAACTGGTGCGCCCTCACAAGCATATTCCCATTTTCTGCTTCACTGAACTGGTGGTCCCCAATAATCCTAACACCATCATTTAGTCAGGCAGGCTGTGGAGTGCTTTCATTTTTTTTTCTTTTTTTTTTTACTCTATTTTCTCCATCCCACACAGTAGGCTTGGATTCCCAGAGCCTAGCAGAGTAGAATTAATGTGTATAGTTTGTTGGCCTCCTTTTTCATGCACCTTGAAAGAGAGTAGAGTAGAATTGCCTCAAGAAAAGGTGTTTAAATTCACACAGTCGTTTCTTGGAAGCTGAATACTTTCTCCTGTTCTGATTTCGTCTGATTGTGCTGCCTGCACCTTACAGAGGGAGCAGAGTTTTTTTGGGTGGGGAGACTGTTCCCTCGACTCAAAGAGGCTTTCAATACAGGAGCCTGGACGAAGTGATTTTCCATCATCTCTCCCATGCTCTGTCATGCGGACAGCAGGTTGGAACGGAATGGCTGCTGCGCTTTTATACTGAGAGAAAAGGGACTGCAAGAGAGAGAAAGAATGAGGCCTGGTAATGGAGAAAAGGAGGGAGAAAGGGAGGGATAGGGTAAAGTAAAGCCGTGCTGTGATGCTGGCACTTGGTCAGGTGCTTTTAACTGTCTCCCATCTAAATCAGTGAGATGAAAAAATAGACAGAACTTATCTATAATAACCCAAACTGGAAGGGACAAAAACAAAACAACAACAGCAACAAAAAGACACGTGAAAATGCTCAGCCAGAAACTGTGGAGGCAAGGGAAATAAAAGTTAAGCTTCCTTTCTTGTCCTTTGCACCATGTCCTTTAAGACTGCAGCATGTTTTTTTTTCCTCCTCTAAGATAAGGATTTGATTATCCAGGACAAGCTCTTCTTAAGCTTAGCCCTCTTAGTTCCACATGCGCGAAAGACATCATAGATGAAACAATACGTTGTGGATATGAATCAAATGGGGAACATTACACGCCGCAAGAGCAAAATGGCTGTGTTTACAGAGGTCTGCGAAGAACAAAGGCAGCCAGGGCTTACGTTGATGGACGCAAATCCTGAGTCTTGGTAACTACTCGCTTCGGCTTCCATTCCGCGCACGCCTGACAGGAACTTTGATCTCTCACATCCAGTCACCTGGCTCTTTTCCACTAGCTGGGATAAGTCTAGACAGATAACGCACACACAACTTTGTTCCCTGAATTTCAGCTGTTTACACTGTCGAACTGGTTCTTTCTCTCACGCCCCGCTCTGCCTCCTACATGAATTTAAAGGATCAGAGATGAGGATATATTGTAATGTTGTTTTTTTTCTTTTTGCACAATCCACCTAAAAAAATGCCAACTCTCTCCTCAAGGAACATTTTTTCATTTAGAGATTCTTCCTGTGTTTGATGTTGAAACTGTAGGACCCATTAAATTAAATAACCATCTTTACTAATATTTTATATGCATTCATGCTGAGACTCTCATCCAATATTATCCTACCAGGTTTGACTGTGGATGCATTCAGGTAAAACACGTCTACAAGCACATAAGTGTACGCTACAGTATACATTAAAGCCAAGCCAACATGTGTTTATGACTCTGTGTGTGTGTGTGTGTGTGTGGTGTTATGTTGACTGGATGGTATCGATTTAGTGTTTCACATCCACCTCCTCTCACCTCCTGCACTTTACCTCCTTTAATTCCATGTCATGTCTGTTGTCAAGAGAGCAGGCCGGAGCATGGGATTGAACTGACAACAATCATCAGTGCAGGGGCTTTAAATGATACATTTTAATTTAAAAAGTACAATCAGTAGAGCACAGTATAAACCAACAATTGTTTCTGAAACACTTGTACAGAAAATGATGTATATTTGTTATGTCAGTCATGAAAACTGCCTTAATGGAGAGTCTTCAGTCTTCTAAAACCTTCTTCCCACCAAAATCAGGAGGTATGAGTGGGGTTTTTAAACGAGGATAATCTCTCTAAGAGAAGCTGACTGGCCACTTTTCTACTGTTAAACCTCCTCTTCAGACTGAGGACACACAACCAGCAACATCATCACAAATCATCAAACAGAGAGCAGCTCACTGCCATGCACTTGGGTTAAACTGCTCAAGTGTTACAGATGTTCTCAAATAGAAGCCCAGGCGTTTATTTGCTTAAACTTCTATGGGACAGGTTTTTATTTAATTTTGAATAAATCATGCTCAGTAAAGTATGTATAGCATATGACAGTAAAGATGGAAAACACTATCAAATCCTTCTGTTCTTACTGTTTCAAAGAGTGCGAATAGAAGGAAAGAGCTGGATCCGAAACACATATTTATTTAGAAGTTTAATTGGCGCCAATTAAACTGGACTGGCCCTCTCAACAACACCAGCTGGCCAGGTTTGGGTCAAAAACATATACCACAACTCGGGTCGGGTCGGACCACATCGGGCCCAAGCTTCAACACTCATGGGTCGGACAATTGAGAACTCTAGTACGAATTAAGCAGCTTAGAAACTCCTCAGACGAGACATCGTGGGCTTTGAGAGGTGTTGTACATTCACAAGAATGTGCAGAAAATAGAAATGGACCTGGCTTCTAATTGAGACCGGATTTTATTTGCTCAAACCTGAAGCCAGACCCTCCCAGTATGAAGACCTGCTTTTAATTGAGAATGTGCAGCATTATTGTTATTAGACGTAGTGGTGGTAGTAGCAGTAATGATGATGATAATAATAAAAACACATTTGTCTGCACAATTTATCAATATTGCAACAATACTCACACTACTGATACATTAATTGGGATCATTTTGGCCACTATGACAGTTTTATTAATTTGAATGTTGTTTCATACTGATGTTAACCATGAAGTGGTTTAGATTACAATCAGCTTTTACTGGATTTCTGGAGCTGCTAGAAAACTATTGTATATCTTTACTTAAAATATATTTTTTTTAAAATACGAAGGGTGAGTGTGGAGGTTTGTTAAGGCTCATGAAGAGCTGATGAGTGAGCAGGGTTATCAGTAAGAAACACAGCGGATCAATGGTCAAATCAGTAGACTGTATCTTCCATAGTCTGATTCCATAGTCCACTGCTGTCTGTGAGAAATATGAAAACAATCCACCAAGTAGTTTCTGTTTATAAAGTGTGTGGTGGTTAAATATGTAAGGTGACCAAAGGCAGTGAGCTTGAAGAAGTCCTGTCTGGAGCACAGCCTGTTCCTGTTTACTCTCCTAATTTGAACACAGCCTATACCCCTTGAATAAGAACATTATTTTTGCATAAAGATGGAAAATAAATGCTGATGCAAAGTGTAATTAAATACTGAATCATGCTTGCTTTTCATTTCTATTTAGCACTTACTGTAAACAATGTGTTCTTTAGTCTACAAGCCAGGTGCTGTGGGTTTGATGAGGTGACAACCTGCTGACTGGTGTCATTTTAGTTGAATCTTTTTTGATTTTTTTTTTTTTTATGGGATATTTCAACATTTGGGCGAATTGCCCAATAGGCTTTATGCACAGCTCCACTTACTTCCTGAAATAAGCCAGCTCCTTTATTACCTGTCTTACATTACAAGACAGAGTTGTTTTACAGGTAAATGCAGAGACTGCTTGCCGAAAAACTGCCATCGACAGGAATGCACATCAGTGGTTTTGCATGAATTTACCTGTAAAACAATTCTGTCTTGGTGAATGTGCGGGTCACAACTTGTCCACGAGAGCGTTTTGGAGTTGTTGGATTGTGTATTTGATCAGTTTGATGAGGGAAACCAAGAAATCCCATTAGCTTCCGTACCGTAGCTCTGAGCAGCTAGGATAGCTTGCACCGACAATTAAAGGTAACGAACCTACTGCTATGACTGTAGGGATTATGGCAATGGGCCAGTTTGCCGAAATGTTGAACTATCCCTTTAAAGGAATAATAAAAGTAGAAAGGTGGCCCGACTTAAACCGCCAGTGGGTTTGTTCGTCCTTCAACAGCAGTATTTCTCTGAGCCCCTGCCCCTCTCCAACAGCTCTTGTGTTCAGCATCTAAATGTAAATGTCAGAAGTAATTGAGAGACAGAGATCTGAGGTGGAGAGCTGGTATAAGGTGAGGCAACTGTGCTGTCAGGCCGATGTATTAGCTCATACCTGTCGTTCTCTTGGCCTTTCCGAGAGAAATCTTCCAGGTCACGTGCGTTTCTCAAAGTTTAAAGGGCTCGATTTTCTCTCTATCTCCAGTGTTTCATTCCGAGAGGCTCAGGTGAAGCCATTATTGAACCCTCTGATCTGAGGCTTGATATGGTGTCCCTGCCTGTATAAGCCGGCCTGAAATATTGTAGGTTGATCTCTGTCCTTTGGAGAACATTAAGCCCCGCTGATCGCACAATATATTTTGTCGTGCAGCGGCCAGTCAGTGCCTCTAATGCTGGGGTTTGTTGTAAAAGAAAACCTGCTATTACTCAAACAGGAACCCAAGTGAGAAATTTACTCTCTCCTAAGACTTTTTCCTCCCTCAACACCTGCTGTCAAGGTGCCCTTGTGAAACGCTGCTCTAACTGCTTCATTGGAGCCATCAGCTGAGGGATGAGGACACACTGCGAGGATGTTTGAACTGTAAGTGCAAAGCCTTAGAAACAACAAAATCATTTTTTATGTTTTCTTTTATTTCATGGCAATTGAGCAGCGTCTAGAACCTGTTCCCTGACCCGATGTTTAAGAAATTCTGATTAAATAATCCCAAAATGATTCAGTTTTACAATGATCAAAACCCATTGAGAGGCGCTTTCATCAAACAAATCCAAGTGAGCAAGATGTACGACTACAGATAAAATGAAAAGAAGAATTAGAACCAATTCTGCACCTTTTTAATCACTCCTTCTGTTGCGGCATCAGACATCTTTTAGGTTTGCAAGATCCAAGGATTTTTTTTATCTCCCTTTGACTGTCGCAGATGCCAACTGAAGGGAATAAGGGATTCACCCAATTAATTTACTGAAGCCTGTAATAAAAAGGCTGAAAAGCAAGTGACCAAGTGGACAGCCATGCAATTCAATTAATTAAGTAGAGTGCGCATTCCACTACACACGAAACAGTGTGCCTATAAAATGATGTCATGGTGCAAATAGTGAGAGAAGTTGAGACTTTTGTTAGCGCTGAAGATGCATGTATGGGGCGTTAGGCTTACGAGACGCAGGCCGTGTGCTGGTTTGGATTTTATATGCAAAGTTGAGGGATGAGTTGATGAAGCTGCAATTGTGTGCAGTGTTGCGTGTGTCATTTACTTGCTTGTGTAAATATCAGTCTACAAAGCCAACGTCCCACTGAAATATTAAAGTTTTATGTTTCTGTAAAACAGGCTTGTAGGCCCACGGGGAAGTGTACCAGAGTGGGATTGTTGATACTGGTCCACTTTGCTTCTCCGGCAGTTCTCTACAACAGCTACAGGGATTTCAGAAAGATGATTTTCTGTGTTTACTGTACTGCAAGACAAGTGTCTGACATGATTCTGCTGAGGCAAAGTTTTCCGGAAACCTGTGGGAGGCCTTTGCTCCTTTGCTCCGATCGATGTCGCTCAGACTCTGCGTTCCCCAAATCTGTACAATATAGGTGATGACTGAAATAAAAGAACATGACTGAACTGGAGAGACACGGATTGAACTCCTGTGTTTGAGAAATTCATGAAATGTTGGATCTTGTACCAGCAAAGTAAAAAAAAAATGTGTCAAAAACACAACTCTCTGCTCCGTTTCTCACAGTGCATGAAGGAAAGAAATATATTGTAGAGGGAGTCACTATGCACAAATTCTTACTGAGGTTCTTCAAGACAGAGTTACTCCTGAAATGTTTTGGGGCTTTCCATGCCCTGTGGAAAGATTGCAGCAAGAGAGTGAAGTGCATTTCTATTCACATGTTTATGTTTATCTTCAGGATGGAAATGCAGAAAAACGTTGGGAAAATGAAAGAAATTCTGGGAAAGGAAACCGCCCTCATATTAATGAACAAGACCAAGCATAAATTACATTTGCACATCACATTCCACATCATTACATCCAAGATTATTACATAAAGTTAGTAATGCAATTGCCATGATTTCCCCCTAAAATCAGTGTACTGTATTTATATTCCCCTGTTTTAGTTTGAAATTGTTTTTCTGTCACCCTCTCCTCATCTCGGTGTGCTATTTCCTCCCATGCCATCGGATATCACCATTTGCATCAGTCAAAACTAAAAAAAAAAAGAAAATGTAGGAAAACATTACAGAAGTTTGATTTCATCATAACGTTAAAAACAGACTGATTTAATACAGGTTGGACTGGTCTAGATCATGGGAGCCAGCCACAGTGACAGTAAACTGGCTTGTTTGTCATTTCACTCCATATTTCCCCCCAGCTTATGAAAGGAAACACTGACTCACAATTTCTTTTCAAATTTAAAATCTGGTCTAAACTTGGATAGAAAGATTACCTAAGAGATGCAACTTAAAGGGGAACTATGCAAGTCTGCTCGCTTTCCCGCTGTTTTGGTTACGCTCCTCTCGCCCATGTGCATTTGTTTGCTTGTTTGTGTAGTCTTGACCATCATGAACGAAAGATTACTGTAGGGGTTACGGAGCACATTTGTGTTGCGGTGTGCAGAGACGAGAGCTGGGACAGCGGGGCGGCCAGGTAGCTGCTACACTGATGTTACAAGGTTGGTTTCCAGCCATGAGACGCCAGGTGAAGACAGAGAGCCACCGTTCTTGCTCGTAACAAGTCATGATGTAGTTAACTATCACAATTACTCTGGAGCTTTTTAATTAAGGTAAAATGTAGCATAGCCATGGGAGAAATCCTGCTTAGTTCCTTTTTAATGTTGTAGTTTAAGGTAATGGCCTTAAAATATCCCATGATTGTACTTCAGTAGTTCTTTTTTCTTTCTTTCTTACTCTAATTATTATCCCCCATTTGCTCCAGTCGATGGCTTTCACATGACACAGAGGAATGCTGCGATTGTACACTGATTTGGTCGTTTCCTGACTGATTGCTTGGTGTATGCATCCGATTTAAGAGCAAGCCTCATTCACAAATGTGTGTAGGCAGGTATAAGATCTAATCAGTGGTCTGTGCGTGATTCATGAATCAAATATTTCTTAGCTTTAGTCCTAATAGAAATAATAGAATAGAAGTAAATGACTGTAAATGTGACTGAATGGCGTGAAATGATTCAAACGAGGTTTTGAAAATGTCTCTCAAAAGAGAAGCTGCTTCCTTTTGTTTGCTCTAAATTCTAAATCTAGTTTGTATGCACAGGAAGTACACAATGCCACAGCACTGATGTTCAAAGCCTTGGAATTAGGCAGTGAGGTTTTAATATTTCTCACATGCTGTATTTACTGTTCTTAGATGTGAGCCAACATTGACAGCGCAGAGTTTAATAATCATTTGAAAATGATGCCAGCTGTATACTGTAAACCTCAGACAAATGAACGCTGTGTCTTTTGTAAGCATCATGTCATGTTCTGTGCCGAAGAAAATGCCCATGAGCCAAAAGTTTCCCCGTTTGCGTGGTATCAGAGGGAACACCTTGTCTGTCTGGAAGCTGTGGCACACACGTACGGATTACCTTCACAGCCAGCATCTTTCAAAGTACATCGGCAGAATGGGAAATAAGCAGAGATAAAGAGGAAAAGTCACATTTTCACTCTCAGTTAGAAGCAACGTTCTTGTAAAACCCGGGAAATAATCAATTACTTTTCACTGTCATGTTTGTCCAATTCAAGCTGGCATCAAAGCCCCAGTTCAGTAGAGGAAGATGAATTTGTGTTTGAATAACATCTTTGATTTTTTTTTTTTTCTTTTTTCTTTTTCATGATTTTGCTGGTTTGAAATACAGGCATTATCTGAGGATGCACGTGTGTATGAAAATTCAAGTGGCTCAGCAGCTTCTTATAGAGCAACTTTGTTTATGTCATCGCCAGCTTCCACTTTGCTGATGTCTTTCTTTCCCTCCTCTCAGCTGTTCGCCGTGCTCATTCTATCAAACACCCTAGAAAACTGTCAAATGATATTTCATACTGTCACACTGATGGTTTAACTCTCTACCTCGTGGGTCAAACATGCATTAAAGTACAAAATATCATGGTAAAATATTGTACAGTAGTCACAATATTGACTTCATGTCTTCAAATATTCATATGAAATTTCTTACAAATACAGTATGTTCAAAACCATATTATTTTATAATCCACCCTCACATATTCAAGCACAAACACTTTCCAGGGTCATCTTTAAAAAAACAAGCATAATCCATTATATAAACCAAATAGCACTGACAACTTTTTAATTCACTTCTGAAAGATCCTGCCTCTTATAAAGCAAACTGTTAAGTACATGCCTTGAACTATCTTATTATTATTAGTTTGTCCTGTCCATAGAAGACTCATAAAGCAGAATATTGCTACAGTATACAGTTTTACACTGATTTTCTCCACATTAAAACCAGATCAGTGAAGAGAAATGTAACATGAGGGTTCAATATGCGGTGGTAAAGGAACGGCTAAATGGAGAGCAATCAACTTTTTAAGCAGCTTTGACTTTGCCTCACAAACTCAATTTCCTGTCCAGTCACATGTCACTCAGCTAACCAATAACAGCCACAGAGGACCTAAGCTCATGAGAATAACTGCACTGGCTGATTCTGGAGGTTACTCTAACTGTACTGTAACTCACAGTGTGGATTTGCAAACAATAAATGTATAAACATAAATATATGAAACAATTAACTGCTAAATTAAATATTCTACGTATATAAACCAGCAACTATATAAGAACACTGTACATACATGTATGTCTAGTGAATTGACTTGACATCAATCGAAATCTAAACCTCACCTCTAAACACAACTTAGCTTTGCTTTATCGTACAGCCTGATCAGAGGGGCAATACCATTTGTAAGCATCATGGTTTGGTTTAAATGAACTGTGTGGTTATACTGTTGTAGTTAGGGGCCTTCGCTGTTTAGGTAACTAACATGAAAAGAAACTTATGGTCAGGTTTCAGGACTCATTTGGTAGAAAGCAGGATGTGATCAGTTCTCTCTTGTTCATATTTTCCCTAACTGTGTTTTCATCCCATCACTACAGGATGCAGGACATGATCCCTCATCCCTGCACGTTGTTCACTCTGACCACTTTCAGTTCATAATGATGACAGAATATGTGGGATATAGACTCCTACAAGATATATCTGACTGAGTATTACAGTTATTAGTCTGTAAAGGACCCATCAGTGTAGTGAAATACTACATACTGTAATGCTGCCAGACATTACGGAGGAGCTTGATTCCTGTGTTCCTACCATGTTCATCCATGAGATCTGCTTCATTCAAGAAGAGCAGATTTTCATTCAGAATATTAATATTCCACATGGAGCCCTGGGGCTTTGTTTTTTTGGAGGACAGACTGAATTGAAAAGCAACCATCAACGCCCATCCCCATCAGACTTTAATCGCATACTAATCGTAGCCTGGCCCCAGATCTGTAAATCACTGCTCAGAGTGATAACAAAATGGTCATTTCAGTCCCTACAAATTATGTATGCACTGGACATATGAAATGTGATTTTGGTGGGTAGAAAAGAAATGATGACTTACAGCATTGATTCTTTACACACACTGAAACACTACTTAGAGGCGTGGGTGTTTTCCTATCACATGAAAGATCGAACACAAGCCGAGAGGCGCAAAAATGTAAGCAGAGAGGCAGAGGATAAAGAGAGGGGATGTGGAGCTGCATTGTAAACAACGTTTTACCCTAGGCACTGCACATGGTTTATATGATGAACAGCTAAAAAAAAAAAAGAAAAAGCTCATCACTTTCACAGATGGCTACCCAATCCAAGGCAAATGTCAAAAGGACTCACATGACAGTCAGAACACCTGTGAGAAAGAGCACAGCACAGAAAACACAATGGATTTGCAGATGGTTGTATGTGCATGGAGATGATGGAAAGAACATCTCAAATGTCCCTGTACTACATTAAGCTAACATACCAAAGAGACAAACAACATTGTGTTATGGAAATATAAGCAGCAACACACACGTTCTTGCTGTCTTACCAAAGGTCACTTCTAACTAAACCTAAATTAGCAACTATTTCCTCTCCCTCTTTCTGATGATTTCACATTTTTTCCTCCCTTGGGATGATTTGAATGACAAAGCTGTGCAGAGCTTTGGGGCTAAAGGCAGAAGGGTCCGTACAAAGCTGCATTCTCTCCCGGCCTATTCCCAACCAATACATATGCTAATACTTTAAGTCACAGTTGGTCGAAGAACTTACTGTATGAAACATTTCACTGTTAAATTTATTCAAACTAGCAATTCAGAAACGTATTGGGATGGTATTGTTGACCAAAAGAGAGCAAATATCCCAGACAGTTGTCTCCTTTGTTTGTGAATCTCCAGTTCCCCAAGAAAGTCGAGAATCAAAGATCATCCTAATCTGAAGGAAATAAAAAATACTATAGACCAGGTTAGAGCAGACTCAGTCTTTTTGGAATAAGGCATTTGATACTGGGCCCCATTTATCAGACAAAGACATAGAGTGAAACATAATGTTCTTTTTGGTATGAATTGACACTTAATGTGTCACTGCAAAGAAATTTGCATGTTTAATGACTGCAGTTTTATTCTTTAATAAAGAATTTGTTTTTTTTGTTTTGTTTTTTTCATTGGTGTTTATACCACAGGAACATTCCCTCACAATTCTTGCTGCTTTCTAAGTGTTGAAAACAGAGTTAGACTTTGCTGGCATCTTGCCTTTCATTTTAAAAAAGAGCAAGAGAGACAGACATTGTGAAGTGGCTGAAAACAACTAGAGAGGAAGACAGAGTGGCAGAGAGAACAAAACCGTGAAAGGGAGAAATAAAGCTTAAAGTTTTGATTGTTTGATGATAGTTACATCATCAAACTAAGGAAAATATCCATCAAACTCTCAAAAGCTTTCCCACACTGCATTTTTGTTTCAATTCATTAATTACATCTGACTGAAACATCAGTTATGCAGCAGTAAATAACAACAGGAAAAGAACAAAAGGGTGGAAAATGCGCTTGTCACAAAAGAAATTCACATCACAATGAAAAGCTCAATTTATACTTAAAATACAAGATGTTGGACCCCAAGTCTGACTATGATCTGTGCTGGAACTTGTTTAGTGACCACTGACAACGATGTCAAATGATCATTCAGTAACAACAAAAGTTTAGCTAGCATTGGCTGACAACGAGCCAAACACTGCCATGAATCATACTTATGAACTGCAACCCTCACTCACCCATCATCATTCAGTTGTAGAACTGGCCACGGATCAGGTAAATGCTGATATACACAGCAGGTCGATGCATTTGACTGCATGGATGAGATCATATTTCCTTGTTGCTTTAATAGAGCAGAGAACTGGTTAATATCAGTGGCCTTCAAATGTACGTAAATGTGCTAATCACAAGGACAGAGGAGCTGTGTATGAGAATATCAGACATAATGATATCATGAGAGGAAAGATGGTGAAGGATGGTGTGTGAGTGATGAATTTTACTCCACCTTTAATGATTGTTCGCTAAAAAAAATCAGACAGATTAAGTGACCAACTGTGAATAGGCAGACAGCAAATGGAGCTATCTGTTTATTCACCTGCCCTGCTGGGAGCTTCAGCCATGTTTCTCATTCATGTCTGACACATTAAATGTATACATAAAGAGGAAATATGTAAAACTGTGTCATGTATTTTACCTTATTTCTCTGTTCCATTTGCTTTCATCTGAGCATTCTGAATCTTCCATACGCCGCTGCAGGCAGCACATCAAAACATGCAATAAAGCCTGTTAGCCCACGAGCTCTAACTGCTTCACATTGGATATTATTACTTATGATAATCTAAGGCAAATTGTGTGCATGGGCGCATAAAGGAGAACAAGCGTGTGCTTTGAACATGGATGAACAATAAAAATTAAGGATGCTCAGAGGACGTCAGAAGTGATTCATAATTGAAAACATTTACACATCAAAGAGTTTATATTTGATCGCTCAGAGCAACTCAGTAAACACCTTTGGCATAATTATGTTGATATGTGGTATTATAGGTTAAGAGGCTGCTAAAATACAATTAGCTCGTGGCTGAGAGTAAAATTCTGATCATCAGATGTAGGAAGCTTTGATGCTCTAAAGTTATCTCTCTTGTTTCCTCTTTGTTTGTTACTTTAGCATCTGTTTCTGCACCTGCTAAAGAAAAAACATATTGTGTTTGCTTCTGTGCAAGTTCTTTCCCCCCTGCCTGCTTAAATCACATCAACTATAAAACGTGTCTGTTACACTTGAAGTATAGACAGTGATTCAATTCTGACTTTATATCTTTGTATTTATTGTTATAGCTTTAGAAGCAACAGCATGTCCTGAGGATGTAGCGATAATCTGGATCAAATAGAGGAGACCAGAACAGCAGCGCAAGATGAGGCTGCATCAGTTCAAGCATATGGGACAGGAAAGAGCTGACAGATTGGAGTCTTAATTATACAAACATTTCAAAGAGGCAGAGCTGCTCTGGAAGGAAAAACAACCTTATTGGTGCAATTAAACCTCAATGGATGGAGCGATGGTGCATTTAAATTATTTATTTAGTCATGTGAGGAGGCAAGTAAGAAAAAAATGTTACATTTCAGTAAGTATTCTGAACAGAGGTGCGGTGCATTCAAAGTTTACACAGCATTAGACGGTTCATTTTGACTTTGGACACAGAAGTTCAGAAAACAATCTCATCATTCAGGAGCACTGGAGCTTTCCATCAAATCACATGATCATCATCCGATGGTGGAGTTTAGAGTCCCCCATTGACTTAGTATTTAACCTCCATGAAGATCAATTACTTGTGAGAAACAGATTAGAAAAGAAAATCGAAGCTGCAGAGGTCAAGATATCCTGAATTTTAAGTCCCAGTGTGAGTCCAAACCCTAGAGTCCCATGATCTAACCTGATTGCATCTTTTGTGAAACCCTCCCTGCTTGGTAAACACACACACTTTTCAAATTCCACATCTCTTCTAAAGCAGGGCCCTCTCTTTTGACCCTGAGATGACCCTGATGACATCACAATGATAGGGTGAACAGTTATCACTATCAGGGTTATTCTTTCAGACTTGACAGTGCACCCCCAATAGCAACAAGACATTTCCACAGGGTGAGCACAAGTAACCAGTAAATTGATTGTGATGTGTAAGATTGGTGAAATGCACCTTTAATGAGACTATTCACCTTTAAATGAGACACTGACAAAAACGTTACATGATCCATAGTGGATTCTTTTTTCTTTTTTTGTGGCCATATGTATTAAGAGTAAAAGTGTTGTTATTTCTGTTTGTTCTAATGTGATCCCATTCAGTTCCTCTTTAGGCTCTCCTACATCACTTAACGTGGTCTTGTTATTTTCCTCTCTTCCTATCTACACCAAGTTTTGTGAGTGTAGTATCAGTAGACTTGTTTTCTTGCTGCAGCCTTTTGGTTGGAAAGGTGGGAGTCATTTACCATTGTAAATATGAGCTAAGCAGCCAAACCAGAGGGAGGAGCTGGGTGCAGGTGGTATTACAGAAGATGTAATAGAAAATGACAGTGATTTTATTAAAACACTGAGTGCATAATTGTTTAATTTTTAGTTGCAAATCTTCTGCTGACAATAGCACTGTGCATCAAAAATCTAAACACCTCTAGTGTATTGTGTTATTTGAGCATTAAAGCATCTTTAGCAGGAGAAGGTGTAGTGAAGTTAGGCCAACATGTTTCACAAGAGAAAATGTCAACCATTTCCAATTTTTTCTACTCACAAAAATCTCCAAAACATAGTAGGCAGGCCCTATCCAACCCCCTGACAATAGGGAGGCCAACTAGTGGCTTTCTCAGAGAATCAATTATTTTCTTTTCATTTTGACCATGATGAGATCATTGTGAATTCACCAATTGTAACATCAGATCACAGTGGTCTTGATACAAGAAGAAACTTATATTTTTTTACGTGTTTAAGGCTAACCTTGAAAACATTTATATATTCAAAAATGTATAATTTTGTAATTACATCTTACAAATAATTTGTCAACCCACTTGCAATACCTTTGAGGACCAGCAGTAGGCCCCAGACCACAGGTTAGGGGCCATTTTAGGATTTTCATTTATTCCTTATTTATTAAAAGAGAGAGAGAGAGAGAGAGAGAGAGAGAGAGAGAGAGAGAAGAAAAGAACGAAAAAAATGGGATGATTGGTCCTGGCTTTCATCAGTTGACAGACAACAACGCACAGGCATTTAAGACAGCACATTTCTTGGTTATCTTTGATTTCTCAGCCACTTACCTCTCATCTCAGTCAGCTTCCTCTAAATGACTTCCTTTGTTGCCAGCATTGGGTTTTTACTTAGGATTGTGCCATTTGAACACCTGCAAAATCCTCTGATTTCACAGCAATGTTAGAAAATCTGTTTGGCATTCTTATAGAGAGCTGGAAACAAGACAGCCACCTGCATAGTGATATGAATAAGAGTTATTATCGCAGTCTTTTCTGAATCAATGATAGGAAAAAATGGCAACCGTCATCATAGCTGGGGTTTTTTCCCATGTGCATTAGCAGAACCACTGATTCTGAATTACAATGAAAGCATCTTACAAATATTCAGAAGACACTGAGAAGATGAGCCATACTTAAGTCAATGTGCGCTATTACGTTTGTTGGATTCAACAAGGAGGAGGTGTGTTTGAGCTGAAATGAGAGTGGTTACCATGGAGAGTCCTGATGGGCCTTGGTTATTCCCACCTTCGCTCTGTCACAGTGGCTAGCTGGGGCCAAAAGAGGAAAAGGGTTATCTCACTCCTTTTCAGCTTTATCTCTTCAACCATATTGTGCCTCCAATCCAATCCCCTGCCTTTTCAAGTCTGTGGCCCCACTTTTTTTTCCCTTTTTATGACAGATAGAAAGAGATATTACCCTCTGTTCTCCACCTGGGGGAACGCTGAAGAGGAGTCATCTCATTTTCGGTAGATGACGCGGCTTCTGCCTTGCAAAGGCAAAATGAATACCAAAATCTGACAGTAGGCGATAAATTAAAGAAGAAGGAAATGTAAACATGATTAAACTTGTCCTGTGGACAGCAAAGGCTCATGCACACCAGCGTCCATAGACATTAATGCATCTTGCACTCTTGGTTTGGGCCCAAATTGATCATTTTCAGCACAAATGTGTGCTATTAAAGCATCCCTGAGGGAGAGAGCTATCATTGAATGTCCACCCTGCATTCTCATCCAAGCACTGGCAGAAACTTGGAAACCATGACTGCTTTCAAAGGAAGAAGAGGAGGTGGGAAAATATGAAAGAGGAAGACAGCAAGGTTGTTAATAATTAATTCGACAGAGTTTTGGTCCTGGGAGGCCAGAGGAAAATATATTGATGTTTGAAAAATGCTAATTAAAGAAAGGAGCACACTTTGGTTTGGAAGGCATCCGTCTGCACAGGCAGTTTGAAATCTCACTGCTGCCTAGGCTAATGGTGCTAGTAATGCCTTTGGGGAAACACGGCATGAAACACAGAGGCGGGCACTAATGAGTCTTGCGGACCTCTCCGGCACACAGGATGAATGAGAACGATGGAGAGAAGACGCTGAAAGGGAAGAAGAAGCCACACTTGGTGGAAGATGTCTCGCATTATTTTTAAATTTCAAGGCAAATGAGGGGAAAGAAATCCTTCGGTGGGTAAAACTGCATTCACACACGCCCCGCAGATTCTCTGCTGGCAGCCAGTATCGAGTCACACTGCAAATAGGATCAACATAGAACAGAAACTGAGCAACACAATCACACTGTTGCTTTTGCACAGCACACACTTTGAATGAAGCAATCTGGATTGTACACAGACTTTCATTTCTGCTGCTGTTTTTCAAAGGAGTTTTGGCCAAATTATACATTAGTGAATTCCACCAAATCTCTATTCTTACACAAGAGAAAGAATCATGCCAAGAGATCTGAGCAAGTATTCACACAGTGCTGCTTTCAGCTAAATGCCTACGCTAACATCACAACATAGGTGCCGTGACAGGGTCATCCCTATGTTCCCACAGCCCTATGTTCCCATATTTCTAACATTTTTTTCACTGAAAATTAGGCCCTGTGTTCCCACAGGGGGGCAACCGCCATTCCGACATCCCACCAGTCCGACATAGGCCTCTAATTGTTTAAATGGCAACACTTAATTTTTTATCAAACAAACAACAAATCGGAATGGTGGGACGACTGCATGTCGGAATAGCGGTATGTCGGAATGGTGGGATGTCAGAGTGGTGGAATGACGGGATGTCGGAATGACAGCATGTAACCGTTCCCACAGCCCTATGTTCCCACATTTGTAACTTTTTTTCCCACTGAAAATTAGGCCCTATGTTCCCATAACATATTTCCATGTGTAGCGGAGCATCCGCCTTGTGATAAATCTCAAATGTGGGAACAAAGGGCTGTGGGAACATAAGGCTGTGGGAACATAATGCTGTGACAATGGTATCATGTTTGTAGCAGGTATAATGTTACCAGATTGAATAGTCTCTACCAAACATTGGAGATTGGCTGAAGGCAGATCCAATATTCCTAAGAAATTTATTTTGCTATTTTGTGCACAGCAAGCTGGGTTCAATAGTACAATAGTTCAAAACTTTATCAGAGTGTCCGCCTTCGGGGAAGTAAATGTTTCGCAATGGGGCATGGCCAGTGTCTTTGCAAAAATGAAATGAAATGCAAGTCATCTAATGCCAATAAGCACTAAAAACAAAACCCAGCAAAGACAGGAATGCCATTAATTTTGCAAGTGTTTGGTGATGAACCAAAATATTGAACAAAGTTAGATTTTGGACAGGCTGGTGCTAAAATAACACGTGAATGAAAAGTTAAGTTCTTATAGTTACAGTCCGTACTGTCCGTTCGGTGTCTTTATATATACTATATATACACCTTTACTAAGTAGTGAACCAAAAGTCACAGAAAAAGGTTTTATACAGCCACCAGCACTGCATCGGCTAATGCAGTTACAAACAACAGAAATAACTACACAAACTCTTATCATACATCTGCTAGACACTAGTTTTGGTTCACTCATGTGAGTTTGGACTGAGTCCCGAACTTTAGTGGGTTATCAAAGATCCAAGACCAGTCTATCCTGGGGGCAATGATGGCAGCAAGTTTCACAGTAATCCGCCCAGTAACTGTTGATATATCTCGCTCGAATCTTCAAATGTCAGCTTCACGGTCACATTTGAGGGAAAGTCAGGAGATCATCAAAGTCCACACCTCCTTAGACTGAGAATTTCATTTTAATCCGTTTAATAATTGATGAGTTATTTCAATTTGTACCAAATCAAAGTTATATAGACACAATCAACTCTCACACACACTTTTCATTTCCGTTTGTCGTAAGTGCTTGGTCAAATTACACTGCGCATTCCCCATGGCAATAGCAAAATAGCTAATAAATGACAGTCATTAAGTATTAATTTCCAGGCTTGTACGATTTCTTGACATTTGCCTCCAGCAAATGAGGTGCAGTGAGCAAAGGGAAACAAATTAACCATGTCTCCATGTATTGGTTTGTTCTATGCCATTTACACATGAGGTATAAAGAGTACAGTATGTACTTTCTTCTTCAGCATGAAAAGAATCTATTCCTGTAGGTTGTGTTTGCTTGCTGCTCCCATAGGAGTATATTCAAATGATTTTCATGTGTAGGTTTGTTTGATCTTTTGAAGTGAAGTGGATTTTGTTGCTCCTCCACATCATATCCTCCACAATCAAAGCCACACTTAGACTGGAGGTAATGACATTTACATTGATGATTCTCTATTTAATGGGGGAATCTGCTTTTAATGTGGTTTTCACGAGCGTCTTTTCTGCTCAAACAATCTTTATTGCATGTTGCTTCATTAGACGTCCCCCACAGCTTGATAAAACACAAGTGTCTTATATCCCGTACAGTATTCTATTTCTGTCCCAAAAGAGATAGCAATCTGAGGACGGAGGAGCGATATCGCTTTTGTAGTGGCAGATCGTCAGAAAAACCAGATCCAATCTCTCTCTTTCGGTCTCACTGTTCTCTTTCTCTCTCCCCCTCTCTCTCTCTCTTTCTCTCTTTCTCTCCCTCTCCCAGCTGGGGACAGATAAGCCTGATATATTGCACATGCAAGGTCTCACCAAGTCCCTTTCCAGAATATGCGATGCACGTAGATGATAAAGTTGAAAGCTAGCGTATCGGAGCAGATATCTCATAACCAGGAGATAACTCACATAACTTGTGACAAAGATTAGAGTCTGATTAGACACAGAGATTGTTTCATTGATCTCTGTGCTTCCATCAGATCTGATAAGATCATTAATTCAAAGCGTCCCATTAAACCACGTAACCTTGGCGCCTCACGTGAAAATCCACACGAATGCTTCAATATGTAACCACTTGAGCAGAGTCCATTAAGCACAGAAATGTAATGAAGTGCATTTAATCTAGTGCTGTTCAACAATTTCCACGTACAGTACATCCACTTGATTGACACTTTTGTTTTTTAATAATTTTAGTTCTTTTGAAATTTCAGCTTTCTCCTCTGTGAATCAGAATCTAGAGGCCATCTATCTATCTATCTATCTATCTATCTATCTATCTATCTATCTATCTATCTATCTATCTATCTATCTATCTATCTATCTATCTATCTATCTATCTATCTATATCATATAAATTGATTTACATCAAACTGTAATAGGTCAGTTTCTTTAACTTGGTAAAGTCAGGCATTTTTGTTTGACATTTTGTCAGTGTCACAGACAGTATTCAAACAAATCAGAAATATCAATGGTGTCCAGTTTGTTGAGTTCAATTAGATTCAGATCCATGATAATCTGGCTCTGACAGATGAGTAGACTTGTTTTGCCTTGGCAGAGGTAGCCTATGTCCTCCACTGAGAGCCATTCTAGTTTAGCCCTATTTTTATACAAAACAACCATTTCTAAAACTCAAATTGTTCTACATCTACCGTCTGCCCTTGTCTTTCTTGTTTAAATGTGGACACTCGTCTCAAGTGCTTTTTCAAATCAAATCTGTGGTTTCAATTTGAAACAGGTTAAAACTTCTTCCATGGATCAATAACGGTACTAGGCCTCAAGCCCTTTGTTATCCTAAGCTTTTATAGAAGATTAAGAACCCAAATTTAAACTAGAACATCATGAGATGGACTTTTACTTATTAAGTCAGAGGTTCAAAGAGGTTCACATACCACCGTAGTTCCGACCA
The DNA here is from genome assembly GCF_045865225.1 of Trachurus japonicus. Lineage (NCBI taxonomy): Eukaryota > Metazoa > Chordata > Actinopteri > Carangiformes > Carangidae > Trachurus > Trachurus japonicus. Next base: position 28,580,371 of record NC_140930.1, on the reverse strand, counting down.
TAAACGGCGATGCGGCTGCGTTATTCTCATGATTCGCAACGAAGGAAACGCTGGTCGGCTCGACCAGCACTTCCGCCACCACTAATAATAACAAAATAACGATAGAGACAGAGCGATATATTTATCGAAAATGGGCCCATTAACAAGTGTGGGTAGTGTAGATTCATCCACATTAACGTGAGACTTTTTTATAACCGAATAGAAACTCCTCGTTGTCCCTTTAATATAATGTTTGTAATGAATAAGACTATCAAAAACAATAATGGGGAGAAACAAGTTATTCAGGAGCCCGCCCCCTCCTCCACTTTACATCACAGGCATAGCAGTCAAATACCTGGGTCTAAACATTACCGACACTCTCACCTGGTCCACGCAGCCAGCACCTCTACTTCCTGAGGAAACTTAGCGCTGCTGGACTTGGCCTTCCAGGCCTCATCTCTTTCTGTAGATGTAGGATGGAGAGTGTTCTGACCCAGTCCATCATGGTGTGGTATGGTACAGTAGCTGCTCCGCACTAGACAGAAAGGCACTGCAGCAGGTCGTCAAAACAGCTGGCAAGATTACTGGGTGTAGCTTCATACCCGTCAGTGACATTTACAACGGCCGCTGCAGGAGCGGCGCCTCCAGGATTATGAGTTACCCCACCCACCCGTCATATTGACTGTCTGGTAGAAGACTGTGCAGCAATAAGGCCAGAACCTCTCAGCTGAGGTCCAGCTTCTTTCCTGAGGCTGCCAGACACATGTCTTTAGCTAGATTTTCGCTTTTTTTATACAGATGTCTATTTTTTTATTACTATTGATTGTGTTTCTGCGGGCCTCAAGTTCAAATTTTGTTATGTCATATCTTTTCTAATTTAAGAAAAATACATAACAACTCTAAGCCAGATTGGCTGCTCCTCCAGCTCCCTCTACCTGACTGGTGGAACAGCACCAGTCGCGGTGGATTTTGGCAAATACGATTGCAGTCTGTAGGTGGAGCCAGTTGGGTTTGGTCCTAAATTACCCATTTAATGCACTACTATCAGAATATAGTGACAGTTCCAGCAAATATGACTGAATAATTGTTACCAACTGAAGTTAAAGGACAGGAAGAAAAACATATGGCTTGGATTACAGGGAGAGGCATGGCATCTGTCACATTGGTCTGCAATATTTGGATAGATTTCAGAAAGTTGAAATGTAAATGGGTAAATGGGTTCTCTGCAGCACTTTGAATTGTATAAGTTCTAGTCTAGCACAAAGTGTTACTTACTTACTTATCCCCATTACGCCGGATGGCGCATAGGGCAGCAACAAAGTCCCTCCACTTCTGTCTGTCTTTGGCCATCTTCTCGATGGTTCCCCAGCTCTGGTGGTGCTGTTGTAGTTCCTTCTCTATAGTCCTACGCAATGTCATTTTAGGCCTCCCTTTCTTTCTTTTGCCCTCTGGGGTCCAATGTAGAGCGACTCTTGGGATAGCGTTGGTGTCCATCCTGGGGACATGGCCAATCCAGGACCATCTTCGCCTAGTCATTATATTGTACATGTGGTCTTGTTGGGTAATGTTGAGAAGTTTATTGTTTGAGATGGTCTTGGGCCAGAATATATGTAGGATTTTGCGCAGGCATGATGTGTGAAAAGTGGATAGTTTGTGTATGTCACTTTCTGTGGTCTTCCAGCATTCCGCACCGTACAGTAGTGTCGACAGTACGCAGCTTTGGTATATTCTTAGTTTTGTTTTGTTTTTGTATTGGCTTGATTTCCAGATTTGCTTAAGTTTTATGAAGGCTGTACGTGCTTTGTTGATCCGGTTTTTAATATCCTGGCTTGTTCCTCCATCGTGATGGATGATACTTCCAAGGTAAGTGAAGTGATCTTTATTTTCCAAGATCTGCTCCTCTATTTTTGTATGTGTTGGTGTATTAATGTTGATAGCCATGATTTTAGTTTTATTGATGTTTATGATTAATCCAACCTGTTGACCATAATGTTGCAGTCTGTCTGTCTTTTCCTGCAGGTGCGTGTGCGTATGTGATAGAAGGGCTAGATCATCCGCAAAGTCAAGGTCTTCAATGTTAGAGTGGAGGGTCCATCGAATCCCTCTTGACTTGTCTTCTGTTGTTTTCCTCATGACCCAATATATAGCAAGATTGAAGAGTAATGCTGACATCACACATCCTTGGCGGACTCCGGATGTTAGTTCCTACTGTGCATGAGAAGCCGTTATAGAATTGTTGGATAATATTGACTATGTGGGAGGGGATGCCATAACTTCTCATGATCTTCCAGAGACTATCGCGATGGATGCTGTCAAAAGCCTTTTGGAAGTCAATGAAGTTGATGTAAAGCTGCCGTTGCCACTCACTGCACTGCTCAATGATGTTTCTGAGAGTGAAGATCTGGTCAACACATCCCTTTCCTTTCCTAAAACCAGCTTGTTCATTTCAGTCAGTGTTTTGTCGACAGCTGCTGTTATTCGATACACAAAGTGTACGAGAACATAATGACAGCTTTATCCCACAACTGTGAAGTTCAGACTTAGCTCCTGTTCCCAAGAAATGTGAGCTTTAGCAACCAAATGACCATCAAATGACATTAGTTGTGGGTATATCTTTTAAGAGATTTCTGACTAGGTAAAAAGTTAGAGGTTCATTTCATGATTGGTGTTGGCAAGGAGGTAAAGACAGCGTGGAAGGAATACACTGAAACAAACAAACAAAAAGTAGGCAACACAGTCAGTTTTTACTGCATTAATTCTACCCATCAATGACAAAGGCAAGGAGTTCCACCTCTGTGGATCTCCTTGACCTGAATCACCAGTGGGGAAAAATTAGCAGGATAAAAAGAGGATAGAGTGCAGGTCATCTTAATCCCTAGATATCTAAACCCCAGCACGCTAAGTTTAAAATAGATATCAGATTGTTCAAGTAATAAAGCGGAAGAGTTTATGGGATAACATTTACTCTTAAAAAGATTGACTTTATAGCCGGAGAAGGAAACAAAATGTTTTAACAATGACAATATTGACTTAATGCTGGTAAATGCATCTGATACATATAGAAGCAGATTGTCTGCATAAAGTGACGGACTAAGACAAAAAAGAGGAAGAGATTTTAAAGCAAACTGACAGCAGTTCAATGGCTAAGGCAAAAAGTAAAGGAGAAAGAGGGCACCCCTGTCTAGTCTGCCTTGTGATAATGTGGAGTGATTGTCATTAGACTGGGGGGAGGTGTAAAGTCTAATCCATAATATAAATCTGTCACCAAAACCACATTTATGAAGTGCAGCGAAAAGATAATTGCATTCAACATGATCAAATGCTTTTTTGGTATCAGTTGAAATGACAACATTATAAAAGAGCTGGTTTTCTTTGATAAAACCATTTTGTCCTTCTGATATAGGACAAATCCTGTCAAGATGAGTTGCCAATGCTTTAGCTAATGTTTTGGCATCCATATTTAATAAGGACAAAGGTCTGTAAAAAGTACATGTTTCAGGTTCTCTGGACAGGTTATGGATGCCTGAGTTAAAACTGGTGGCAGAGAACCACATTCAAGGGCCTCATTGAACACTGAGATGAGAAGACAGGCTAGTTGGTCTATGAATCTTTAAAAAAAAAAAAAAACTTGAACACTGAATCCATCATGACCGCTTACCTTGTTGCTTTGCGTAGCATTAATAGCTGTTACGATTTTTTGCAAACAAAGAGGAGCATCCAACCCATTGGCCACATCTGGATCAACATGCAGCAGGAACCCTGAGATTCTCAAAGAAGGCGGTCATTTCTGCTGCTTCAGGTGGAGATGCTGAATTCTTTGATTTTAATTCTAGGGATCAATCTGGATGTTGCTTGTCTTTTTAACTGGACTTTTACACTTTGATGTAATTTATTTTGATTAATTCTATTTTATTTTATTTAAATTCTTAGCTCTATTTTTATCCCTCCCTTTAAACTATTTTTGGTACCTTTATGTTTGCACCTGATACCAAGACAAGTTCCTCGTGCTGTAAACTGACCTTTACTGCTCTTGGCAATAAACTGTTCTGATGATTTTGATTCTGAAAAACATTTTACTGTACTTTTGCTGAAACAAGATTGTGAATGTGGGACTATGTGGGGCATTTTTACTTTGTTGTATCACTTCTTTTACTGTTGTAAGAAAATTAATACTTCTTCCATCCCTGGCTATCACAGGGAAATCCTGGAATTGCGATGTGATCATACACATCATAGTTATGGCTCACTTAAAACTGAGGAGGCTGGCAGTTAATGTTCCCTGGCGCTCACCTAACAGTCAACAGCAGAAGTCATTAGCAGTCACAGCGACTCCTGGTTTCCTCTCGCCATTGGTCCCACTTCATCAGTTAAACAGCGAGCTTCTAACCCTGGCTTTGTTTGGTGGGAGCGTCCATGTCTGATAACGCCCCCCCTGATATGGCTGATATCATTAATCACCAGCACTGTGGGAGGACTCAGTGGGCAGGTTGAGAGTAGCAAGTACCACCGTCTCTCCCTGTGGATCCTTTTTAACGGTGCCGTGCTCCTAATTAATGGAGCTGGCCCTCTGTTTTCACAGATACACATCAAAACGCATGTAGGGAGAGAGGTAAATAATGGTTTAGGATTACTCGTCTCTGTCAGAGATGTACACAAAGCGAGAGAGATGGAGTGAATCACACTGGAGGCTGCATGCTTATTCTGTACGTGAGAGATAAAGATAGAGGGACGGTTAGGGGAGGGGGGGTCTCAGTGGACAGAAAACCGATATCCCAAAGTACTTGAAAGGTGTAACCGCAAGTGTCAGCACCATCGATATCACCACTTTGTTGGTGACCATTTTTCGCCTTCACTTCGTAGTATAAATAAATAGTCAAGAGGGACAGATGAAACACAGGATCAAAGCTCTAATTTTACTCCTCATACACCCTTCTAGGACCAAACTCTCCAGAGACAGTAAAAGTATGTATCACTATGTTTCATATTTTGTTGAACGTTGTTTTCTAATTTTACCACTCTTACTTTGTCATTGAGAAATTCTGGTGCCGCACTGCTGCTTGCTCTAGGTTGACAGGAGAAAGAGCTGAGTGTCGAAGGTAGAAGGAGTTTTCGAAAGGTTCATTGTTCACCAACACTGGCAGCCAGAAAACATCAGAATAGTAAGTGTGGTTATTTATTTGTCGCAGTTTGCTAATGCAAACTCTCACTCTCTGTACGGAGGTTTCTAAGCTTTTGGTGACCGATAAAAAGGCAAAAAGCAGCAAGATGTTTAGAGGTGGAAACATTAAAGAGACTCAGCCTCAGTCAGAAACAGACTCAGATGAGGATTTGTCAAAAATTGACTACTAGCAGATGCATCAGCAGGATACTTCTTTTTTTTCTCTTTTGTTTATGTTGTTTGTAACTGGTAGTGATTGTGGTCAGTGCACTCTGTCTGTTTATTTTGGTCTCCTTCTGACTGGTTGTGTAGGTTATATGACAAATGAAACTCTGGCTGCCTGAATCTGTTTTTATGAGACTGTCATGGGTTCCCTGCAGTTCCGAGGTGGAAGCACTCAGTCGTGGCGTTGACTGCTCACTTATGATATGTCTTATATTATTTAAAAAATAATCATATGGGCATGTAAACAAGCCAAAATACTTTTTTTTTTGCAGTTGAGGGACTTTCATTACCTGCTATCAATGATGGGCTGATAACATGGGGCAGGATGTGTCTGTCACTCACCCAGTTTCACCTTTAGTGGCTGTCACAGTGTGAGTCAGTCTTATTAGACTCCAGAGAGAAACTTCAAAGAATAAAAGGACATATAAAAATAGTGTTTATGGTTATCTTTCTGTTGTTTGTTCCAATTGTAATTGTGCTACTTTTCTTGGTCTGAATCAGAGCATTTGCATAGTGATAAAACACAGGAGAGGAGATAAAATACTCGAAAGACAAAGATAAAGATGCAAATTGTTTGTGTGTGCAGGTGAGATTCTAAAAAAGGTGTTATACAACAGATCGCAAATATTCACAAAGCACAAGACAGTGTGTATCAGTGTGTGACCAAATGCAGGAAACATTTTTGCTCTTCAGAGTTAAGGCTTTTTATTTCCATACTAATGTCACCACTACACTCATAACCACTACTGTCATTGCTCAAATTAAGGGCACTTACAGTAGTCATTACCCATCCTTGAAGAAGAAAAAAAAAAAAAAAAAATATATATATATATATATATATATATATATATATATATATATATAAAGCTACTTCCAGAAAGATGCTCCAGCATATAAAATGAATCCCCTCATTAATTACTTCAGCTTACCAGGTAAATGCTAATATTATTATTTTTTCTCGAGTAAGGTACCTTGGGGATCCCTTTTTGCCAGCAATAACAAAATTTGAATCTAATAAAAAAAAAAAACATCATTCATACAATAATACTTAGTCCCCTCAGGCATTTGCAAATTGTACAGACATGATAATCAGAATTCAACCAGTCACTGGCAGCAATTTAACAAAATTAAAGCAATTTTTTCTGCAGTGAAAGTAGCCAACAGGGTGGCCAGAATCAACGTTGCAGCAACATACGTACGCTGGTGTTAATTGGGAGCCAGGCAAAATAGCTTTGTTTCTGTAATTGGGCCAAATACGTCTGATTATGAAAAAAATGGTAAAAGATTACATTATATACAAATTATAACTATAACTTTACTGTAGTAAAGTTTCCAGAGGCCTTTGAAAGGGCAAGAAGAAAATGGAGGTGGATTCAAAGAAAATTGAGTCTGTCTGACTGTCTACTTTTTTTTTCCTTCATTTTTTTTCTGTGCTGTCCATATATTCATCATCTTTGTCAGACTGAGGAACAGACTCTTCCACAAACATCAAACGAAATCTTTTGAACAGAACTGTACAAGTTGTAACTGTTGTCATTTTGATTTTTATCAAAGCAAAAATATATAAATTTGAGCCCAAGTTCCTCTTTCATTTTCAGTAACAGTTGAATATGAGGCTGCTGTTTCCATAACACATGTCAGGAGGAAAAGTACACCACTGCACTGAACCATCAACAGCTCCAACACAGCTGCAACACACAGGGCTGCAGGGTAGATACACTACTTAACATTACTATACATCATGCATTGCAATTAATGGATATTAATACAAAGAACCCAGTACGAATTGTATGAACATTAAATCCATATTATGCTAATCAATCCATACTCTGAGGGCAACCTCTGATCTTGTTAATACAAAGATGGCCAAAGTTCTGGTCTTTACTTCTATCACACGGCAATTAATTCTCATTTGATGTTAAAGATGTATTTGTTCCATCAAACCCTGTCTCATTATAACTATGACAGACTGAGACGGTACAAGGTGCATCATGGCTAATGAGCTATGATTTTGGGCTCTTCAGTTCTGTTTCGTTAAAGTTCACCACTGCCAATACCATTGAATGCAAAAGTGAGTCAAATGATTTTTGTGTTTTAGTTTCAAATAACTGCATTTGCTGTAAAATGTTTAAATTTTGGTTTGACCAAGATTTTTCTTGTTCACCTCCATACAGCAACCTGGATGTAATGTGGGTAGAGTCAGACTAGAAGACCTGCTTGGGTCTTTAAAAAAAAAAAAAGAATCCTACAGAAAGGCATAGTATGGATTTATGAAGTCGATTTGCACACAACAACAAAATAATGTCATTATTTTCAACTACTTTCAGATCACAGTTAAATGTTGATGTGATATGCACACAACAAAAAGTTCCCTTGTACAAAAGAATACCAGGTATCAGATTATATAAACAACACTGTGTGGAAAAAGGTTTATGTAGCCTAACGTAGCACTAAATTAGGACATTTTCATTTTTAGGCTTTGTAACCCAACCTTGAAATATTCTGTTGTTCCCTCGTGGAAACAAACTCTAAACAAATAAAAATAGCTATTTTATTGTAACTGCCTTAATTAGCCAGCGTGGAAAGTTCACTTTCCGTCACCTCACTAATAAGAGAAAGCCGCACCGTGAGGGTTAGAACAGGGTAGGAGTGGACTGCTGAGTTAAATGGTCAACTTCCAAGTGTGTGTGTGTGTATGTGTGAGATTAAAGAAGACAGTGATGAAAAGATTCCTTTTCTGTTGGTGCACACACGCAGAGAGAAAACAGGCAGCGGGATGCTTGACACCCAAAACCCCTGCGCTGGCTCTCGCCATGGGGGGCTTCCCTACGTCGAGAGTGAGTAATTACATGTGAGTACTTTCCTTTTGCCCTGTAGCCTCTAAGAGCCCCCTTCATAACAACCTCCACACACAGACGTCAAACAGCACTCGCACAGGAAAACCACACTCATATTGTTTCAGTGTCGCTCAGCCGTGCTAATTATGGGAATCAAGAATCGATTTTCATCTGCTGTAACATCCACGTTGGGTGGTCTCATGTTTTAACAAACGGGATGAGTTTCTGTGGGTTTAATGGCTGCAATAGTCACAATATACACAGTGATGTTATTAGGCCATTAATCATGTGTAATCCTGAATGAACAATCTCACACACAACACGATCCATTTCTGAGTCCCTCTGCAAATAAAGACAGGATGTGGCCTTAGTCTGCCTCCTCTTATTGGGCCATCGGATTCGCTGAAGATAACAGAATACAATTCATTTACAGTAAAACACACTACCAGCTACAGTACGTGATTACATGTAGAAAAAAAAAAAAAAAGATAAAACTGAAGCGAGCATCCCCAGCTAATCCATAATAAGATTCCAGGCGGTTTCACCGCGATGAACTTTGATGATGAGAGCACTTTTGCTTGGATTACAGGCGGCTGCATGGAGGCAGAAGAAGAGAGGGAAAAAAATCTTTTGCCAAGTGAAGGGAAAGCAGTATTGATCCATATGCATTGTCTCGTTAATTTTGCTAGAGGTGTGGATTCCTCATGATCGATATCCAGCGACTGCATCTTTATTCTTCTGTGTAACCTATTACTGTCGGTGAAATGCGAGGCCCGCGCCACAATTAAAGCTGTGGGGCAGGGAAGGCCAATCAATAGCATAGATGTATGATCTGTATAGCAGGAAGCAATAACTAGTCAGAGGCACAGGATGTATTCTTCCAAGGCTAAAGGCTAATCTGTATGAGTGACTCCACCTTAGTCAATGGCCACCATAGCTCCCCTAAAGCCCAGCTCTAATAAGAAGACAGAGCCTCAAGGCTGTTCACAACAGGACTTCAGACCTTGGGGTCATTTCCATCTATGTGCTGCTGTTATGAAAGTAATGATCGCTTAACTTCTTTGAGTTTTGCATGCTGTGCCATACAGCTAGAGAGGTTATACAAAGTCCCAGAGAAAACATGTCTGGAGAGGCCTTGAATGACAATTAAGAGAAAAGCACTGCAAATATAAAAACACTTACAGAACAAAGAACAGAAATGACAGGCTGAAACAATGGTAAAAAAAGAAAAAGAAAAGAAAAGAAAGTGGTAGAAACTAGAAGTGCCAGTGCACTTCTAGTGACACATCAACAAACATGCTATTGGGTATATATTAGTGTATATTATATTGTTTATAGTTTGTTTGTTTGTTTTCTCCTTTTTCCTTTTTCCACGTTTAACAATTCACTGTGGCAAACCAGAAAGAAACATGGACTGAAAAAAGAACAGATTATAAAGCAAATGAACAGTTTGATATTATTTTTAAATGCTAAATCATTCATACAGAAACATATCCAAAGCTGAGCTAATGCAACTTCATTTGTGACCTCATTGCATATATTAATGTGATGCAGTCACATAGTGTTTCCTATGCAAAGCTTGAGGGGAAATTCACTTTTTTTCAGCAGCAGGTTGGGAAAGGCTGTTTCAACGATCTACCGCTCATATGTTAGATTTAAAGGGACAACGAGGAGTTTTGGAAAAGCAAAGCGTTTTCACACTACATTTATGAGCCTCCGCGCGCACCGTAAAATTCTTTGACTCATGTTTTCATTCATCAATAATTAAAGTCAGAGGTTCAAAGAGGTTCACATACCGTTGTAGTTCCGACCATAAACGGCGGTTCGGCAGCGTTATTCCCACGACTCGCCGCGAAACCGAAAGTAAGGAAACGCTAGTCGGCTCGACCAGCATTTCCACCACCACTAATAATAACAAAATAACGATAGAGACAACACGATATTTATCGAAAATGGGCCCATTAACAAGTGTGGGTAGCGGAGATTCATCCACATTAACGTGAGACTTTTTTATAACCAAATAGAAACTCCTCATTGTCCCTTAAAGGGGAACTATCCAGTCACTGTTTTGCTAACCCTCCTCCCTCCCCCTCCCGGCCGTGTGCATTTGTTTTCAACAAAGCCGAATCCATGGAGCGGTGGATAATGATATATATCACACACGTTTAGGATGTGCATAGTTTTATCTTTCATAAACAAGAGGTTACCGATTACGGGGCGTGTTTTGTCATGGTACGGCTGAGACGAGAGTTTGGACACCGGGTTGGAGGCTCTGATCTTGACAGGTTGGTTTTCAGCCAAGAGACCTTAGTTGGAAGAGAGTGAGCATCCATTCTCCCCATAACAAGTCATTTAACCATCACAATTACACTAAAACTTTAGTAATTAAAGCAGAAGTAAGCAGAATGTTTGTGTTAATGTAAGTCTTAAATAGTTATATCTTCCGACATTAATCACTTACTATATAGAGTGTTTGGTCTGAAACACGGGTCTGTCAGTCACTCTGCTCTGCTGTAAGCCGAGGAGAAAACTTTCCTTGTATCCTACAACCTTTATCCAATGAGGAGAGAGAACGGCATAAAGGGGCGGTCCTCTCTGTGTGTGCAGCCAAGGGATGCGCGTGAATGTGGTGACGTAGGGATGAGGGTGGGGACTGCTAACTCCATCTGCTGACAAGAAGTTAGCCAAAACGACCGGATCGCTTACTTCTGCTTTAAGGTAAAAATCTTGCATAGTTCTTCTTTACTGGTTTTATTTAATCAGACAACATGTTGATAATAATCACTGTGATTTTTTTTTTTTTGTTTCAAATGCCATTGAGATCGACTTGTTTTTGGTAAACTTTTAAAGGCTATATGTGAATGGATATCTATATATATGACATAACAAGATTGCAGCCGCCCTTACTCCAGCACATAATGTCCACATTACTATGATCATTTACAGACTATAATGTAATCCTTACTTGTGACTTGATTTAGTTAAAATTGAGTGAGGTGGTCATTCATTAAGTTTGTCTACATACCTTGTGATCATTTCCACCCACACAAGACATTCTATATCTATATAAATACAGAACACATGGCTGTACTGGGCAGCACCATCTTGGTTCATACACCACAGCTGCCTACTTTGCTTTTATTTATATGCTTCTATAATAATGATTAGAGCACTGCAAACTATTGCATTTTGCTGCTTGCTTATCATTACCATGTATCAGCATATACACCAAAAAATGCAAAGCTAAATGAAAATTTCATTACATTACATTTGCTGATCAACAAAGAGCATGCTGAATTGTGGGTGCAGATCCTGGGGGGACTTGAGGAACATGTCCCCCACAATCCCAATTTCTGAAAAACATGAATTGTTCCCCCCAATAAAAAAATACCCTAAATTATTCAACATTGAACAAACTTCACATTCTTCACATTTTAGATTCAAAGAAATGATTGAAATGGTGGAACAAATAATGTTTGACAAATGTATTTCTGAGTCCTCATTCCATCTCTGGTCTCCTCCACTACAATGCAAATGAACACAGACGCTGATGGCATCAGCAGGCTTTAAAAAAACGACCCCCTCAATCTTAGGGCTTCATATTTTAATATTCATCCATATATTAATCATGCATAAAGTAGTTCCATAGAGAAAAGGAAGATGGTGAGAAGAATTGGGGATCTGGGAGGGTCGGAGGGAGGCGAAAGATAAGAATGTGAATAGAGATTACATGCTAATATAACAGTTAAGTAAGCAATGGTACGCGCTGTTGGCTGTTTAGGACAAATAAACAAGCAAGGTAAGCACAATAAATGATTCCCTGTGCAGTATGTTTTGAATGATATGGCGAGCCTCTAGGAAGTTGTGATTTATGGTGGCACGGTATGAATTACATACAGGTAAAAAAAAATAGTAATCATTTTTGTGTGAATCTGTGCTGAATCTTAAAAAAAGAAAAGAAAAATAAGTCAGAGGTAGAAATTGTGGGACCCCCTCGAAAACGAGATGGCGCATCTCAAGGGGCTATCCCAAATGCATTGAAATTGAAATTAAAGATATATGAATTAATGACGAATTAAACATATCAAATCTTCTCTACAGGTGCCTGAAGTTGCATACATGTAATTTAATCACAGTAATGTATTAAGTTTAGAGGTCACAATACTAGTGATGCTAATTTCATAAGATCCCTAATTACCATGTCAAACTTCAGCTACCATCAATTACATGCTCTCATCACCTCAGACCTGATTTGGACCCAATATGTTGGCTATGTGTCTGATTTGGCTCAGTATGATTGTGTTGTTTTGCCATACATCTCAGATCTGGATCCAAGCAGACTCACATGTGTTGCTCGCCTTTTCCACTGCAGCTGCTTGTCAGTGTGTACTGTACAGTGCTTCACTATATATATGTGTCCGTTCAGGTCAACTGCATTTTGGATTAGCTCTCATTATCCTCTATTTTGGACTATAGTTCAGACTGTCCTCACGTTCCTCTCAGGTTGCGTCCCTTCTATTTGAGAATTGATTTTTGAACGTTGGGTTTGATAAGTTTCCCGCAGGTCGTATGTGGGAAATGTAGGCTACCTGAGGCATACAGTCATCATGATGTTAATAGGGATGAGCAAAGCAATTATGATTTCAAAAATGCTAATGATGCTATGAATAATGATGACATGAGAGGGATGATTAAGCCAGTGGCATCATCCAGGTTTGCTATGGGGTGATGTAAATGTTTCCATGTAATCAGCGTGGAGCTCAGCGCTGACGACGGCTGCAGCTGCAGAGTGAGATGACTTCGCTGCGTAGCTCAAAACTTCCTCACCCCGCTGTATTTTCATATCAGCAATACACTGGGTGTTAGCATATTAGGCTGTCCTTTTCTGCCAGTCCCTGCTGCGGTTTACAAGTAAATGGAATGACTATAAATCACCACTAAATCACACAGCAGAACTAAGATTATGTTTAGAATAATGACATCGCTATAAATCTTCCATAGTGATGACTGGACTAGACAAAAACACAAGTTTATTCTGGGGTTTCTGTAATATAATTTCCAATTCAGATTAGCCTGACATTGATGGATTGTATCATCATTCTCTGAAAATGCAAACTGATTTTTTTTTCTTCTTTTCCTTTTTGACAGGCTGACAATTTGACATTAGTTTATTGTGTGGGTGGGCTGCTCTGTCAATAGCTTGTGGGGAGGGGGCGGGTGTTCAAGTTTTCATTAACTTTGAGAAAAAGTTTGGAGGACGAGTTTTGCCGCATGTCTTTTCAACATGTCACCGCGTAGCGTAATGCGTCGCGTTGCTTGTGTAGTAACAGAAAAATAAAAAATAAAGCAGCTTATAGATATTATTGAACTCAGTGTCTAACTGCCTCCTGGCTTTCTCTTTGAGAGTGTCGAGGCACTTACTGGAGAACAGTGATGGCTGTTGGTCATTTGTATATGGATTCCACTGCCACGTTTGAGAAGTTGCGGCTCTCAGGTATTCACTGCAGCATGAAAAGCAATAAATAGCAGAGCTATCTCACTGTTAAAGTCCACTTACCTCCTGAGGGCCCGGTGCTCTATATGTAAATGAGAGTGCCTTGTAACAAGTATGCAGACGCACGCACACACATACACGCAGATATTCCCCCCTCTCACGTGCACACACACACACACACATTCGCCGAGTGATTCTAAACAGTGTTCTCCCTTAGATGAAAACAAAATACTCAATGAAGTCCTTTTCCTCCAGTAGGTTGGACACGAGGTGACTGCGTCCTCCACCGTTCAAGTGTGATGCCTCTGTTTTCCTCTTGTTTCTCTTTTCTTCTCCTCCACTTCACACTGGCTGAGAAACAATTGAATTAGACAGTGTTTGCCAAGTTGTTAATATCCTGAAAATCACTGGGTGTCTTGGAAGTACACGGAGGCCTTCTTTGTTTCGAGTTCAGTGTGCATGTTCAAAGCGGGCCCTTTCAGCTCTCAATCATAATATTCGGACCAGAGATGAAAGCGAGAAGTTTTGTTTTTTTTTGTTTCCAACCCTGAACCCTCAGTGGGTTAGGTCTGACCTGAGAAAGGCTGAAGGTAATGCCTGTTAATCACACTCATCAGAGAAAAGGCAGCAATGATCGCTCATGTCCACCGCTTCATTTCCATGGCGTCTTCATGACAGAGAGGTCAGCCGGGGAGCAGCGAAGAAAAACAAACTTCAAAAAAGAAGTGGGTATTTAATTAACATAGTTCAGCTTAACGAGCATTTCTTGCCGACTTGAGTCTGCCAGCTATTCTCTCCAGCTTCTCACAGTTGCTCGGGGCAACTCGACATCTTCGCCAGTTAGCCCCAGAAATGAGTGGGACGCTTGCCAAAGCTTTGTAAATATACATGAAGATGAAACAGCTCTGCCAACATCCTCCTGGTAGACTGGGGAATGAAGCTTTAATGAAGAATATTTCATGCTAACTATTTTTAATAGATGCCTTATTTTCCTGAATGGTAATGCACAGCTGTCCAACATCTGCTTTCCTTTCCCTCTGATTCTGATTCAAGGGCTGGTTCTGAGCCCCAGAAACGCTTTACTTCCAAACAAATAATGATGTCTGGTCTAAATAACTACATGTTACAGGCAGGCCTATAATGATAAACACTGGTGCTACACATTTAATAACATCAGTTGCTTCTCATGACAATGGTGAGCAAGTCAGCAGCACTGTTCATACCATGGTTTGGCTTTAATACATAGCAGCTCTGCCTTCCCCCTGGGCCATAATGACTTTATCCTAAACCTCTCATAAGATTTCTCTTTGAAATCCCCACAACAGGAAACATTCATGGCGGCGATGAACATATGATAAAATAACACAAAACATATAGAGCAGCAAACGTACTGTAGGTGATTTGAAAATTTTAATATAATATAATAAAAAGATTTTTTTTTTAAAAATGCAATTACTGCTGAACATACCACATAAGGTTACAAGCAGGGCTACCACTCCTTCCACATGTCAGATGATGTCAGTGTCAGTGGTTTCCTTGTGCAGATAAAAATAGCAGTACCCTCACAGTTGTTAATGATGTCATCAGGATATAATGGGAGGCACAATACAGGTAGCTTCAGCCCTGGTGATGAATAAAGGGAAATATACACCGAGGTCAGAGCAGCTAAAGAGCAGATCATGTCTTCATACATCAGACTTCCCCAAAGGCAGACTTTGTATAATGTTTCATTCATTGTATATAGTCAATTGTAGCCTATCTTAATATAGCCTACATTATAGTGTAGAAATGTACAGTTTTCAGGTTAGAAAATTTAATAGCCTACATTGAGTGAGTGAATATTACATTGCACAATTTAAAACTACACACACACACACACACACACACACACACACACACACAACAATAGCAGGCTATCCTCTATATTTCAAACTTTTGTTAACTGAAATTGCCATTGGTACCAGTGTTTACAAGTGTATATGCCAAATCTGTCATGATGAAAGTCCTTGTGTCACATCCCTGGAAAATGTATTTATGACAGAAACACTGACACAACGTCTGCAACACTGCTCGTGTTCCTGTTGTGTGACACAACTAATAGTCAACATGGATCCAAAACACAGAGCTCACATTGACATTGGCATACGTTGAATCCAAAACATGACAGTTTTGAAATAGGTGTCTTCAAATATCCTTTAGGTATTTTATGACCCAGCTTTGACACTAATGTCGTGTAGAAATATTTGCACAAATAGAAAACGGTGTGTAAAATGGTCTGTTAACCCTGCGTACATGAAACAAAACTGAGGACCTTTGCACTGCTTATTAATGGACAACATTGTAGTGACAAGTTCAATGTTGAGACGTGTCAGCAAACGTACACACATTAGAAATTGCATTTCAGAGCTTGTCTCTGCCATTGTTAAAGCTCAAACCCGTTTGCTGTGAAAATGTAGATATATTTGTGCCGGAAATTGCTTCTGTAAAGGTGAGGCACACTCTGCAGTCTTTCAAGGGCAGCTGTTTGGCAGTGTCTATGCACACTGTGTTTCACAGAGAAGGAAAAGTGCCCAAACAACTTTTATTTATTTATTTTTTATTTTAAATCAAGGATCAACAGCATGAACTCATTTCCAAAGCCGCATCGCTACAGTTTTCATCTCGACATATCTGCTCATATATCCAGAGCACAGATGATTAAAATATCTTAAAATATACTTATGGTAAAAAACTGCCTTCAGCAATACAGATTGTGACTGTGACTCACTATAAGGTATTAACATATTTCCTTTAGCTGTTAAATGAGTTTTTCATGTCAAAGTTGATTTACTTAGGGAAGTGGTCCGGTTGAGGCCATTTTCATGAATTTAAATTTACCGCAGGCTATCATTTTTTAAAAATGGAGAAATTCAACACATTGAGATTGAACCCAGCTATCTCCACAGACAAACCAGGGGTTCACCTTTTTGTTGGAAGAAAATGTGCAAAAGTAGCTTCACATGAGGGTAATATCCACTATGACAGGCTTTAGGGTGGGTGAACAATTTTAGGCCTAGTTAACCTCCCCTGTCTGTCTATCTCTGAACAGTACAGCCCCGCATGCAATTGCAGCCCCATGCCCAGCTCGATCATAAATGAAAGTGACTTTGAGAGCAAACAAACAAACAGAGCTTAAGTGAATCAGTTAGGCAGAAAGAGGCATGTGGCAGGCAGGCAGGTGATGGATGGTGGCGCTTAGGAGCCGTGACTTTTGGGTAAGTGACAATGACACACATAAAGGCCACCATTACCCATTTTAAGATGCGGTTAAAATCCTTATCGACCAGCCCGCCTCACTTGCCAATATGCCAGAGCATCACGCCAGCTGGGGCTAGATGGCAGGCAGGGAGTGATTTGCATTGACGAGAACCTCCCTGTTTCCTCACTCACACACACACACACACACACACACACACACACACACACACAAGCACACAGTCAGTTTGTACACAGACAAGTTCCCCCTGTGTGACAGAGTTTAAACCCAAAAGAGGAAAGCTCATGTAGTAGCAGATCATTGATGGTTTCCAAATGCTGCACTCGGCAATTCGTCACAAATGCACTTCAGAAGTAGAGTGTGCTGCAGAGTCAAATTAAAATCTGACACCAATTTGATCAAGGACACTTTCTTCATCCTCTCCCATTGCTGCTATAGAGACACTCACCTGTGCCAAATAATTGCATGAAATTACAGCTTCTTCCACACCTTCTAAATCTACACTGCTCAATGCATCAAACAGTGCATCACATCTCATCCATGTTAAAAGGCACATCTGTTCACATTGCCTGCATCCATCAAACATTCAGTGTTAGGGGTTGTCTCGTCCAGGCACTGACAGACACACCTGTCCTATGTTTTGGCATGTACATCGCCTATTTGCCTCAAATGTTTACACTTTATAATAAGTACACACTATTAAGCGTTAGTTAAAGCTACATTGTGTAGGAATTACTCCCATCTAGCGTTGCGGTTGTATATCGCAAGCAACTCAATCGAATTTTTCATGCTGCATTCACGTGAAATTGGGCAGATGGCAGACGGACGACAGTCGCTTCCGTGGTTTCCTACCGTCACGCTGCCACTGAACATAAAAACATGGCGACACCACATGGCAGCCAGCACCGAGCTTACCCGCTCCATGTAGATATGAATGATATAAACGGCAAATTCAGAGCTGAAAGGAACACTTCAGTTTGTTGATGGGGGGGATTACTGATTAATGAAAAACAGACTTTTGAACCAAATAATCGATTTTTGTGAAAAGATAACAGGAGAAGTTAGACAATGCTCCTTTAAGCATGAAATACTAAATTCATCATTTATAACACATGAATACTCATTAGTATATAGTTTATAAACACAGTTAAAAATGTTTTACTCATCATTGATAAGCACTAACTGTATTTATAAACTACTAATGAGTATTCATGCGTTATAAATTAAGAATTCAGTACTGCTTAACTAATGCAGCTAATAGTGTGTACTTATATGAGTATGAAAACTACATGATCTTTTTTTTTTTTTTTTAGAAATCGTGGAGGAAAATAGCTGCGAGATGAATGTGCATTTCCCTGTATTCTGCTGCTTTGTTAAATGCTTTTAACACAAAGTTTCTGACCTAAAAACTGTTCCAATAAACTTGGTTATTTACGCAACCATCATGCAACTCTTGTTTTTACTCCTGACAACTGTTGGTTTTGATGTGCTGCAGTGGTGGGGGGTATGTGATCAGCACGAGCAGCTCAATGCTGACATGAACTTGGTGTTAGAAGATTTTTGATGCACCTGTAAGACAGATGTTATTGATGCAAATCCAACACTTTGAACTAAGGTGTTCAAACCTCACGTCGATGCCAGGGTTGGAGCTTTAGAGTTATTTGTTGAGCATGTATGGTATCGAATCTGGTTATTGGATTCAGATCCTTTCAAACTCAAGTCATAGTTCATCTTTCAAGTTTTACACTAATGCTCGAAGATGTTTTAGTAACTTTATATCCTGGCAGTGAAGGCAGATCTGGCATCCATGGCTTCAAACTGAAAATGGCATTAAATAGACAGCAATATGTTGTTTAAAATATGAAATGGTTTATTCGGTTTAATCATATTGACAATTGCAGAGCCATGTTATTTTTCCTAATAGGCTAAACAATGATTAGACATATAAAGGCATTTCCACAACAAAAACAGCTCCTTTAACCACAGAATCTAAGTTAGATTGGAGGCAGAATTAGTGGTAATTTCAAATGAATGGCCTGAGTGTTTTGTACATTGATCTTCCCTGGCAGCAAGGAGAGAATAGTTTCGATTAGAGTTACGCTGGCCTGGGAGATCTGCTAATGTGGGTATTTCACCAAACTGCAACTATTGTTAAAACAGAACTTTCTTTCATAATTAATCCCCAGTAGTTTTATCAACCATGATTCCTGACGAGGTGTACATTTCATAGCTGGTGACGGTGACAGTTGAACGAACATCAATCATGGCATATACAGATTCACTTTGACTTACAACATGTTTGAAATTAAACTTGCATGGTTATCATTGTGGTTTTTGTTTTTCTGTGGTTCCATGAAGGAAGGTAGCTCCAGGTGTAGGGGAGGAAATATTCATCAATATTTAACATCTCCTGAGAACCAGAGAAAATAAGTGTCTTACAATTTCTTTTTTTTTTTGATTTCCTATCTGTTTGGGCCTAAGAAAACACCTTACAATGTTATTTTATTTTAATATATTTTTAATTTTAATTTTACAGCATGTCCACTGTAGAGGACAACAGGACGATTTCCGTGTGAAAATACAACTGAATTGAGATAATTATAGTAATATAGTTATATCAGTGTAATAGTGTTATTAACCCAAGAATACATTTAATTAGATAAAAAAATACTTGGGACCCAAACACTTCAGTTCGCTTCTTGCTATAATGCAGAAGCCCTAACAAGTCGATGATACAGAATGCAGTTGAGAAAGTGAGAAGTCACATTAGTTTCCTAGTTCCAAAATACACACACACTTTGCTGGACTGTGGACAGTATTAGCAACTCAACCTGTTCTTTCATTTCCTGTCAATACTGTGCTCAGTGGTTATGTTAAAGAAAACAGAGGACACACTGGTTTAGTGTTAGGACTAATGTGGCTAGGTTTAGTTTTTTCTTGAGCTCACCACAACATGGTAGCCTGCTGATATGGCAGCCCTCGCCAAAAGGTCAAAGTAAAACAACAACAGGGTCCATTACTATAATTCAAGTGAATAACTATTTTAACTAACCCAAATACTAAACTGAGAAGCATATCTAACTTAACACATTAAACTACGTACTTAAAACAACAAACAGCTAGCTATTGTTAGAAACAGATAGGAAAGACAGTTAGGAACAATGTGATGCATTCCCCTTTGTCGGTAAGTTCGATCGACTTGACAGGGATTCTGATAGGAAGACGTGGAGGAGAGTGGATGAGTTTGTGTTTTTGTTTCTTTTCAATAGAAATCAGTCAAAGCTAGCAGGTGTGCATGATGCCTTGTATGGGATGGAACCTGTTTGCACGATGATGAAGTTTGTGCTGTTCTTCTGACTGGCATTATTTGTCGCTATCTAGTGGCTTTTCATAATGACGTTGGCTCGTGGCACCATAGACAGCAGTGTTTTTTCTATCTCTGGCTATGCTGAAGTCACTACAAACTAGAGAAGTTTTGCAGTCTAAAAACTTGATCTTTCTGGAGGTGGGGTTTCTACTGGGTCTGATGGTGACTGGGCATTAGACCATGGGTTAACACTTGTGCCGGAATATCCCTTAATGCTGTGGTGTTTTAATTCCAGTGTCATGGACGTTGATCTGACTCCCTAACGACCAAACTGCATACGGAGCTATTTTTGGCAATTTGCAAATATCAAACAATAGTGACACATAGTACAGCAATAATCAACAGAATTAAATACATTAACCTGAAACAAAGCAAAAAAAAATGGCCTACAAGTTAGTCTGGCCAACAGAGCATGACGACTTTCTTCTCCCTATCTGGCTCTGAGTCTGTCATCATCAGATTCTCCTACATCCTTCTTCCTCTCCTTCTTCATCACGCCATCTTTTCCCTATCATAGCTGTGATTCTCATCCCCATCCCTTTTCCTCTATTTGACAGCTCTAAATCTGAATCTCTCTCTATTATCTACTAGAATCCCTCTGCTTTCACTTCTTTCTTTCCTTCAAACGATGTGCAGTCATTAAATACATTAAAAATGGTCCTGGTGTCCACTACAGTTGACCATTCTAAGAGACAGTTATTTCAAACAGTAATTATGAAAACTGCTTTCAGATGTAATAATATTGTTTTTGACATGTAATAAAAACAAGAAATATATAATTATCTGGTGCCAAAATAGCGAAGAGATAACAAATATTTTGTGTTTACCACCCCTCCTCTCGTCCAATAAAATGTGGTTTTTGGTATGGCGGCCATCTTGATAGAGAAATAAAATAAAGTTCCCACCATGCAAACCCATCACAAACACATGACACATCACTGGAAAGGCCCCAGGATGTCTCTACAGAATACTATAGGGCTTGATAGGGTAACTCCAAATACTTAAGGAAGATACAGGTGAACAAAGTGTCCACTACAGAGGACACACATGCATGGGCCGGGTCTCAGGAGGATATCTCCCCAATGCGTGTCTTGTCTTTCCGGTGTTAAGATGAGGTTTTCAAAATAAAATAAAGTAAATACTCGTTTAATCTGACTCCATAGCTTTAAAATACTTACTCCTTTAAAACACTTGTAAAAGTTAAAATTTAATCAATCATTTAAAATATAAACATTTAAGAATCAATTCTATTGGTTAAGAAATCTGGAATCAATCTTAGTTCAGTGATGGTATAGATTATTACAAAACCACTCAGTGACCTTCTTAACATAGGGGAATAAGCCCTGAGCTGCCCAGGTGGGTTGAAGTATTCAGAGGTATAATAACATGATACTCAATCTTATCTGTCCAACTCAGAGGTTAAGGGTGTGAATAGTGTCCAGTGAAACCATTTAACTAAGATCTTTTAGACTAACTTAGTTCAGGGATGGCAGATATAGACTTAAACTATTCAGTGACCTTCTTAACATAGAAGAACAGCCCTGACATCTAGGTTGAGATATTCAGAGGTCATAAAATATAACTCAATGGTTAAAGGACATGATACTCAATCTTTTCTATTCAAACTCCCCTCCTCAGAGGTTTAAGGGTATGAATGTTACCAAATGAAAACTTACCATATAACCATATAACTAAAGACCAAATAAATATTCCAATAACAGATTCTTAAAACTATTTAGAACAAAGTCTCAATTAAGGCAATTATTAGAAATGAAGGGTTAACATTCCAAGTTTATTGTGATAAGTACAAAATGAACAAACTATAGGCAAATAGTAACAATACTTAAGAAACAGATAATGCAACCACACTCGATGTGTGGGAGCTCTGGTAAGCAGATCAACTCAAAGTGAGTTCTTGCTCTTTCCCTTTAAATATCAACCAGAACAGAAACACCTCGAATTCACATAACAATTGGGATCTTTGCATGGAGATTACCATTGCGCATCCTGGGGACCTTTTGATCATCAGGGGGTCTTTTCATACTATGACAATGAATCACCTACACCTTTGTACTTCTCGCACTGAGACACTTGAGTGATTAGAGACAGTCATCAAATGGTGAAACTCTAACAAAGATAATTGATTAAATCACTAATAACCAAAAGGTGTAAATACACAAAGAGGTTACATCCAGGCTGAGGTAAAACTTCCATTGTTTCAGAGACAACATTTCAGGGTGGGGGTCTGACTGTCTTACACAGGTTCACAAGGGACACCATGCCATTTACAATGTTATCTTTGCCTACAGTTTGATGGCGGTGCCTTAATTTAGTCAAAATATCAATCAAAATCATATCACCAAAATGCATTAACATATCACCCTCACAAACACACTCATTGACAGTTTCATTTAAAAGTAACAACTTAGGAACATAAATGTGTCACATTTTTGTTGGGACTGTGTTGGAGACGTGATGATTTAAGTCTAAGGTAATTTCAAAGGCTGATTTTATACTGTGGTATTGGATTTCATTACCTGCCCTCCACCTTTATCACTTCTTGAATTCATTGTGTCCACAAAGTCATGAACAAGCACCCGAGTGCCCTGCCCCTACCTGACTGTCCTGCCCAGCCATAGTAAATCGTTTCTGTGTGAGTGGGACCGATTCCAAAGGCCTTCGGTCAAGACTGTGGTGGAGATGAAATGGATAAAGACTATGAATAGAGATCCCATTTCCCTCCAGCAAGAGCATGACACACAGATACACAGTGCTAGAAGAAAATCCATAAATGCAAATGGTGTCTTGCACGCACACTGGTGGCTGCAGGACACAAGGAACCTCGTATTATAGTGCAACGAGCTCATTGGTATATATGAACAGCCAAGTGGATGCTGCATTGATTTCTGGCAAACACTTTGATGCCAATTTGCGCATTCTGGGCTTTTTGACTGTCATGGGGTTTTTTTTGCTGATGGAAATGCTGCTATTATTCTGCACAACAGCCACTAGGAATTCACATATGCTGTCAATAGACTTGAATTGACGTTTTATTATCATATTATCTTCTGTTTGTATTCTGCACAATAAGAGGATATAATACAACTCACACACATTGAAACATCTTATATGACTTTTTTTCTCTTTTGATGCATGAGGCTGGACTTTTGTGCATCTTCTAAACAATGTAATATCATCATTCAACAACCTTTTTAGCCCAACTCATGAAAATCTACATGTGTGTAAATGGCTCTCATAGTATTTATGCACGGTGCTGAAGATACATTGAGCCCATGAATAGTATTTTACCCCCAGCGAGAACATGACACACGGGTGCGCTGTGCTAGGAGAAAATCCATAAATGCAAATAATGCTGTGTTTGTTGTGGTACTGAACAAGAGGATCTTCATATTGAAGTGCAATAAGCCAACTGCTTGATTCACAGTCCAGTGGGTTTGACATTGATTTCTGAAAAATATCCTTGTAAATGTTGGTGTTCTTGTTCCAGGCTGTTGTTTATTGTCCTGTTTTCCTGACTTTAAGCTAAACCGATAATTTTCCTGCTGCTGAAAACCAAACTTTGGAGCACTTGACTCAGCTTATACCCATCTGATACGGACAGTTTTGGAGAATAGTTTCAAAAGAGCACAAACCAGATGAATGAATAAATAAAAAAGCAACTCCTAAACTCCTTCTTTCTTTTCTCTTGCACTATTTGCAACAACATCAAGTACTGTCACATAATTTCATCATGTTATCTTTGCTAGAAAAATATATAAAGGAGTCTATTGTCTATAGGTTTACAGTAAAGTATTGTCAATAAAATTCCCACTGTGGTGTTATGTTTGTGTTCCCTACATTGATGGACAAGGTTCAACCCAGCTGACCTTCTTCTTTTAGCACAAAAATGATCAAAATACATCAGGTAGGAAATGAGTTAACTTGTTAAACATCCTTTTGGTGATGCATTTTGGTTTGGCTCCATTTCTTAACAATTTATTGTAAATACTGTAATTACTTACTTCACATTATGGTGTGTGACTGAGTGGCTCCTCAATAGACTGCATGCAGCAAGCAACATGCAGCATGGAGACACACACTTGCTCCGACTTCCTCCCATTCATTCTGTTGTCCTTAATCTATTCTGCTAATAACCCCCCCTTTTCCTCCCATATCTGAGTGATCCTACTTTGAACAACTTTAGATAGATAGATAGATAGATAGATAGATAGATAGATAGATAGATAGATAGATAGATAGATAGATAGATAGATAGATAGATAGATAGATAGATAGATAGATAGATGGGTGGTGGTGGTGGTGCCGGCTCACAGAACAACCATGTGGTGTGCACATTAAAACACTGGATCCAGATATCAGTTCAGTCCTTTATTTTGGTAACTGAACAATGATGAATGCAGATCAACAAAATGTGAACAAAAGGTGGTGGATGTGACAGGGCATAATTGACAATGTGCCCTGTCAATTAAGTCTTTTT
Source organism: Trachurus japonicus (assembly GCF_045865225.1). Classification (NCBI taxonomy): domain Eukaryota; kingdom Metazoa; phylum Chordata; class Actinopteri; order Carangiformes; family Carangidae; genus Trachurus; species Trachurus japonicus. Next base: position 28,555,557 of record NC_140930.1, on the reverse strand, counting down.
TTCTCAGGGCTTGAGGCAGCGGATAATCTAAGGTTCTTCCTTCAAGTTTCTCGGTCTGTTGCCTCACTGTACGAAGCTCAAGTTGCTCAGGCTCTCCCTCCAAGCCCAGATATTCTGCTGTACCAGGTAACAACATTGTGCACTCCGATCCATCATCTAAGATGACATACGTAGGTATCAAAGGTTTTGTCCTTGTTAGATAGTCACACTTTAATAACTTTGGGCCTTTCTCGAAATCTGGTGTTTGTCTCCTGCGCTCTCTGTTTTCACACTCACACCTTGCTTGCCCTCGAATTGATCTGCCTAGACTGGACAAAAACAGATGCGCAGACACCATGAAAATGAAACACTATAATTCCTGTGACAAGACTGCACGTGTCAATAACCTCTGTAGCCTGTCAATCACAGGCTACAGAGGTTCAGCAAAACATGTGGGCACGGGAATTAATATTATTACTGATGACGTATGACACCCATTGCCAGGAAAGATCCGATCTGTCTGTTTAGACTGCAGATGTATTGGCAGATATCTGATTTGTATCCAATTTATTTCGGCTGTCTTTACACTGCACGGTTCAAGTGGCTCAGATCGGATCTGTAACATGAAAGTGTAAACGGGACAAATACGCATGGAATCAGAAATTGTCAGATCAGATTCAGGCCCCCGTTATATGTGGAAATTAATCAGATAGGCCTACCTTGGCCAGTTGTCACAGGAATAGTGTTTCATTTTCATGGTGTCCACGTGTCTGTTTTTGTCAAGTCTATGCGGATCAATACAAGGGAAAGCAAGGGAGTGTGAAAAGAGAGAGCGCACGGGACAAACACCAGATTTTGTTTTCCTGCCGGCAAAAACTGAATCGAGCCCATTAGAAATCAAGACGATCAAACAATGTACACAAATGTGTCCAAGAGGCTTGTCCTGTCCTCACTTGAGTGACGGAGGATTGAACGGTGGCACAACTATCACCGTCACTGTCAGCTGCTCATCTCACAACAGCTTCGCTCCACGCAGCCACCTCACTGACTTTATTTAGTAAGGACAGACTAGGTGTTCACTTTGTAAACAGTGACGGGTTGGATATAAACTCTGAGCACCAGACTCACCTTTGTTTAAAATTATTATGGAATCATAACGTGACAAACTCCAGTCTTAAAAAAAAGAAAAAGAAAAGAAATAACTAGTTTATTTCCAGCAGGTTGTTTCACACAAACAAAGCAGGTGTAAAGGCAGATATCAGATATGGGTCACTTCTGATAGAAAATGTAAATAGACAGTCAAAAAAAGCCTGTACTGTAAAGACAGCCTTCCACATATAACGGGGGCCTGAATCTGATCTGACAATATCCGATTCCATGTGTATTTGCCCCATTTACACGTTCAGGTCCATTTTCCAGCATGGGTGTTTGCTCCGGCTCGAAGGACCATGAAAAAACTATGATGTGTGATGTCCAAAAAGAGTGTTAAATGACTTTAAATGTGTTATTTGGCCGTCTGTGTTCGTTTTGGAATTAATGACAATCTGCCTATAGGGGAAAATAACAAAATGCGAAAAAAAAAATATAAAAAGCTGCTCCTATGAAAAGGCTATCATATTTTAATTTACTTATATTGACCCTAAAAAAATTTTAGTATAGGTAAGGTTTTGCCCACTCAAGTGATACCGGTATCTGGTCTGGCCCAAGGACTAAATGGTATATACAGTGCTTGAAAAAAAGACCACTCCAAATGTTCTGCTTCTCTATGGCAGCCATTCCATTCCAGTGTCAGTGTCAGTCCAAGCACACCTCATTCTACACTCTCTGCATTTGCCTCGCAACAACTCTCTCTCGTAACGTTCTGTTATTATCTCATAGCGTGGTGAATGTGCAGGTCACAACTTTTCCACCAGAGCGTTTTGGAGTTGTTGGATTGTGTATTTGATTAGTTTGATGAGGGAAACCAAGAAATCCCATGAGCCTCCGTAGCGTAGCTGCTCCACCGTTCTAAGTTCTATAGCTTGCACTGACAAATAAAGGTAACGAACCTACTGCTATGATTATAGGGATTATGGCAATGGGCCAATTTGCCAAAATGTTGAACCATCCCTTTAAATATAAGTAGCCTACTTTATGTGTTCTTTGTGTAAATATCAAGCTCATAAAAAGACAGTTGTGATATGGTGGCAAGAGGACAAACCATGTGTCCAACTCTGTTCAGTGTTCAATCTTGTGTAGAGTATAGTTGTTGTTTTTTTGCGCCTTGGGAGATTAGCACAATACCCCCCCCCTCCACACACACACACACACACACACACACACACACACACACACACACACACAAAAAAAACCTTTGATCACACCACTGATTTTTGTTCCTCCAAACTTTACTGATTGAACCCTGTGACAATTGTGTTTAGATTATGCCATTAGTCTCTCACTCACCCACCACTAGGAGGCCAAAGCCTGTGGAATTGGTTTTGAATGTGTACAGTACCACTTTTCAGTTTCAGTATGGCGATATGAAACAGAAAATACAAGTTAAAATGAATCAATTAGTGGAAAAAATGCAAATCATGTCTTTCTTACTGGTGTGTATCAGACATAATGAAGGCTTTGGACAGGTCACAACATCTGTGTCATGTTGGTCCAACAGATTAAACTGAAATATAATAAACAGCTGCATAACTGCACTGAGAAAATGTATCAACCCAAAATAGTGAAGCACATGACCCATTTAGAAAAAAAAAAAGCTAAAGTAATTTAACCCTTCAACTCTTTGACACATGAAAGAAGACTTAACTAGCAGTTGCAGTTGCCACAGCCAAAATAAAGTACACTTATGCATCAATTTTCCAAATACAAAGAGACATAATAAACACATCTCTAATTTGAAAAAAAATAGAGAGGGGAATGATTAAAAGCAAACTGAGCACTGGCCATTCCCCAATTGGTACATGATGCAGGCAGAAATGAGAGGAGCAGTCTGTAGTGTGTGTAATGGAATTAGTCTGAAATGCAGAAGTAATGACTGCTGGGAGTGGGCTGAGTCAGCAGCTTAACAGGTGTTGTTAGAATTGTTTCGGACAGAATGCATTCATATTTACACTCACTCAGCCATGCACTATCACCAAAAGAATAACAGCTAATTATTATCCTGGCTGCACAATAACATGAAAGCTTCAATCTCATCACTTGACCCTGATAAAGATGGAGTCTTTCAAAACTACTAATGGAAAAAAGTGAAGAACCGCAAGAAAATATATTTTTTTATGATAATTTTATGTAGCTCTGTAGCCTCAGAAAATCTCAAAACGGTATCTTTCTGTTCAAGCTAAAGTTTAAAAAGAAACTTTTTCTTGAAACTTTAAAGGAAGCCCAGTGCGGCTGGACCACATCAGATTTGCATTCTGTCTAGTCTGTGCTGGTTTCAGGTCTATGCTGGCTGCTTCTCTCCTCCTCTGTGCTCAAATGTGCAGCAGTGGTGGAACTTCACTCAGTCAGTAACAGACACTCATGTTTCTGGGGTCTTGCTGTTCGTGTCCAGTCAAAAACATGTGGGTGGTGTATGATCAGATTTGACACTCACATGCCAGCATGCTGTACACGTGTAAAGTTACTGCACAGTCAAGACAAAACTGTAGTACTGCACATCCATAAAGTTATGGGACTAACAAAAGAAGATACTGTAGAGGTCCTGAGCTTGGTCACGCTTTTTAAAAAAAACACTGGATCAATACATTTCCCATAATTTAGTTGAGTCGAATACAGTGCATCTTTATTTATTCATGTAACTGCAGCTGTGTCTTGGAGCAGCAGCAGCCAAGACAAGAAACAAAGATGTCCAGACAGGACAACTGTAAAAGAGAGATGTTGGGATTCTTTCAACAGACCTTTCTTTTTTATTGGAAAACATCACTCCTTCCAATGTAGACACTGCACTGACTTTTGTTAATGCTGAGAAACTGCAGAAGATACCAACAAAATATGTCCTCTCAGCTTTGTAATCCATTTTAACTTAACATTTTAATGTCACTGGTGTTATTCTACAATAGCTGTGATTTTTCTCACTTCATTTAACTGAGTAGCAGCTACTGAGATACGCTAAGCTATTCAGAAGTGACTGGGAAGCAACAAGAAGAGTGGTTATACAACCAAAGTACAGATGCAACACTGGTTTGCCTCTTTGTTTGTTAACATATTACATGACGATAATTAAAGAATACACATTCACTCTAGACACACAACACAAACACTAACACAAAACAAATGCATGTATCAAGTTTTAAATAGTAACTGTTAACTCTGACAAAACAATACCTAAGACAAGACAGCTCCAGTTGAGTCAATTGTGATCTTATAAATACATATGAATATTTAAGTATATATGGAATAGAACATACAATATAATCCATATAACTATAATATATCAAGGAATATTAATTGATGATGTTGTTGGTACAGTAAAACAACCTTGTGCTGTGTGCCTCAAGTAATTGTGAGTATCATGACTGAGAAATGATTTTTTTTATAGAATATAAATTGACTCTTTGTTGTTATGACAGTTCTCATGAAAACAATTAATGAATAAAAAAGTCTTTCTTTCCATCAAACCAGAGATAATCATGCATCCTTCTGACATTTGTTCTAAACCACAAGACAGAGCTACACATGCTGCTTTGTTCTGAACCAATTACAGTTTCCTTATATTGTCAAATTTAGAACCAAACTGCAGGGCAATAATCCATATCAGATACAAACCACAGCTTGAAATACTTGTTTTATATTTTGTTGTGTCAAATATGTTGTGCAATTCTAAATAGAAGACAAACTGCTTCCCATTTTAATCATCAAATTGTTTATGTGTGTATCCCACGATGGTGTGTTGTGGTGTGCACAACACACCCATTTTAAAGGTGTTTGTGCATGTATATATTTTTCTATTCATTCATTCATTATTTGATGATCAGATTTGGTTAAGTAGAAAGACCCACCATGGTACAGTAGGTAAATGTATTTCATCCTTCATACCTCCAGTGTGTAATGCAGCCCCCACTAAAACATCAGTATGACATTATCAGGGTTATTTTACCTGACAGAGTTTTGTTTTAAATCATGCAAAAACAATGTAAGTTGCCCTTTAAATACACCAAACACTGACAGTACTTGTTCAGACCGTTATGTAGCTGTGGGCACATGATTATGACTAAAATATCAACACTGCAGGCCACACACACACACACTAACACTGCCATGTTTTGGCTCCTTGTGATATGGGTCTCACGAGATACGACTCTATTCCATGCTGGAAGTAAAAATAATGTTCCATCCAAGAATATGATGTGAAATATATTCCGAAGATATTAGTATACAAATGTTCAGACAATAGGAAAATCAAATGCAGACATCTCGAGTTACAGTGCAGTTCTTTTGAGTTGACAAGAACACGGTTTGGACATTGTTGTATTACTGAAGAACATTGTGTAACTCTGCTGTGAAACAACTGACATAATTCTCATCATAACTGATTGGCAAGACAGCCAAACCAAGAAAAAAAAAAAAAGAAAAAAAAAAGTTGGAAAATAACTGTTATTATCCTTTAAGAGTAGCTCCAATGGGTTTTTGGTTAAGCTGGAGAGGACACAAAACCTCAAACCACAAACAACCTACATCACATTCCTTCACACACTGAAGTCCATGCAGAAAAGTATATCTGGCCATTGGGCGTTAAACAAACGTGGCAACAAAACAAAGGCTGTTAAAAGAGTATCAGGTGACCTATGTAGATTCTGGACTTCATTTACAACCAGTGTATGAGGTTGAAAATGTAAGCTTGTTCCCACACGGGCTCAGAGCAGGACTGCAATAACCTGCCAACTCAATTCATCTGATGCCCCCGCGTGTGATTTATTGGGGCTTTCTACAAGGTTAAAAAGTTATGGCTGAGTTACTACTTGTCTTCCATATTAATTACATAAGCAGAGTGGTGTGCGACGCAGAGATGGGCACTGATATTCCCTCAAGTTGCACAAATCAATCAATATTGATCAACAATACCTTGATGTATGGCAACATCTCACGGCTGAGACCTTGGGCAGCTTGAGTGATGATGGCATCCAGAAATGGCGCTGTCTCTAAAACAATTCCCCCAAAATAGATAGGATGGAATTGAGATCTAAGGCACACACACACACACACCAACACACACACACACACAAACCTGCTTCCTCATTGTTTCCCCTTGTTCTCTTTTTACTTTCTCTCATGAAAACCTTACTTTGTCTCCACCACCACACAAAGGCACACTCTTGTGGATCTTTTTCTCTGGGGTTGGAGTGATGAATATGAAATGAAATCCATATGGTTCTGTCAATAACATGGCTGCAAACGCGGTTCCACGACCATTATAAGTGGCTACACCTCGGGCAATACACAAGCTAATGAATAGTGCAAGCAACCAAAACGAAACATTACTTCACAGCCTTGCCATAAATGAATAAACATGAGTGCCAGTGTACTAAAATGAAATGTTTACTCATAAAAATCCTGTTTCACTTAAACACATTTTGCATTTTCACCCTGACACTTCAATTTAACTGGGTGGATTTTATTTAAATCAAATCAGACAAGAGGAGGGGGGAAATGGAAGAAAAAGGGCTTGTGGGAAAGAATAAACACACTCTAACACACACATCTATTTCTATACACTCTCACATGACCACACACACACACACACTCAAGGACAGAGAGAATTAACAGCAGGCTGAGGCAGGTCTCTTTCCCTGGATGCTTCAGGCTATTTCAGGAGGCTATTTCAGGTCTTCAGTCTTCTTCCTGTGTCTCCATCTGACTGCAGCTAACGGAGGGCACGGGAGTATTTTTAACGTCATGACTCAACAACACCATTTTCTCTCTTTTTTTCTCTCCAGATGAACATCTGTTCACAGTTTACCACTTTAAGTAAAGCGAGATGGCAAAAAGGCTTGTTAAACTTTAACATTTAGCTACAAAAATAACACAAACATTTGGCTGTCATCGACACAGACATCGTATCAGGCGAGGATTTTTGGTGAGAATTTTTCTGGCTGGCTAGAAGAAAGGTGTGAAACTCCACAGAGAGACCACATCAATCCTGAGGAGTTTAGGGGATAAGTAAAGAGAAAAAGTGTTTTTCTCTAGACTCATAATCCTCTAATATTAAAACCACTCTGAAAAGTATTTTCAGCCTATTTTTAATGCACATCACTGCTCCACTCTGGGAACATTTTGTCCATTTCTATGTCAGTTCCATTTTCATGAATGTGATGGAATCTGACTTGGACTCAAGGACAGGTTAGATTTGGTCTGAGGGTCAAAGGTCAAGGTTACAGTAACTGCACAAAGCATAGTTTTGGTCTCTTGAATGTGGCATCTCAAGGCCACCTTGAGGGGATGTGTTTAGATTTAGATTTTGAAAGTAGAAGATGACTTTACAGAACACATTTTCAGCCATTTCTCACACTGACATGGCTTAAATAATAAAATGAAGCAGTGATAGTTAATATCCAAATGGTTAGAGATCAACATCACTGTGACCTCACGATGCTCTGCAAAAATAGCTCTGGACATTAGTCACTGTATTTGAAGAGGATATTGAGATACTTCCTGCAGCTAGGCTGCCTGGCACAGCCATAAAAGAGCCAGATGGTTATTCCAGTTAAAAAATATTCTCCTACCCTTTGATGACCCCGGTTATTAGAGGGATTTCTATCAGTGTCAGCTGTTCTTGTGGTTAAATTTGGCTGTGTTGAATCATTGTTACCACTGGTAGCAACCTTTGAAAGGTATTAATTCACAATGTGATCATCTAAAACCAAACTTAGTCAAAACACAGAGATGTGATAACATATTAATCTCCATATTAAACAGGCCATAATACACTTTAACAGAGCGCTAGAGATGACTCAGTCAGGTTGAATGAACTCATTTTTCAAATAAATATCACAAATCAAAGATGCTCTTTACTAAATGGTTTGAAAGTCCATCCATCTGATTTCACTTGCAAGCATCACTCATATCACTCATGACATATTTTACTACTTAATTTTGAATGAGCTTTGATCAGTTATTAATTTCACATCAAAGCCCCAATCATCAATGACCATGTTAAAGGGTAAAACTCAACTAGAATGATACTGAACTGCACAACAGGGCTTCCTGCTTTAGGATGAACCAGCTAGCATTTGAGATAAATCAGCAGCAATCAGGCTCATGTAGTGCTGACATCTGTGCTTCACGGTGACATCAGACAATGACTGTGTGATACTGTCTGATGTCCAGAAACAAATGAAATCTCACACTTCTGGCACATTTTGTTTTCCACCTCTTGCAGGATAATTAGATCAAATGATTGGGCTGGTTTAATGTGATGGACACTGTGTCCTCTGAGGTGATGAACTTACTGGATTTGAGGAATAATGAGTGGCTTTTGTGACTGGGATCCTGTTCAGACATGCCCCATATCCTACAACTGTCAGCATTTCCTTTAGATCAATTTCCGTTCACACCTGGTTTCAGAATACCTCTCAAATGTCTTTAGAGTGACAAATTATGATTGCATCTCTTTTCCTCTGTGGAAAAAATATGCAATCACTGCGAAACTGAAAATAATGTATTCTTGTGCTCATCCACACGCCTGGCAGTGAGTTTCTGCTACCTCACCGCAGGTACAGACTTCACAACAGTGTCCCAGTTGTTTGCCATACACAAATGAATTGTTTCCAAATGTGTCTGGGACTATGAGCAACTCTCAGAAAGTTGACGAGGCAGTTCAATGTGGTCCGCAGCACTTTTATTTAGATTTTGTCCTCGCTTGTGTTTCCTGCTGTAAGAGCCATTCACTGCAGTTTACAGTAATGAGGTTCTCCATTTCGTCAGGCAAAGGTGTCAGTGTTGAGAAATCCCAAAAAACCCAGAGGTACATTCAGTGACAATATTTTTTTTTTTGCACTCCAGAGGCAAAATGAAATTCACCCACATGGCAACAACAGTGTAGTGGGACTGGTAGGCCTACTGGCTTAAGCTTAGAGATATGACAAGGGATAGCAATCTGAACACATGTTCAAGGTAAGTGAAAGTCCTTGGTTACAGTACATAAGGTGAATATTAATTGAAAATCTGCAATTGATGTGTAAGAACGTAAGGAAGCATAATTGCTAGGGACACAGGAATTGGTTGTGTAGTGATGAGCATAGTGCCAATTATGCTTCAGGTGAAAAAAAAGGGAGATGAGAAAATGTGCATGAAATACCAATGAGCTATGACTGTATATGCAGAATAACTGACTGTAGTATGCAGAATACTCTAATTAGGTTCTGAGAGAATGCATCCACTTAAAGAGAAGTCCACGTGAACTGAAAATGTTTCATTTTGAGAGAAAAAACATGAACATATGTCAGAGATTCCTGAACATCCAAAGGAGACAGGGGGAAGCAGAGAGACTGGTCATAGCCCACTAGCTACAATTTACATTTGCACATGTAAATTGGCACAATTGAGCAGTCAAATTAGGCAAATGACATAAGGTGAAAATTGTCTATATTTTTGTCTGAACACACTTTCACAATCTGCAGTGTAGCTACTGGATGCTCTGTGAGTCTGTGTTTGTGCAGATCAGGGCAAGGCAAGGCAACATGTTTGCTGTTTCAATGATCCCATTACAATTTCGTGTGTGATGTACCATGTGTCACTAACTATGTTAGCATAACTATGCACGATTTTTAGCTTAATTATGGTACATTTTTACCTTGATTAAACAGCTTTGGAGTAATCATGATGGTTAAATACATCTTGTTACAGGGAGAATGGAGGCTCTCTGCCTTCCACATATCTCTTGGCCCAAAAACCAACTTTGCAAGATCAGCCGCCGACCCTGTGCCTCAACTCTCGTGGCAGCACTGCAACACATACGGTACGCGCAACGTAATCTGTAATATTTTATCTATGACAGATGAGACTACACAAATATACACATTATAGCTTCCTATATGATATACTGTATAATGTTATCCACCGCTACATGGATTGCTTTCTCGCTGGCTTCATTGAAAACAAATGCACATGGCCCAGAGGAGGGTTAGCAAAACAGCAGAAAAATGACCGGACTTGCATAATTACACTAAGACGGCTGATATCTGTAGTTTTGTTTAAAAATAAATAAATAAATAAAAGCAAACATAAATTCTGATCTGCTGATGGCTGGAACTGGCCAGAGGTTGACCAAAATTATAACCATTTATCGTGAGGGAGAACTGAAAGTTTTGTTTCTGTCCATACAATAGTTGTTGACATATTTTCCATCTGGTGGAGGGTTTGGTTGCAATACATTGATATTTGGATTTGTCAACTTGTCACACTTGGTTCCCTGCATCATACTTCACTGGTTTAGAAATCCTCAGTCACTACACCTCGTGGGCAATATCAGCTCACAAAAAAACAGACATTGGGTAGCAGTGCCTGGCAGCTGGTTGGGGGGGGGGCACAGCTGCTTTATGGAACTCTGCCATTCCTTCACATTTCCCCAAGGGCTCAGTGACAAGCTGACCATGAAAGAGTAGAACAGGAGGTATTGATCAGTGGCTAAGAGTAGGACAGCCACTCAGAGTATCAAACCCAGTGGGGGAGGACAGAAGAATTGGCAGATCTCCCCTGCGAGTGTGAAGGCCTCCAGTGGGGTCTTTTGTCTCTGGTCTGACAGGGCCCCACAATGCCTCATTGTGTCTGCCTAAACCAATGTTTTTAGTGCAGGTTTTTCACTGAACACTTCCGTCTTTCCTGCAGCCTTAAACCGAATATACAATTGCATGGGTCTACGTTGTGGAGACACATTAAGCGAGGAGTCTGGTGGTTCTCCCCCAGGAGTGAGTATCAGAAACTTTGTTTCCTGCATTTGGGTTATTTCTCTGCTCCAATTTGCATCATTTTATGGGTGAATTTCCTTTATTTATGTAAAGGTAAAAAGTTCAGGCGTCATGTGATAATTAAAATATATAATGGAATATAATACAGTAAGGCTGTTAGGCATTCTGTAGTGCTTTCAAGTTGTTCTCGTCTGCATCACCTTCTTTCATTTACTGTTCCAGTCCCTGCAGAGTCATCAAATATATAGACAGATTTAACGCGTGTGCCCTATTTTGTGTCCTTTGTACTGCATGTGGCATCTATTTATTTCATAGATACATTCATTATTGATTTTTAGATTTAGATTTTTGTCATAAGATAGAAGGAAGGAAGGAAGGAAGGAAGGAAGGAAGGAAGGAAGGAAGGAAGGAAGGAAGGAAGGAAGGAAGGAAGGAAGGAAGGAAGGAAGATTAGGAATCTGAAATACAACTCAATTGGTCAAACTCCCAGACTTCCATGTTAAAATATCCAACATTACAGCCTGGTACAGAAAATGGTTCTGGTCTGTTCAGCTAATTACCTCCTTCATAACAACTGTACAGTGGTTGAATTTCTACATAACTCACCCCATTAAATTTTATTCAGGCTTAAAGTTGTGTATAACAGCTTTTAAATACGTTTTGATGATTGATATGTCTCGGTTGTCACCCAAAATAGGAAGGGTTCAGGTTTATCACTTACAAAGAAAGGAAAAAAACTGCAATTGGAAAAAAAAAAGTATTTTTTTATTCTGAGTTGATCCACGGTGGACATGTATGCCCTTTTGCATTTACACCACATTTCCAGGCCTGAAAAACACGTTTTAAAATGTCAAGCTGTTTCCACAGCTGTAAGAATCTTGACTTTAGTATATGTCGTCTTGTTTATCTGCCTCTCTCTGCCTTTCTTCCTCAATGACTGGCACTTCCTGCAAGAAGTTCACATTTTACCAACATTTAACTGCCATTATTCATCTGGTCACTGTATCTCCTGAGTAGTTCATTGTAACCCAGGCTCACATCAAATGAGAGAGGGAGAGAGGATTCACTTAAATTGCTTGGCTCATTTCAGCTGCTCCCTTCCTGCATCCTGTTCTACCCTGAGGGAAAGGAATCATGAATTACCTGACAAATAACTACAGTCAGGTGTGACTATGGTTACATCTCTGCTTGTGCCCAGACTGCATTAAAGGTATAATACAGTATGTAGGAAATACCCCCATCTAGCGGTGCGGTTGCATATCTGAACGTATTCTTGATGTTGCATTCACGTGAAGTGCACACACGTCACCAAGACCTCACAGACAGACACAGTTCCAGACACATTTCAATGCAATAAATATCCACAATAACCACTATTTAATGCAACTAATGGTCAACACGTGAATATATATCTATATAGATTGTCCCGTCACATCTGACGTCAGATCAAAGCAGATGTCAAAGGCTTTTGCGTAAAGGAAACTCCACCTGAATTAACACAGCAGGACGAACTGGCACTGAAAAGCAGCTGTGATGTCCAAGCAGGACTGAGGGTGGATGACTGCATGTCGCTGCCATACACTCTGCCCTTGTGATGATCCCTTTATTTATTTATCACTTATTAATTCATTAGAGCATGCGACGCATCACGCAGCCGTAATCAAAATCAAAACACAAATCAATCTCTTTGTTTCGGTCAGATGTCATTTAAATCATCTACATCACACTTCATCATCTCTATCAAAAAAATACAAAAAAGTGACGGACAGAGAGAGAGAGAGAGGGGAGAGAGCAAAAGCTTATCTAGTCCCACCCCCATTACCACAGAATAAGAATATTTGTCATACATACATATCTTTTGGGTTTTTTTTTCTTTATTAGTTTCTTATTATTTTTTTTTACATTTTTGATGTAACATTCTTTTACGTATGACATTTGTAAACTCATTATGGTAGTAGATAGTATACAGATCATAACATATTTTTTCCATTGTTTTTGCTTTTTTTACATTTTATAAAATAACATACTTTTACATCACCGCAGCGCAGTTATCGGTGAGGACAAAGCTTTCGACCGTTTAGAGTGGTCTTTTTTATGGTCAGTCCTAGGCAGATCAGCAGGCCCCTGATCTGTCTGTCTGACATTGATCTGTCCGTCCGCTGTTTCACTGTGTCGTCACGTATGTTGTCACTGGTGTTGTGTATGTTGTTAATGTTGCTTGCTATGTGTATAATTACTGTTGTTGTGTATAACTACTGTTGTTGTCTGTCTTGCTGTCTGTCTTGTGATGTACGATGCTGTCCTAACGTGCAGTCAGTGAAGACAAATAAATCTAATCTAATCTAACCAATATTTGATTTTTGCTAATAAAAAGCCAAATAAGTTACACACTGGGGCTTTAAATAAATCTAATACATAGTTCTTGACCTAACTCACAAACCATCCTTGCACCAAAATTCTCCATGTTCTTGATGAAAACACATACAGTATTGTTTAACATACGTGTATGTTAAACAATACTGTATGGACTGTGTATGGATTTTTTGTAAATATCCAATTGATACAATCTGATTCAAATATCCCACACATCTTAGCTGCATACCTGCTGTTCTTTTGACTGTCTTGGTTTCAGGCGGCTAGCTAGCGAGCTTTATTTACTGGGGTTGCATGAAGAACTAATCAGTGAGTGAGTAACTAACCTGTCAAGTTTGTCTCATAGGAGTTAGTTGTGGGGTGCGGGGTCTTATGTCTCATGTTTTTATGTTCTTATGTCTCTATGTAATTGAGGTGTATGAAATGTGGGAATGTATGTTAATGTATGTAAGTTGCACTTCTCGAGGTCGCTCTGTACGAAATGGTGAAAACAATTTTCCTTGGAAAGGACAAATAAACTCATCTATCTATCTACCAGTAAACCCTCACATCAATAACCCAAATATCACTTTTGCACTAGTTAACAAACTAGCTAACAGTTGAAAAACTTCACCTCACGTCTTGTAATTAGATTGGTTTTGATAAGATGAATAAATAAACAGCCTAACATCAGACCTCCTCCTCCTCCTTTTCCTTTCTCCTCCTCTATGGTTATCACAGCGCCAGAGGAGAGGAGACGGTGCGCTGCTGACTGAGATGCTGACTCTGTGTGTGTTTGTGTGTATGTGTATGTGTCGGAACAATTATGGTTGCCACAAAACATCCTGTGGTTGTATGAGCTCATAATTCATATTCATACTATGAGACCCAGCAGTGAAGAAGAAAAGTGAGTAATATTATAGTGGTTGTTCAAAATAAAAGTCCTCTGCTTCTAAATGTTGTTGTAAATATTGATGGGGACGTACTACGCCCTGCATCGCTCCAGGATCTACGCCTATGTACGGTCTGAGGGGGAGATTGGGAGATTTGGAGCGAGTAAGTGTTTAACACTGAGGCTCAACTCAAAGCAGCTCTCTCTCTCTCTGTCATTCCATCGAGACTGCTTCATATTTCTCTGTGGATTAGGAACAAAGGAGACCACGTCCACGTTTGAAAGGTAATCAGCATTTTTGTACTGAATGTAACAGTGGAGGGAAAAACTCATTTCATTTCATTTTCAAAGCGGTGGCTCTACAGCACCTTGCTTCGGTAATTGTTACCCTCGGAGAGCTGCCAAGAGGTTTGATGGTGTGCCAGATTAGCTGTGTGTGGTTTGTCTCTCACTCGGGCCCACCTTGTACCCGGCCTCTCGCCCAGGCCTACGCTGGCACTGGCCCCTACCATCTGTCAGAAACTTGGGCTTTGAACCGCACCCCCCCTCTTTACCCATATATAAGAATAAAAAAAATATTCCAGCCCGGAGAAGGTAACAAGTGAAGTGAGCAACGGGGAACCAACCACACACTTTCCTTTTGTTAAGTTGGAAATTCAAAGAATTGAAGTGCCGCTCCAATTTTCTTTTGAAGAAATAACCACCAACCAGCCATTACTCAGCCCATCGGCTTGGTTTGGAACAAAGCATATCTGTGAAAATATCTTTTAAAATCATCACATCAGTACCGACCGGGCTGACTGATGCTGAGCGGGTGAAGAGATGAGTGAAAAGAAATACTGCAAATACTTTGGCACTTCGACACTTGCATGGATGGGAGACAGATCACGGCGGGGAGAGTTGTGATTGCATAGTCTGATTGGAGATGTCGGGCATCTATGGTCGTGATGGTGATTAGCTAAAGGCCACTTGATCAGGTCGTGATTGGATGAGGATGAAAGAGTTTAAAGCTCAGGTAAATGTGTTTCTGACTTCAAAGGCCCATTCAGGAAGACTGAACATGTGAACTCATTAGTTGACCTAATTACAGTACGTCCTTACTTCCTCCTAAGAGGTGACTCAGTCTCTGGTTACTGTCTTTTTTTTTTTTTTTAGCAACAATGACATCCAACAGTTAAATGAAAATATCATCATTGTATAGCTTATAACATTTGTTTAATTAATTTAAGAGATAAAAACTCAATATACTACCGTACTTTTATTCTGTGTGTCCAGTGAATGAAGAAATGAAACAGATGAGGATAAACAAATTCACTGTGGGTGTGGACTATCAAAAGTCCACACCTTGCTTCTTAATCTATTTTATTTATTTTATTCTATTATATTTTTTTTCTATTCTGTGAGCAACACAAACAAAAATTCATTCTCTATACCAAACTCCAAACTTTCTAAAGACAGAAATCTCAGAGATGTAGTAAGCAAGAGAATAGGTTTTTGTTTCTAATTTGGGTGAATTAACCTTCAAGAGCTGCTGGATCAGTGCGTGAATACCAAATTTTGATTTGCAATTCTGTTCACATGATATTATGTTCTTTCATGGGGAGCAATAAGGAGAGAAATGAATGACATAAAGGCATCAGTCGCTGGGAGCCTATCATTTCTAAACACTCTTTGCAGGAGGGTCAAAATGTGTGACCTCACTCACTGCATTTGGCAAATGACACTTGAGAGACAACAGACCGTCTGGATCCAAAGCAAGCCAGGGAAGGGCAAACATGGTGACAATGTTCCCTCACACACACACACACACACACACACACACACACACACACACATATCAGTCTCATTCGAACTCCCTGTTCCCATCTCCCACATTACACCAAAAAGCATCTTTTAGACGAACCACACCTGCTTGTCGGATCCCTGGCTTGGAACCACCTGATCACTGGTGCAGATGGATGGTCAGGAACAAGCAGGAAGTCTGGGGAGAGAGAAAGGAAGAGAAAGAGAGAGCAGAAATATGCAGGTGAGAGGGGAGTGCAGCAACGAGCAAGGGAGAGTGTCACTCTGATGTACATGCTGCAGCTCTGCTGCTCAGAGGAACATGTAACACCTCGCATTTCACAGATAGCGGCATCAAACAAGGTCTGGTTGATCTGTAAAGGCCTCGTTTGTCTTTTTCACACACACTCTGTCACTTTCAAATTATGTGCAACCAAGAGCAGACTATCATTTGTAATTCCAGCTCTGTCATCAAAGGCACATAACTTCCTCCTGTCCATCCCCTGTATGGATGATAGAGGCTGTAAATGGCATGGCGCCCTCCCTCTAAAGCCCTTTAATGATCATAATTATTATTATTATTATTATTATTTAGAAAGTCGATGCATAGTGGAGGAGGGCACCAGCTGGAGCTACATAACCGCCTGTGACTGACTGGGTCAGCGTCAACCAACAATTGACCATCACCTATCTACCATGGATCAATTATAGTTGCTACATTAAAGTAAGTATAGCCTATAACAGGCTTACACTGAAGGCTATTACTGTTTGATCCTTGATGGCTCAAACCATTGTTTTTGAAAGTGCAGACAGAAGACAGACAGTTGGCGAAATAAACCCTGAGTACTTGCTGGCTAACATCATTAGCGCCTTCTCATTTTCACTTGGTTTCTGCTTCATCTTGACAAAGTTCTTTGATGATGCAACGATGGATTTTATCACAGTGCTAGCATATTAAGGTTAACTGAACAAAGGTTTACCTAAAGGACAGCTTCTTTTCAAGTTTTCCACACATTCCCAGGACTATATTGCAACTCTTTTTCATCTCTGTAATTGGTCCTACTGTCCTATGTATCAATTAGTATATATTGATATTGAAGATGTCAAGCATCCATCTTTTTTTTCTTGTGGAGCTGAGGTAAGGGTATTTTCATTCTTTGTAGAGGTATATCTCCATCTAGCACCACATTATACAGCCCCAGATGCACATGTTTATCTAAGTTAGCAGATACATTGAGTCAGTTGGATCAATGCAACAGTAAACTGCCTTCTACAGCAAAACATGCAGCAAAGAGAGAAGAGCTGTATTTTACTGTACTGACTCAACAACTTATACTTCATGCATGTTTGGATAAGTGCACCCAAAAACTGTTTTTGGCAAGGTTTTTGTTGCTAATGAATAAAGATAAAATGCTACGCTGAATTAATGAGCGTTGAATTTAATGTGCAACAGAAGCACATTCACTGAGCCGAAGTTTTGTTTCATTTGTTCATTTTGCCAAATATGAGGAACAGTCTTTTGTTTTCATGTGTTTCTGTTTTGTATTTTACTGTGCATGGACAGTCTATTGATTCTTAGTTGTTTTCTTTGGCATTTGGAAGATATTGACGTCCCGTGTTTGCTTGTTCGTGGAGGCTGAAAACAACTACAGATCCAAGCATTGTACCTCATTTTTTTTTGTTTTTGTACTTTGCTATCACACCGTGCAGATATGCGTGCATGCATTGTTGAGAGGTAGAGGGAAAAAAAGAAAAGAAACACGCTCTACACACACATGGAGTGTGCAGAGGGGTATTTGCTTTTCTCCTCTTTTAACATCCGCCTATAAAAAGTTTACTGAGAGCCCTCCCTTCTGCTTTCATCAGCATTTCACTTTGAGCTCCTATTATGCAAATGAAATCACTGCTCTATAAACCATATGTAAATGGAAAACACAAGCATGTCCAGATGAAATTACGCTCATAAATTTGATCAACAGCTCTCTAATAATCAGAACAGTAAGTGAAGCTCTCCTGTGCTTTCCCTTTTTTGTTTTGTGAGATCCGCTCCAGTCATCAGAGCGATGTGCGAATTTGAGGGATGATTGTCGGCAAATTTGCGTGGAGCTTCAATGACGGTGTTCTGCATTTCCAAACATCTTCAAAGGACCCTTAAAGAACGTTCTCATTGCAGATTAGAAAGCACACAGCTCCTGTCCTTCAAGTCCATCGACCACACGTGACTAACTTCTTCAGTGGCTCCATTTAATCTCAAATGCATCTACGCAAATTTGTCTCAGGTGTAACCATGATGCATCAATCAGGTGGATGCAAACCCTGCCTTGGATTTCATATAGAATATTTATACTTGAAACCAGGGCGAGTTTAAAAGCCGACACATCAAGCAGAGAACAGAGTGAGATGAAGAGCTAGATTTAAAGGCCGTGAAGACTGAATGGATCCCATAAGCTTCTGATGCCCCAACAACATTAATAATAAATCGCCTATAGCCAGAAGCAGCCATTAGTGGGGTCCAAGCCCCCATGAAGGAACACTTTGACAGTGGGAATATAAAACTGATTCATCATTTTGGATAAGTGCTTCATCTCTGAGAGAGAAGCTGGGGCAACTGCAGCTGGGATGTTGTCTAGCAAATTTCCATTTGAAAAATTGTCAATTTTGGTAAAGCTACTGAGTGCAACTAAATGTGGTCTTACAGGCTTTTAAGCTCTCCTCAAAGTAATCAAGAGTGATTAAGCATCAGTGAATTATGCATTCCTTCTTGTTTTCATGTCTTTGCCTTAACCCCTTTTTTTTAGTTTGACGGTGAAATGTGTTGAATTTAGTTGATACAAAGATGAAGTAAACAAATGATGAAACAACATTAAAAGACTCACATTGTAGCTCATGCACAGTCATCTGCTCATTATACAGTAAAAACAAAAATGCTGGTTGGTCGAGAAACAGCTGTGAACAACTTTGATTTCCATAGACCATTAAAAGCAAATAAAAAATACAAAATTTCTGAATTAGCATATTAGCATGTTGGTACTTGATAAGTGTCTCAATAAACCAGGGCATTTATTTATTTATTCATTGTTGACTCTTATTTGAAGCAGCACAACAACCTGAAATATACTGGGATGAAACTTATAAATCAATATTTTAAAAGTTGCTGTGGTGAAATTGTAAGCACACAGCTAGCTGTTTACATCCATTAAACACAGCATTCGGAGTCATTTGGAGATTTAAAGTCAAATACCATATTTCCTCCCTTATAAACCGGTACTCAATTAACAACCGGTCTCTTATAATAGCCAGGGGCATTGTTACTCGAACAAATACAGGACGGCCCTAAAAACAGGCTGAGGCAAATGAAAAATCTGCCACCTGGGACAAACTGGACAAGGATATGATTAGAAAGTCTTTTAAAGTCTGTGGGCTTTCTGAAAACTTACAGGAGTGAAGACAATCTGCTTCAGAGAGGTACAGCCTTGCACGGCCGGACAGGTCTCCACTCGAATGGCAGCAAATTGCTCCAGCGTGCGCAACAGAGACAAAACAGAGCGGAGACAGGGTACTTGGAAACTGGGGAAAAGCGCAGCGAGGAGAATAGGTGCCAAGCAGCCAATGATGAAGATGAAGATGGTACTGAACAATGAGCTTATTGCATAATGGTTACTAAGGGACCGTTCGTTATTTATGGAATGGGCCACCGGAGGAAAATGGGGGGGGGGTCATGTCATAATATTCTTTGTTGAGGGGTGGGTCCACTAAAAAAAAAAAGGTCAGCAAGGGGGGGTCATTCAACATTTTGTCTGGAGGACACTGCAATGCCCGCAGAAAATATAAACAAAAACAAAAACGGGACATTTCTAAGCTGCAAACGCTGATGACAACGAGAGCAACGGCCCAAATCACAACGTTATTTTATATTGCAATGGTCTGCCCCGAGTGGGGTTCGAACCCGGGTCTACCGCACCGCAGGCGACGATGCTAACCGCTTCGCCAAGAACTCAATAAGGATTTTGCCCACGGCTTAGCACGTCTTTTATGGGTGATTGAGTTTAACTTCAGTACTGTACAGAGGCTACGCTGCCTCATTGCGTAACTCTACATAGTCTGACCATGGATGTATTATATTAACTGGATACCGGACCGGAAAATGGCCGCCGTTCATTTCAATGGAAGTTGCTCGCCTGGCGCATACGCCGAAAAAGTTTCTGACTTCCGGGTTTACTTCCGCGTTATGCGGCCCATAGAGCATGCGCAGTTGAGTCACCCCCCATAATGCTCTGCGGCCTCCCATCATGCCCTGGGGCAATGAGAACGAGCAACCGCCGTTCTAGTTTTGGCGCTGCGCGTTCATGTATGAGTTATTGTGGATTTAAGGAATGAGTATTAAGACTTTTACAGGACTCATACGGACTTTAAAACAAAGATAATGATTTAAAAAGTAAGACGGCCGATCGTAGGTTTACTACGGTCGTTTATATGATCGTTAAATCGTTTTGACAGTTAATTAATATACGATGTTACACTGAAAACGAGTTAGTCCGAACCTGTAAGCTTAAATCACAATGGAAAATAAATCATAATTAACTGTATTTTTGTTAAACATGACAGAGATGACCACAGAACACCTCAAATAATGTAATGAGGCTTTACTCTTACCTTTTTTATATTGAATAGTATATTTAACTTGCTGCACAGTTCACCAGTTGTATCTACAGGATGTTGGTGGAGGTATTATAAGCTTAGTCACACGTGTTTTGTTTTTAATCAACCACAGCTGTGATTAAAGAAAATTAGAACTCTTTGGCAAAAACATCTTCCTTTTAATAAAATTATGTCTGTACTGGCTGTGTTCATAGTTTCATCATCATCATTAAGCCTTCAGGTGGATGAGACTCTTTGTAATTCAACAGTTTTAACTTACAATTTAGCTATACAATATTTCCACAACACGCAGAATATCAGTGTCCACTAAATACAGCTGTTACAGAACCAGACATTTTAATTAAACACGAATGCCCCAGACACAGTTGATGTTGGATTTGGTAGAAGCAGAAAAAAGTCACAAGCATGTTTGTTTTTTTCCGAACAATTTAATAATATGATTATGAGTTTAAGTGATCATTTAGCATACTGACACTGAACAAACACACACTGACGACGGTGAGGAGGATGAGGAGGATGAGGAGGACGTCCATGGTTCTTCCTCCGGCCCCGGTGAAGACGGGGAGCAGCTGCACCGTCAGGACACACACCGACACACACCGACCATGGAGGAGTCTGTCTGGACGGACAAGTCTCGGTTTACATTTTACCACCGTGGCATTAATTAAGCCGTAAAATAAATTAACGTGAACGGAGCAACAGGTGTAGAACATCAGCCGCGACGAGACACTGTTGACACACACAAACACATACAGCATGAATGACTTATCAAGCTAAAATTACTGAAAAATATGGGTTTTACAGGGAAAGTAATGTAAGACAGTCCGGTTTCACGTCAGTAAATGCAGTCACTACGAGGCGATCTCATCAATTAAAACGTTACGTTTAAGAATACGAGTTGACAAGAGACTAATAACAGACATTAACTATCATAAAGTTAAATTAACTCGATGTGACCAAACAAAAACTCACCTTTGAGCCGTGTTTTCCACTTTTCTGAGTGATTTTAGCACCGGACAGCGTCTCATTAGTTCAGGCATCCTCGGTCCCGAGACACACGACCGCGCACTGCTGGTGCACGGACACAGCCGTGACGTCACGGCCAGAAAAGAGACTTTTCTGTGGCTTTTCTGGCCGTTAGAAAACATTTTGACGGATAAAAAGTCCATGACTTAAAAATATGGAATACAAAGATTAGTAATTAACGGAGGTTACAGCTGGAGGTGTCCTGTGAACAGTTTTACAGGCTTCTCTTTTACTATTGCGGTCTATGGGAAAAATCCTTTCTGGGCCGCATGGGATTTTTTGTTGCAGTACCACGGGTGGCCACTGGGAAAAATCGGCGTGCCTGCTGAGAGGATTACAGGGGGGCTGAGTCTGACAGCACGTACGTTCACGTTGCTTTTGTGAATTGTAAACAAACAGACGCCCCCTCGGTTTTCGCGTCCAGCAGTTTAGCGGCTAATTCAACAGCAGTGATGGATAACTCTACCAGAGAGGCTCAACAACTTAATGAGCTTCATTTGAGGAATAAACGGCAGCTTTTACCTGACGGGACCGACGCCTGAGCTACGGTAGCTAACAGCTAGCAGCTAGCAGGTTTTACCTACTTCTCTCTCTCTTTCCCTCTCTTTCTTACACGCACACGCACACGCACACACACGCGCGCGCGCACGCACGCACGCACGCACACACACACACACACACACACACAGCCCAGGTTGTCTGTCATCTGTCGTAAACCTTGTAATACGTTATTGAGTGCAGTTCACATTATTGTTGCTTCGGTTTGAGTGTGGATTAATTGTTAATGGCTTGTTGTGTAATGTGAGCTGGTCCAAAATCGCGATTCTATTATTGATGAGTTGGGTTTTAATAACAGCTGATAAATGGCATTGTGATGAGAAGGTGTTGCACACATGGTTGTCAAAATGAAATAATGTAGTGTCACGCGCTACGTGATGCGATGTCACGTGTCGATGGCTGGGGGGGGGGGGGGGTCATGTATCTTTTGATAAGGCTTATGCAGGGTCATGTTAAAATTTACTGACTCCGACAGGGGGGTCATGTAAAAAAAAAAAAAAGTCTTGTGAATCCCTCCGGTGGCACTGATGATAAATAACGAACAGTCCCTAAGGTGGAAAAAAAGACCTCTCTCAAATAAAAGCCTGCCTCCAATTAGGGCCGGGTGGTTGAGTGAATAAAGGCCCCAGTGGTCACGGTCACTGTTTGAGGAAATACAGTATTAATTCTCCATTTACCTTTGTTTTTATCTCCACTAGCCTCTCAGGGAAGTATGTGTCTCTTCAGCCACTCAAAGCTCAGCTACAGTCTAGTCGCTAACTGCACCTAGCATTAGGTGTCAATTGTCTTTTTGAGCTTGTACTGTTCAATTTTATACTAATCTTGATCGGTTTCATCCATGATTCAGAGCAATAATATCAGTTAGCTGGGCAGCTTTAAGTGTAGTGATAATTAGATTAAACGTTTAGCAGGAGAATGTAGCTCAGACTAGCTCAACTCATCAAATCCAAGTTCAAAAGGATTAAAAAGGTCTTAAATGATTTAAGACTGATTTTCAGTGTTACATCTTCAAACACACTCTCTGAGCCTCAAGGCCCTACTTACCAAAACTCTTTAGGTTCAAGGGCTTAGAAATGTAAGGAACGATTTGTTGCATTTAGGTTGAAGATCTGCAAAAACCAGACCATGAATGTCATTTGTATGTGTGAAACCTGGATAATAGAGCACTATCATTTTTTTTGTACTAAAAGTAGGCTAATATTTGCAAACCAGAGGAGCACAATGTGTTGTCATATTAGGCACACAATAGCCTGAAAATTATCAACTGGTGCCCAGGCTCTCAGCTTGGCTCCTGCTGTGTTAATGGGCTCTGGTCCGTATCCAGACTATGACCTGCCCAGCATGGCACTGGTTACTTTAGCTTTCACACACAATGTGACCCGGTCACCTTTACAGCAGCTTCACAAGTGACTGACCTCTGTGTTTGTGTTTCAAACACAAAAGATGAGCGCTTTGTCTTTCTGTCTGTTCTCTGTAATGAAATATGTAATGGTGGCCTGCTACAGAAGGATTCTATCTGCACCAGAAAAAAGGACCATGTTTTATATTCTAAAATTACACAGAGCCTATAATTCTGGCCGTTTTGTACAACTGTGATTAACAAATTTTGGCTTGCTTTTCTGAACCATGCCTCTCTTGTGCACTGTAACTAATTCTTTCAGCTGTAACTACAGTATAATGTCCATTATAATTGATGTACCTGAGGAGTTTTAGTTATATGTCTACTGTAAGAAGATATGTAATAAGCTATGTAATGAATAAATTATAGTTTTAAGATCCTAGTCAAGTTGATTTCCACATTTGATCAGAGCTTGAGTATATGATCTTTCATCCGCAGGGCGTGTCCACAAGTGAAAGGTCATACACGTAAGCTACTACACAAAAGACTGTGACATGACAAAATGTGTAAAAACAGCACACAAGGATTATGGGAAATTGGCATGAGAAATGTACACAGTGGGTCGCTCGACGATGAAACCTCAAAGGATTGTGAACATGTCATGCTGAGTCCGGTCTGCTCACAGTACACCCGACTCTGTAGGGCCTTAAAGGGATACTTCACCCAAAATCAATAATTCACCAATTTTCTACTCACCATCATGCCAAGGAAGGGTTTGGAGGATTTTCTGAATAATCAAAGCGCTTTTTGAGTTCCGGCTGCCAAAACACACACTATGAAACATCCAAATACCTCCATACTGCTCGTCCATACTGATCCAAGTCAATCATTATGGACGAGCAGCATGGAGGTATTTCTACTATTTCTACCACTACTACAACAAGGCTAAAAACAGAGATCAAAAGGAGTTTTGATGACTCCAAAAGTTCTCCAAACCCTTCCTTGGCATGAAGGTGAGTAGAACATTTTGGGTAAAGTATCCCATTCAGAATTACCAAATAACAATACACCTTAAGAAAATAAATAAATAAATACAATTAAATAAACTGTTCCTTGTTTCTTTCTTTATTTTACTTATTGAGATGTCGACATGACTTGTTGCAATCCATCAAATGTTTTCTCTTACATTTCAATCTATTTGCACTCATATTCACTTAATTCATGTAAGAATTACTTTTTGTATTCATTCCTTCAACACATTAAATTGAAAACAAATGAGAATATCATTTGTTAATGTAGGGGTTCTGGAAGTGGACATTTTATGGGTTGTTTCATCATTTGCGGCATTATTATTGCTGTTATGTATTTTACTGCCTAATAACCCCTGTCTTTGTGTCTCCTAATGTTTGGAGCTCATCCGCTGATGGGCCAAAAGCTTCTCATGCTATTAAGACTTTGCATGTACTTGTTTTAATTCGCTGCAGCAATTTTATGGATGTATCAACAGCGTTTTATTGTATAAAATGAGAATCCCCATGTCAGTCTTCTTTCTAAATTGACTTCTTGGCACTGAGAGCCAGTGGCACTGAGCAGGTGTCTGAACCTTTGAACCTGAAGTGTTAATGGGCTTGTGTTTGTAACAAGACTCTGACCTGGTTGTGCCGAGACAGCAGGAACACAGTCCCTCTACCTCTCCCTCGCAGACTGTCACCTTCAACTGAGTGCTCACACACTTGGCACAGTGGCAAGCAGTCCACACCCGTTTGCTCTGAGGAATCACACACCCAACACACACACATACACACACACAGTAAAGTTGGTAAAGATTAAATCAATCTGAGAAGATCAAAACTAGCCATACAGCATACACAAACACAAAGCACCTTTTGCAACCCGTTCATCAATAAAAATCTACTGAAATTCCACACAAATGTGTTTTAAACAAACATACACATAGCCTACAGAACTTAACCCTGTCAGAAAATTCTAAAATTTTGAAATTGGACCCGGACCTTATTGGACCTTCTGACAAAATATGTAAAACAATATAATTCCAAAAAAAAAATATATATATATATATATTTTTTTTTTTAATATGAGATTTGCATAGAAAATAACCTTACATACCTGTTGTATCTATTTTGATACACACATTTTCAACACGGTTCTACTATAAAATAAGTTATGAAATATTAAGTAGTTTTACTTTGCATCAATGCAGTTGAAGTTTCAGTAAAAAAAATTAGTTTTTCTTACGTGAACTTTTTCAAAATTAGAAAAAATATCCATGAGAAAATACATTTGGGTCACTGACTGACAGCGGCCATATTGGATGTCCCAAGTGTATAAATACTGTAACTGCACCCTGGTGGATTATCTCAGCATTGCATACTGTATCTGATTGTATACATTAGGCTTTTCAGGGGGAAAATCACAGTTAGGATGTAGAGGTCTCAAACTCATGTATTTTCATGTATCAAATTTGATACAAATGGCGACATAGGGTTAAACACAGGGGCAGACACACCACCTGCCCATCTGATCACATGTACAGTACATGCACTGACGCACACATGTCAGGCGCAGTCTTGCCTGAGGGCTGATCAAAACCGCCGTATAAAAGCTGTCTTAGTTCCCAGAACATAGATGCTCTCTCTCTCTCTCTCTCTCTCTCTCTCACACACACACACACACACACACACTCTCTCTCTCTCCCCGGAGGCTCCTGAACCATCCTGCCCTGCCATCCTCCACATCTGAGGCAGCCCTGAGATGAAACAATAATTACTCACATATTGGGGCTACATGTCACATATCAAACAATATGGATTTGGCTACTGGGGTGTGATCAGATATTGGCATCGTAATAAAGCACTCCTCTCTGCAATGCATCGAGTGGCTCGGCTCAGAAACGCTCCCAAATACAATCCCATTACCATAGTGGAAAATTAAAGTTTTGAGATTTAATCACATTTTATCAAAACAAATTTTCTTTGCATTTCATGCTTTATGTATTTTCTGTAATCCGGCGGCAGCCTGGTATACGGACTCCATGCCCATTTTTTTTCACCACAGGGATTGTTGAATTTTCATCTCATTTTCTACAAATACGCTCTCCATTTGGAGGAAGTACATTTTATCATACATCCAGTGATGTAACTAAAAGCACACCAGCCCCCGTCAAGGTTATTTGGCTTCCATTTCGCTACATCAAAGTCTGTATAGAGGGGACAATTTGGTCTTCTTTGGGAAATGAAAGACACATCACCAACTTTGAACTCCTGCACACATCAGACATAAAGACGCTGAATGCAAATATTATATTCAGAGTGAACATGAAATCTAACTGGTAATTACTGACAAATGTATTTCTTATGCTTTACAAGTTTCAGCAAACAGACGCTGCAGGCAGTGAATGTCAAAACTCAGTTTACATTCTAAAGACACCAGCTAGACTAATGTAATTACTTTCAAACCACCACAATATATCGCACTATTAAACTACAAGGCTTTGAAACCTCACGCTTGGAGTTTTGCATTCATGTCTCTTCTATCATGTAGACTAACTCAGAAATGTGTCCGGTGAGGGAAAGCCAGACCTAGTTCTAAAAAGGAAATGCAAGTTTCTGGTAATAGAACATTTTTAAAGTTTGCCCAAAGAGTCACTTTGTCTCTAAAGTGATAAAAAGGGAAAGAAAAAGGGATGTTGAAGTTGTTGCATGGGCATCCTTGCTTCTGATAAACAAAAGGTTTTGAAATGCGGGAAACATTCAACAGTTTCTGTTATTTTGTTTGTTTTTTTGCAATTTTACTCAAATAAGTGACTATCACAGTCAATACCAAACAAAATCTTCATTGTTCAACATTCACAGAGCTGTTGCAAAATAGTGCATCTCCCATGTGCTCTTGGCATAAAATAGATTTGTGGCTGCAGGATGAGAAGGGCTGAGTGAATCAGTGCACTGCACAATTCTACAACACAAATCTGTGCAACACACAACAAACAACAACTTTCTGTAGGCTGGATTCTAACGTCCCTCCTGACTCATCCAAACACACATTTACAGCTCACTGTGCTGCTTTAAGTAACGGTGAAATACTGCATCACTGACTAATCAATTGCTTTCTGCTGACTGAGGATAGTAGTGTACCAGACCACACCTCGTTTTAAAACCCACACTCCAGACACTCCTCTCAAATGAGCCCGAGTGTATTTGTTGTTTAACAACGCAGCTCTTCACACCCTGTGTTAGACAGAGCTCAAAGGAACTAACATATTTCCTCCTTTTTCCTAGCGCTCCCCTTTAATCATTGTGCTAAAAGCATGTACGAATGTAGCTAAGCAGATGTTCATGGTTATTTTTCTCATGTTGCTCCTACCCCCTCTGTGATTTTATAAAAATGTATGAAATTATATTTAATAAAAAGAAAAATGATGTTTTTGAGACGGATTCAAGATTCTGTATAGCATCACCTTTACTAGCAGCAGTAAACACTCTAGCCATGTAGCCAGACCAATTTAAGAGCTAGGCTATATACTGTAATCTCAGGTTGTAAAAAAAGAAAAAAAAAAGTTGTTGGCTACCACAGAGCAGCATAAAGTAGAGTGAGATTCTGTCATATGTTTTAGTAATAACATTGGTTTATTCACATAACCAAGATAAAGAAAACAACTGTGTGCACACAAAAATGTCCCTAACCACAAAACACTTTAAATTAAGCCTGTGCCTTTGTATTGTACCCAAGCACATGTGGAGATCCATTATGCATCAGCACACGGTTTCACTAGGTGTGTAAAACGTAGTAAAGGACGGCTTAGACCGGATTAGATTTATGTCAGGAGGTAATTCTTGCCGAGTGCATGTTCCCCTGCCAGTAAAATTCTCAACCTCTTGTACCTTTTGTATAATGTCCAGTAAAAATAGCCTCAGGTAAAAGTAGTCTGATTAGAAGTGACAGCCTTGAAATTGCTGGCAAAGTTCTGCATGTATTACTTCTCGCGCCGAACGTTTGCGAACCATCTGTTCAAATTGCACTTGAAAGCAGCATTCGCTCCCAACCGAGATCAGACCGAACTCCGGTCTACGTACGATCTCTCTCCACCCCTACTAACCCTGCTGTAATGTTTGAGCGTGTTAACAGCAGCTGCTAATACTGTGCATCGTGCGTGGATCTTTCCTGGTTTGATGGTAATACGCAAGTGAAGTGGACACATCTGTGATTTGGGGAAGTGACAGCGGAGTGCTTTCATCCTCTGCAGCTCAGCATCCACACTACAGATGCCCTGTGTTCACAGATAGTTCATGTAAAGGGAACCCATTCATAAATCCTTCATATGCATTTTCAAGGTGACATGACAACTGAGCAATTATTCTGTTGTTTTGAATTTACTCCTCAGGTTGACTATGTGCATCATGCATAGCTTTAAACAGCTTTCTTCATTTATTACACCGTTAAATGTATAAATGTTGTAGATTATATTTGAGCTGATGGCAGATAAAAGTCTTC
Organism: Trachurus japonicus; assembly: GCF_045865225.1. Taxonomy (NCBI): domain Eukaryota; kingdom Metazoa; phylum Chordata; class Actinopteri; order Carangiformes; family Carangidae; genus Trachurus; species Trachurus japonicus. The sequence continues at coordinate 28,526,564 of NC_140930.1, read as the reverse complement.
AATCAGTCTCATACAGTAAACAACTGTTTTTTTCATGTGCATGGACATTCCTTGTGTGATTTTATTTATGGAGTGACGCCAAGCCTTTATTTTTGGTCAGACACCGCTCAACTGAACATCAAGTCACATTTATTTAGACATGTTTCTGTCATTTTGAGTTTGAGCTTATGTGATCATGTGAGGAGGCGTACAGTACACTGCTTGTAGCCTAATTATTTTTCTATAAATATGATATCACAGAGAAAAGGGAAAATAAACATTTCCTGTGTTCAATTCTGTGTCAAATCATCTAAAGCGCTGAAATGTGCGAGATTCCAGATCCAATACCTCTGATCTGTTCTTTGGAGCAGTGAACCGTCTGGAACCATGCCACAGTCCAGACTCATAAGGCCACAATGTGGTCATGAGACTGAAAGAGTGAAGCAACAGTTGTTCTTTGTGTTGTGGATAAATGTGTCTTAACCGCTTTTCAAATTATTTTCCCTTCTTTCTCTGTTAGGCTATTCACCTGCTGCACCATCTCCCTACAGATGGCAGATTTATTTACAGCCGTAAAGCCACAGCTGCTAGTTTGTTTGCTTGTTTTTTATTCAACATTTTCTCCATTTCTTCTGATAGGCTATTCATTTTCATTTTCTTTCCCTTGATTGTGTACACTGCAGCATGGCCTCATGATATTAATTCATGCTAATTAGTAAGGTTCCATGAAAACCACTGCCACTTAAAGTGGATTCATCAACACAATTTGGATGTAAACAGATGATTCTGGGCATTTTGCTGCATAAAGCTTAAGTGCTTTTGGTTTGTAGTATTTTGACTTCAAGTACAAATTTAGGAAACACTCTTTCATGAGCCTCGCAATTCTAAGCAGTGACGCAATAGTAAAACAAAACTAGGAAAAACATATTTGCTTTCTTGCCTCTCTACTTTGGTGCGAAGACTTAAATACCTACGGAGCCAGAGCCAGGACACTGTTAGCTTAGATTAGCATAAAGAACTGAAGCAGTGGAAAAAGCTAGCAGAACCACGAGTAACAACCTTCTTCTATTACACCTCTAAACCTTTTACAGTAAATTCTCAAAAAGAAACCTGGGCTTTTATGCATTTGCTTTAACTGACCCGGCGTATATTTGAGAAAGGCGTCTATGTGGACAGGTTTTTATTTAATTTTGAATTTTTTTTTATGCTCAGCAAAGATGGAAAACACTGTGAAATCCTTCTGGTGTTACTGTTTAAGAACAGAAGGAAAGAGCCGGATCCAGAGCATTCATTTAGAAGTTTAATCGCTAGGCTATGTCTTCTAAATAAGACTCTTTCCTTGGGTCAGTTGGAGTTCTCATCAGGCAAAATGGCAATCTAAGGATTTGAGAAGTTTTGTACATTCACAAGAACTTGTAGAAAATAAAAATAGACCCAGCTTCTAATTGAGACCGGCTTTTATTTGCTCAAACCTGTCGCCAGACCCGGCCAGTACTATAGCAGACCGGCGTCTATTCGAGGCTCAGTTATATTTGAGAATTTACTGTAATACATTTAATCTATTTATAAATAAAAGTATAAATAAAAAGTAAAAATCAACTATTCCTTGTTTTACCAGCTGAGAGCTAGGCTAGCTGTTTCCTCATGTTTTCAGTCTCTATTTAAACTAAGCTAATGAGCTAACGAAACTCAAATAGCATATTTCCTACAGTGTGAAACAAAGTTTTCTCTGAGACTCACATTCATCTCTCTCTTGTGAGTGAGGAAATAGTTAATAAAAGATAATAAGTGGCTCGTTTTTCACCACAGCCCAGCCGACCTTGACAGTAAATGTTCTGTATAGACAGGGTAAAAAAAAAAAAAGAAAAAAGGCAGCACTTTAAGCTGAAATCCTAATGGTCAGATGTGTAGCTAAAAGTGAAAAACAGATGCCTTAATATGTTCCTCCCGCTGCTGTTCACATCAGCCTCTGACAACAGTTCTTAGAGATAATCACAGCTCATACAGATCAGATGGCGAGGGACTGGTGTGTGTGACTGCCCTCTTTGGTGTGAAAGTGGAGAGATCTTGAAGTGGCAGCAACAAACAATGAACAGACCCCTGCTGGAAAGACTTAGTGCATTTTAATTAATACACTGCCACACCAGAAAATTAAAGATATTGCCACTTTCGAAATCGAATCCTACTGTTTTGTTTAATTTTCTCCCTCTGAATCGGGTTCTTAATGAATCCTTGTCACAAATTCTTGGGGTTACTGTGTTATTGATGTAGCAGCATTTCTAATTTCAGAACCACTGCAATTTGTCCCACAAAAGGCGGAGGGAAAAAAAAAGCCAAATCAAAACCTTAGTGTAGATTGATTGGTTTCTGCACAGCGGCCCCCACCATCCCCCCCCCCCTTCAATTTGCTTTGTTCTACTGAAGTGCACCTTCATGCTTGCCTTTGCAAATTGCAGTTTTTACTTAACACAACGCTTAATTGCAGGCACATGCTCGAGTGGTCACGGTGCCCATCAGAGGCAAAATGAGTCACAACAGCACAGCGTAGATTATTCTGGAATCAGCAGCCGTGGTGCCAGGCTCCCACTCTAAAGCCCCCAGGTTGCAAAACCAGAGCCGAGTCCATCTCTGGGGCACCGGCACCAGATGGCAGAACCAGTAACCGAGCTGGGGAGAAAACAGCAAGGAGGAATGAGGGATAGAGAGAGGAAATGAGAGAAAAGTCAGAGTTTGGAAAAAAAAGAGAGGATGGAAAGCGCTTGGGTTCAGTCTGATCATTAGATTTCTAAACTCAGACGGCTGCGGATGGATTTGCATAGCCTGGGGTTGGCAGTGGCCCACTTTCCCCTCGCTGTCTTTCTGAAAGACTGCCAGTGCATTCCATTATTTGTGTCAAGGCGGGTTCTGTGATGAAGAAAATAACAGTGCTGGCACATAGTCAGAGTGTACGGTCTCTCCTCTCTCTCCTCCCCTCCCCTCCCGGTGTTCACTGTGCCTGGCTGATTCCTGAATGCAACCCAGATATCTGCTGTGGAGGGAGGGAAGGAAGGGAGGGATTGACAGAAAAAGAGAGAGAGAGAGAGATGGAAAATACAGCAGGTAGGAGAAAGTGTAAGGTGAGATGAAGAGGGAGAATGTGTTAAAGAATGCAAGAGATAGAGAGATCAGTGCGGGACACATGCTTTCTGCAGGCAGAGCTTGAGGCCTGGATCAGTCTGAAGACTGAACCCAGCCAGAGACCAGACCGGCTCCCACAGTTCACATGGCTTTGAGACATTACTCTCCCATCCTGCTCCTGTGCTACCACGCTAGCAAGGACAAAAAGAAGTGCATGCTGGATAGATGTTGGATAGAGGAAGAATGATGTTGACAATCCACAGGGAGATTAATCACACTGATGGTATATCATCTCACTAAACATGTGACTTGGCATGAGCACATAAATCTAAGAATTGGTGTGCTCTATGTGAAAGATCTGTATCTTTGAGCACAGCTCCACTGTTGTTGTATTAGATATAATTTTACTGTTTACTGTTTGCAACCAGTTTTACACCTCAGGACCTACCATACACAAGAGGACTATGAAAAGACACTTAAAATATTCAAAAGTCTGACATCTTCTTAGGCAAGTTTGTTTCAATATTTGAGTTATGAGATTCGAGGAGAAAACTGCTTGAAATTCTACGTTATCATTATTATTATTGTTCTTTCTTTCAGATTCAGATTCTGAAAACTTCATTGTCTGTCGTGACAGAGAATGTTCTTTGACATTGCTTGCCTACACCAAACAACACACATTGTTTCGCTAAATCACCTTCACGCTCACTGTCGTCTTAGTTGATGCTTGTTGCTGGAGGAAAATATCACCATTTACATGAACCAAGACTAAAAACTTACAATAAACTCACACATGACAGACAACAGGAACGTTCAAACTTTAACAAAGTGTTCATGATTTAATGCCAACATTTGTCTGTGGCTTAAAAAAGTTGTTTGTACAGGTAACCATTATAGTTTTTGTTAATGTCCTGTACATGTGTATTTGTGTGTGTATACGAGTGACATGTCATGCTTTGTTCTTTATCCCATAATTTGAATATGTATGCTATCTTTTTATTAGCATTAAATCAAAGCCCCAGCTCTCTGCAGCATCTCCGATATTCTGTTTATTACGGTGGCTGAAATCCGGAAGCTCTTGCAGCGTGAGGCCATTGTTATTCATGGACAAGGTGTTTTCACTGTCTCTGCATATTTTTAGGGATTTGAATAACTATCCCCCTGTGGCTCAGAATCTGCTGACCTAATGAGCCAACCTGACTGATTGACACGGGAGACCATCAGAGCAGCCATTCATCATCTCCTGTGGTGAATAAACATTGGATATTTCATCCTCCCAATGTGTGCTTGATAATGGATCATTTTAATCCTGTCAGGAAAAAGAAGAGAATCCCATACAAACTGCCTGACAATGTCTGATCACAGTCCGACGTCTTAAACCCACATGAGAAGGATGTGGGGGCTGCCAAGAAATATAAAATGATGATTGCTTTTTAGGTTCATCAAAGAGCTCATTCTACCCTAAAATTGCTGGTCGCAGTACAAATCGAAGCAGGAAAATGTTTTTTTTTTTTTCTTAAGAAAAATAAAGTAACTTTATTTGACAAATTTGAGACTTCTTTAGGAGAGTGATGAAAGCCCACAAATGACAATGGTGTAAGTGAAATGCACTGGAAGCTTTTTTTTAAACGTTTCTGTCCCTGATGCATTCAGGGACTCACATCAAGCTGTCATTTAACAAGACTTCTTTTTAGAAATCCCAGCTGTTCTGACTCTGCCCTTAAGACGTTGGATAGACCCAAACTTCCTAAATCTGGTATCATCCTGTCAAAATGAAGATTAGTGAGATAATGTGTAGTGGATAATAAGCCTTGCTTGTTCTCTTTGAACATTTGTGCCAATGTTAAATGCACAGCAAACCTAAAACTAATGATTTCAAAATGGGTCTTTCAAGGGTAAGAGGGAAAATAGCACTGCAATTACACAAGTAATTAAACAAATTTTTACCACACTGAAGCAGCTTTCTAGAGTTCAAGGGGGATAAAATGACTGCAAGGTCAACTGAGCTGACCCGCTCAATTATAAAAATCGTTCCAATTGAAGTTTCTTTCGCCCGTTCCTTCAGTGCGCGTAATTTCACTCAAAAGCCAACAGAGATGAGAGGCTTTACATTGTGGAGACACTGCCAAAGTTTAAATGTCAAGTGCTACATTTCTCATGTGTTTTAAGTGAAGTTTAGATCCACAAAATGATAAATTAGTGATCTGAACAACCAAAACACCATCTCAATAGTTTTATACTCCTCTCTCAAGCTTTGGAGCTCTTGTGATAGCTGGGTAACAACACTTATTAGGTTCTGAGTTGTTCTTCTGATTGGCTGACTGTTAAAATATAGATTTCAGGTAAAACACACAGAGAAACCAAATCTGAGGGCATGTCTGGTTTAGGCAAGGCAAGGCATCTTTATTTATATAGCACATTTCATACCAAGGCAACTCAATGTGCTTTACATAAAGACAAAACATTTAAAAAGAACAGCATGAAAACAAAAACACAGAGTTAAAAGCAGGAGCAAAGAAGAATAAAAAGTAGAATAAAAGAAAATAGATAAAGTTTAAAGTTCTCAAAAAGAGCTCAGCTATAAGCACATGAAAAGAGAAATGTTTTTAACCTGGATTTAAAAGGCTTAGTTTGTCAGTACATGCTGTATGTATTTCTCCATGGACTGAGGCTTTACTTTTACAGTGTTCATATAGAACCTAGAGCTGCTTTATAATCAGAAACACATGGAAATGCCACTTTATAATATGGGGCTTATGATGCAAAAATATGTCAGCGAGTGTTTGGATATTTTGTTGGGAAACACTTCTTCCTCCCTGCACCTCTCAGGCTCAGCAATGAACATTCTTTGTTGTTTTTGTTCTTCAGCTGCTCTGTCCATTTCCAGTTTTTTTTGCAAAGTTTCATCTTTATGCATGCAGATAGATTTATGAAATCTTGATGAAACAAATATGCAATCATTTACTTTTAAATGGGGATTTTAGCCAGAAGTGAATGGACTGCTGGAGTTGATTCAATTGACATCACTGAGAGGGAAGTCAACTTGTAAATAAATACAGCAAAATCAAAGGGAGGAGAGAGAGTGAGAAACGTGAGCTGGCCGTGGATATTGTAGCCAGGTGACGTGAGTCGCATCTTCCTCACGCCCCGCGCTCCATCCACCGGGCTCCTTCAGGGACAGGCCTACCCACAGAGGGTCGTCACACTTCCTGCGTGTTTGATTTCCATAAAACGGTTTACACACACACTGCAGCTTACAGATTTTATAATGCCTCTGACACCATTCATAGAGTAGCGCTGGTTCTCAATGAGAAGTGTTTGTCAGCTGTCAGCAGAAAAAACCTGTAGTTTAAATAACAGTTGCTACCCTTTATACTGCACATTGGCCTGTTTACTGCATCTATTTAGCAGTTACAGTGACTGTGAAGGGTTTTCCTGAAACATTTATGCACACCGTCAGTAGTCTCCATTTAAATGCCTGAGTGGGAGTTGAGCTAAGAGTTACTTTAGAAACTGCTTAGACTGGAAAACATACAGTAGGCCTGCCCTTTATATCTTTGGCATTCAATCCAAAAATCCCTTAGGGAGGCACACACCCATTTAAAGGCTGTTAAATGATGATTGATGAGGCATCCTCACAATGAGCTTGCCCCCTTCCTCTACTTTAGAAACAATCTGTTATCCCCAAAACACCAAAAGCCAGGCCACATTGTTGTATTAGCCCCCCTAATTTTCCTGCATCAGGGGAATGGGAGCCATTAGCCATTTAAGTGACAGCAGAGAGCTTCGAAGGGCAAGTTGTCCAGAGATGGAAAGTCCTTGTTCTAAGTGGAGGTCAGAGGGCTGCTAGTTTGTTGTACTCCTCGCGGGGCCTCACACAGAACACTCACATGCTCCCCGTTAAAGATAGCTCGGTGCGGCATATGGTCTGGGGAAATATCGGGGAAAAGAAAATAGCAATTGAACAAGTAGGGTCATGTTGTTTAGTTTTCAGTTCACTGAAGCTATTAGAAAAAGTGTGTTCAGCAATATCACAAACCGTTCGTCAAAGTCTCCACTTTTCGGTCTCAATTGTTGTTGTCTTTATGAAAACATACATTTTAATTTGCCGACAAATCTCACTTTACTGAGCGCTATACAGCCTAATCTATTTGTGTATGCTGCTCTGCACTGCATACAGTGCATCATCTGATTTTCATATCCGAATTGTTATGAAATAACTGTGAAAGTTCTCTGGAGTCAACTGGAGTTCAAATTTATTTAAAACCTTTTTTTTTTTTTTTTCAAAATAACAGTTCTTTTTTTTCTGGCAGGTAAATATCTGAATGTTTGATTTGTTTAAATAGTTAAGTTAATATCTTAAAGTTAAAGGGCGAACGTCTTTATTTCATGTGGTCTTCATTTATCTTATCTAATTACTAGTTTACAACAGTGTGCACTGAGTAAGAGTCATTGTCACTGATACTGATACACTTAAAGCAGATATCAGTGGCACGGCCGTTTCGGCTAATGCTGTGTTCAAGGCAGGCTTTTGAAACCGTAAGTTACAGCTTCAAGTCACAACTACGACTTGGTAGCGTTCCAGGTAACCCGTAGCTCGTGTTTTTACCGTCCTGTTGTCTGTGAAAGTTCCCTATAACGGCCACTCGTAACTTCCGACCCGTGAACTCGTACCAGATCGAACTGGTATGACTTCACAGGAAGGAAAAACACAAAGTACGAGTTTCCTTGAACGCACCATGAGTTAGCAGCCCCCGCCCTTGTCAGGCATCAATTGGTCCTCGTGCTACGTCACCACATTCACGCGCATCCCTTGGCTGCACACACAGCCCTTCATGCCGTTCTCTCCCCTCATTGGATAACACTTGTATCCCACAAGGAAAATTTTCTCCTCGGGTTACAGCAGAGCAGAGTGACGGAGAGACTCGTGTTTAGGCTGAAATACTTCATGTAAGTGATTGCTGACGGAAAATAGGACTATTTAGGACTTATATTAACAAAAACATTCCACTGATATCTGCTTTAAACAAATGTGTTGTCTATTATTGTTTGTCTTCAATACACTACTGATTGTATATACTGCTTCTTGCTGTACTACTTTTGTTGTACATTTAATGTGTTTAAATGTGCTGTTTATAAGTAAAGTTCAGGATGTTGAATGTTGGAATTATCAGAGGTGAAGTGAACACCGGAGGAGGTTTGCTACAGACAAGAGACAAAACTGTGAATGTTTCAATGTTTCATATTCATCACAGTTACAGTAATTACAAATGTCTTGCTCATTTTTTCATTTTATTGTTCAGATTTAGAGGCTGCTTCCTGCTGCGGAGAGTGTAATTTTATCAGAATGAAACACGAAAATGAATAACCTCAATAATATCAGCGGTGCAATAGTTGAAAAATTGTGAAATTTGACACCATGAAACCAGATCATCTATCAAGCTTACCTGACAGAAGAGGAGGGGGAAGGTGTTAACATCCTTGTGCAGCAGGCTTGTCAGGTTCGGTGTGTCAGGCAGCTGGGGTCCATGGAAGGCACAGAACAGCGCTCAGCAATCTGAGGAACTGAGGCCTTGGAGGGCATCCCTAATACACAGCTGGGGCAGGCAGCACAAGGCAGGGTCAATGAAGTGTCTGCTGGCCTGGTCTTTGGCCCAGTGCTGCTCTCTGCCTCCTCTGACCAGAGTTTGGGCCTTGAGCACAGTCCTCTGCTTCAGTGAATATCAAAGCAAGCGATGCGGTCCCTGGATGCCTCAGTATGAATGTTTGGTCCCATGGGGAACGGTGTTGTTTCTCCTATGACTGCACACTTGTAGATCTGAAAAACCAGGCTTCTGACTTCAACCCATGATGCTCCTGCCTGGCTGAGTCAGGAGCCTGAGGTACCCGGCCCTGGATTGGCTCCCTCTCAGCATCTCTCTCTCACAGTCAGTGATGTTTGGGAGCTCACAGTGCAACAGTAAAGGTGCTGCTCCCTGGAGCTGATCCACCACATCTGATCAAACATGGTCTTCAGTGTATCTGGGTGTTGTACAACCAAGAGATGTGAAGCTTTTAACCAAAGCAAATTCTCTATCCACCTGTTCTTTCAACTTGTTGATGCTCCAGTAAAAGAAAGAATCCCCTTCATACACACACACATAACTTTTCCAGCGTCTATTTTTCCCATAGGAACATACAGGGCCGTTGCTCTGGGCCCCCTAAAGCGGGCCCCTACCCCCTAAATTTCCAGGTTTTTTTTCTTTTTTATTTATAGCCTACTTTGTTTTGATGCTAATGCAGCATTACTATGAGTATTAGTCAGGGTCTTATGCAGAATAAATCAGTAATATAAAGACTACTGGGGTTTTTTATGGGGTTCACCTTTCTCCCTACAGCCCTGGGAACATAACTAGTTTGTCTAAATGAACTTTACTCACCTACTTCAACTTATTTCAAATAGGTGGTTAAAAAAATAAATTGTAACAACAGCTGAAAACCAATAACATCTTAAAATGGTTAAAATCCTAATATCTAAAAATGTATTGACTAATGTATTTTCTTTAACATTTGTTAAGTGAGAACTGCCAATGTAATAAATCCCAGAAATAATAACATTCATTCAGTTATTGTATCCATCAAAAGGTCAAACTCACTCTTGCAGATGAGACGAGGTGGCATAGAACATTTTCATAACTGCCACAAATGAAGGAAAAAATAACAAGAGCACTTTGGCTCCTCGGTCTATTAAAGTCGATGCAACCTTGGGATGGAAATGGTTTGTGTTGGGTCTGAAGAGAACCGTGAAGAGATACGAAACATCCAAGAGGTATAGAGCGTTTTTCATTTCATAATGTTTCGAGCACAGAGCAGAAGTTTATACACCACATACAGTACTTACTGTAGACATTCACCAATGTGAGCATTAATTCAGGTCTGCTTTAGAAAGAGGTTTCAATACACTTAGGTTTTCTCTGGCTCTTTACATTGCTTCAATCATTCTGCTGCTACATCTGAGCAAAGATACATAATCTACAGCTTGGCTATAACGCTTGTTTTATTCACGCTGCCCGCCGCTTGCATCATTTATCTCTTTCTCTTGTGTCGATATGACGTGTGAAATATTCAGCTGCGTTTTTAAGGTGAGCAGAAAGAATGTAACTCTGTGACTGTGACAAGCACCGACTTGCCGCTGCAGAACAGCACACGTAAAGAATAGATAAAATCAACAATGGAGATAAATTGTGTTTCAGGACACAGCCTAGAAGCGAAATGATTGCCAGGTTGGTATTTTCATCCCCCCCATGTTGAAATAAATTGTGCACTCTAGATGAGCGCTGATGGCCCCCAGCAAAAGATACAGTATGTGAAAATAAGGGAGGAAATAGAAAAAAACCCAATGGAGACAGAATATACAGAGACAGAAAGAGAAAGATTTTCCCAAGGAGGGAAGGATGGATAGAATGAGGAGAAGAGAAACTGCCTGAACCCAATAGAAAATCTGTATTGACTTCAGCAGTGTGAAAACTTAAACCATTTAAAGGATTGTTTTTTATCAATACAACTAACAAAGAATGCCCTGACTTATCAGACAAGAGCCCAGTGAGCCCTTTGCCCTCACATTACAGATTTCCTGCTGAGAGCAAATGGGAAAACTCGATCCTTTGTTTCTGCTCTCTCTGGGCCCACAAATCTTTTTCTGATCACTGGATGCATATGGGGACTCCAGGATTATTGGTATATTGTATTTCCCTTTACCAGAATTGCTGCATGCATTTGGTCAAACATAGACACAACTTGAACACAGAGGAAAGCTGGGAAACGATTGAAGAGAGGAATTCAACGAAGCATGATATGCTCTCATAGCCAGTCATGCCCTTAAATAAGCCACCAGCAGCCTGTACTGTTGACACAAGGCAGGTAGGGCCCATTGATTTATTGACACAAATGGCAAATTGTGGCCCTAGCATTTGCCGCCTCAGCATAAAAAATACAGATTCATCAGACCAGGCAATGTTTTTCCAGACTTCTGTCCTGTTTTAAATGAGACTGTGCCCAACACAGTGTCAGATTTCTGTTCTTAGACGACAGGAGGAGAAACTTGACGTAAATCTCCTGCTCTGACCTCTCATCAACAGCGCTTTTCCATCTGCAGAATGGCTGTTCACTTTTTTATTTGTATTTTCACACCTTTCTGAGTGAAGACTCTGGAGCCTGTTGTGTGTGAAACTCCCAGGAGATCAGCAGTTTCAGACATACACCAACCATACTGTCTGGCACCAACAGTCACGGCTCAGATTCTGATGTTGGATGTGAACATTAACTGAAGCTCCTTGCCTGTATCTGCAGGATTTTATGCTCAATACTGCTGCCACCTGATTGGCTGATAAGATATTGCATGATAAGTAGTTGACAGGTGTTCCTAATAAAGTGCTAAGAGAATGTTATGTTGTGATTTTGATAGAGCTCTGTTTGTGTCAGCCACAAGAGATAACTTAAGTGTGATCAATGCCACAAGTGAACAAGGATACTGAAAATGGAACTTTTGGGTGACGTTAGCAGGTTGTTGTACATTTTCAGATACGTTAAGTTTCATATTGATGAAGTGCAACACAATGGTGGAACAGCGCACGTCAAAACAGATGCTACCATTATTTCCTATGTACATCCCCATATACTGTAATTTGGAATACCATTAAACAGAAATAGTTCAGATATGAAATCAAGTTTCCAGGGGCTTTAGGGCCCTTTTGGTAAGTTTGTGCTGTTTCAGACAAAGCATTTTGAAGCATATTGAATGCTAGCATGCTAGCATGGCCGCTCTAAATATGACCAAAGAAGTGAAGCATTCAACATCAGTCTTCACTGACCTCTGCAATCATTTTCTATTCATGCTAACTCCCCAATGGATTTAAGTTTTGGTCTCCATTAGTTCCAGGTTTGACTCTTGAGCTGCTAAAGTGAAAGATGTTCACCACTTAGCTGCTGTCTGTTTGCCATTTGGTGCTGGAGATAGATAGATAGATAGATAGATAGATAGATAGATAGATAGATAGATAGATAGATAGATAGATAGATAGATAGATAGATAGATAGATAGATAGATAGATAGATAGATAGATAGATAGATAGATAGATAGATAGATAGATAGATAGATAGATAGATAGATAGATTCCAAGTCCAAAAATAATAAAAAAGAAACAGGCAACAGATTACTAACAGACAGACAGATAAACAATAGACAGCACACTGTCTGTCAACACACAAGCTAAAAACAGTGCAGTTGTTCAAACCAGTATTTTGTGTCACTCTAAGTTGGGTCAGTCAGAGACAGTCAGAGACATTATATTTCCATTTTTGGATCGACGCATTCTACATTGTCAGCGTCTTGCGACCAAAGACGACCTGCGATTAAATTCTGACAGTGTCAGAAAACTGCTACGACCTGCGTCTACTAATCAGCTGATGGACGTCTATCAGTGGCGCAGGTGACAGGGACGAGCACTGATTTTCGAGTAAATAGTCATTAAATTAAAAAGCAAATAGTTTATCTTGTCATGTCTGGAGAGGTGTATATTCCTTTTTACTGTCGCAGAAAGAGGAGGAACATGGACAGACTCATACAGCCATCAAAAAAGTTGTGTGTGAAACTCTGTCCAAAAAAAACAAAAAACCCATGTGCGGACTATGATGAGAAGCGGTCGCCTACCGGAGAATATTGACGTGTTTACGCCGGGAGAGGTGACTTCGCCCTCGTTTAGATGTGCTCTCATTACGTAACGGTACTGCTGTGATGTTCTCTGGTACCAATACAGGCCGTGATTTCATTTTTAAAAAACGGACAACTGGCGGTACTGCTCCACTGGTGCCGGTGACTTGTGTCTGTGTGTGAAGAGGGAGGGAGAGAGGGAGGGAGAGAGGGAGGGGGGGAGGAGGGGGAGCGGGCGACCTGCGATTCAGTAGAACGATCATCGTACAGTCTGCACACGTCAAACTTGACGTCGTACCAAAGATTATTAAATGCATGTCGCACAGTGTGTCATGCAATAGTCTTATAAGACTGCTAAAATCGCACAGTGTATAGAGGCCATTAGAGAGTGAGCTTTATATGACGGTTGTAGGCATGAACAAAAATCTCAGATTTGTTGGCTCAAAAACCAAAAAATGCTCGTTAGTGTTAATGGCAATATCATGATCTACTGTTCATTGTAGAGGCCACCCCCCCAAAAAAATGGGAGACACCTTCACTAAAATTCAAGTGACTGGGACAAGTCACTTGAAGGAAAAGAAAGTCAGCAGACAAGTTTTAAACATAATGCGAGTCTCTCTCTCTTTCTCGAACCAATGCAGGAGATGTGTGGAGGATGGCTGATGATCATCAGAGCTTATGTCAGATGGTATTTGGCTGATTCTACCATTAATGTATGAACTAATTAAACACATAATGTGTAGTATTAATTTAATTAGATTTGCCATGTCATAGTATCACGCATTTAACCACATGTAGCCGCTGCTTTCAACACCAACGCACAAACACACTCCAACCAGCTGGCTGTGTGTAGGCGCTGTGCTGTACTTAAAAAAGCAGAGGCAATTCACCTATAGCCTATATTTAAAAACAAAATGAAAAAAAACAAACAATTGTATGTAATATAATGAGATATCTGAGCTATCTCACATCGTGCTGGCTGGGTGGCGAAAGAGGCAACACTCACAAGCTCATGATGAGTTCAGCAGCCACCCACTCCCAGCCATAATCCTCGCTGCTCTCTTGACCCCTTCCTTCTGGTCTTCCGCCACCTCTGCCCTTTCCTGCCCTCGATCCCCATCTTTCTTCCTCACCTCCGACCCCCCGTCCCTTTTCACTTCCTGAAATAACGGCCAACGCTCGCCCCCCCCCCCCCCCCTTCACCCTCCTGCAGCCCACACGAGGCTGTTCCTTGACCCTGGAGTCCATGCGCACACTGCCAGTCTGATTATGTCAGATTAGTGACTCCTTCTCATTTGACTCTCTGTCTCTCTCACCGTCTGTCCGTGTCTCACTCAGTCCTTTTCCTTTCTCTTTGCTTGGTTAACAGAGAGTAGAGTGCAGGGAAGGAGTCAGGGGGATAAGGGAAGAGGAGAATTAGTCCATTGTGAAGGGCTGACGTGACGGCCATTATAGTTGCATAATGGCCAATTATAACCTCTTTTTCGCCATTTGTGTTGGTGCAGTAGACAGGATATCAAAATGTAAGCAGAGTGCTGCCTCTTTAAAGACAGTTTACAGTGAGTGTTTCTCTTTATCACAAAAGTGTCTGGCACACAAAGCCAAAAGTGTCAATTTAGCGCAGCAGCTTTCAGCCCAGTTGGCCACTACACGTTATAAATGAGTTTCATTGTCATTGCAGAGCTGTCCCAGTGACAGTTTAAAGTAAATGTTGGATTTTAAAAAAGGAAGCAAAGCTGATAAAATTGTTTGACATCAGAGTAACTCCTTTGTTTTAGAAGTTAGACTAGAAACTAGACCGATCAACAATTTTTAGACTTTTATTTTGACAGTTTGAGGTTATTTTTAGGTCAAAATCCCATATAATTCAGCTAGTCCTGGAGCAAATCACGCCTCCTGCATGATTCACATCATAAGGAAAGAAAAAAAAACCTTTGTTCTGTCTTTCTGGACTTGTTACATAAGTGCACCTTCACCAAAATAACCCAGAGCACAGTGACCCCAAATCTTTCGACAGGGATATCTTGACATTTAAAATTCAAAATGTAATCAAGGGACCAAATCCATGCAACCCCCCACTGCTAACACACTTACCTTTTTGCACAGAATGTGCTCAGCTCTTCAGAGCTTGGATTCAGAGAGAGCTGCAGACTGATGAGGCCTCACTCCTGAAAGGAGATTCATATCTAACCACTAAGGTACTGTACTGAAGCACTTGGGTTCTGAAACTTATATTTCAGCAAATAATATTTTAGTTGGACCCTTCCCTTATCTTGGAAAACAAGCCACAATACTTTTTCCCTAGTATTTCACAATGCAGTAGTTTTATCGTTTATACTGTAGTTTCAGCATGCTAACATGGTCACAATCATCTTGTTAAGATGATAATATTCAGCAGGTATCATGGTTACCATGATCACATTGTAACTTTAGCCTGCTTATTTTAGATAGATTGCTGCTTGATAAAAAGTCTGACGGGCAGGCCTTGATCCACGGGGCCCAGTTGGGAACAGCCCAACATGAAACCACCACCTTGTGGACCCACCACCTGCAGAGAAGGACCATGAGGTTGTGTGAGGTGCCGACTGAGCAGCAGATGAAGGCAGAAAGCTAAGTATGCCGACTCCCGATGTCACAAGCCCTCGGTGGAGCGCTGCAGTGTTGGAGCTCTCCCCAGGGAATTAGAAGGTCAGCTCTATAAAGCTGAGGGTTACTGAGAGGAGGCTCTGACTGCTGTGTGTGCACTGAACAACAACTCTTGAGCCTTGATGGTGTCTTGGAAAGGGCTAGAGGAAACTCTACAGTTCTGCAGGGGGACTTTAACACACATGAGCAACGATGGAGAAACCTGGAGGGGTTTGTTTTGGGAGGAATGACATCCCTGATCTCAATCTGAGTGGTACTGGTTATTGAACCTCTGTGCTAGTAGAGTTTGGCCATAATGAACACCATGTTCAGATACAAGGTAGATCATACTGTAAGTGTAATAGCACCAGACCGTGATATTTTTTCCCCCAGGATGGTAGGGGAAGGTCCCGCCTTTTTCGCCCCTGATTGGCTAGATGAGCTCTCCTCCGATTGGTTGTTTGATTTGGCCCCGAAACGTCATCTCACAACAGTACTGCAAGTAAACTGAAATACGTACAAACCTAGAAAACTATCGTTAGTGATGCCTTGGCGTAGCAGTTTGCATTTTCGCCTGCGGTGTGGCAGACTCGAGTTCGATCCCCACTGGTTTAACATTCCAATAAATTTATTTTTTAAATTTATATTCCAGGTTTACATTTTGAGTTTGAGTGAGTGCAATTGTGCCATTGGTTAGGTTTAGGCAATAAAGAAAGGAGTTGGTTAAGTTTAGTAAGAAAGACCAGGTAGAGGCTAGACAGGCCTGGATCTGCATTTTGGCCCTAATCCCAACCATTTCCCCATATCCTGGCAGATCTATATCGCGCACCAGACCACCATAGGTCAAAGATTGATGATCAGCTTTGTGATCATATTGTGACAGTCGACGGTCCTGTTACTATGCCTCCAATTGATCATGTGCCCTGGCTACTTGGCCAAGGGGATGTCCCGTTGGTCGAATGGTCAGTGTACATGACTCTTACCCAGGAGACTGGGGTTCAAACCCTCCTTCATCCTGCCACAATATCATCAGACCTGTGGCTGTATGTGTTGTTCAGGTGAAGAGAGGAGAAGAGGAGGAGAGCTGTGAACTGATCACGGTGGTGAAGGCTGCCAGACAGACCGCATGAACCCAAATACAGTATGTATATTGGGTCAACTGGGAGGCTCCTGTTTGTGGGGTCTCAATTTACATCTCCAGAGGAAGCAGGAGATCAACAGATGGATAAGTTTAGTCTCAGTAATACAGACCTACTATCAAACCATTGAGACAAAGGCTATCTCCAGTTACCAGTTGATTTTCATTACAACCTTTACCTATTTTAATGAGGATGCAGCTGAAATGGATTTCCCCCCATAGCCTGGTGGGGCTCAGTTTAAGAGATAGGGTGAGGAGCTTGGGCATCCGGGGTAGACCCTGAACTTCCTGGAGGGATCACATTCCCCATCTGGCCTGGGAACACCTTGGGCTCCCCCAGGAGGATCTGGAGAGAAGGATGTCTGTAACTCTCTGCTGCTGCCACCACGACCTGACCCCGGATAAGCTGAAGAAAATGGATGGATGGATGTATGAATGGATAAATAAACAGTTACTACAGCCATAGAATGAGCGAACAGCTTTGCGCCTGCTGATGGACTTGAGCAGCACAATATTTTCAGTCCGCCTCCAGATGTGAAAAAATATTAAATGTACTGGTTTTACCATCTGTTTTTAATGAAGAAGCTTAAGCCAGAGCAGAGGATTGTTCTCCATACCCGTATGACCCATAGAGCACACATAAGCCATCTGTGGTTGCCCTTTTTATATCTCACAATGGAATGAAATAAACCGAGTTAAGAAAACATTAGAAAGCCCGTCTCTGCTTTCTCAAAAGATTTAATACAGTTCTCTGAGCAAAGACGGAGGGTAATCATTTTCATATAGCTCCTAAATTGCTGGTGATTAAGATAGAGCTGTGTATTTGTGTGTGTGTGTGTGTGTATGTGTGTGCACGGACGTGAGTGTGTGCATCTGTATGTGTGAAGTGGAGGTGGAGAATGAGACATGTTTCGAGACACAGTGACAGATACCGCTTCTGTTGACATGTTGATTGCATCTCACTGATCTGCGACACAGAAAAACGCAGATATGGAATCAGAGACGAAAATCTCTTGAACGCGTACAAATCTCCTTAATATCACAAATCAAAGCGTGCATCAAATCACAAGGACTCTGTCTTGAGTAATTGTGATTGCGCGAGTGTCATCATATAATATCACAATTGCCTTTTCTGATTAATTGCCCTCCAGATGCATACTGCACACAGCCCAGCACTCAGCTCAAGGACGGCCACCTGGCGTCTGCAGTGTGCTGTGAAGAGAGCTGCCTGCTCATCACTGTTTGATCCTGCAAGCACCAGCAAACCCGTGTTTTTATCAGGGCGGCTAATTATAGGCAGAGAAGGATGTGGATACGGCATCCTGCCTCCAGAGGAACGCAGCGTGCCCACACATTTCATTTGTACACACACGTGCTGCTGAGAGGCATCCACGGCCTGAAGTGTGGCTGAAGAATGTGCGTGCACACACACACATATAAATGTCACAACTTCCTCTGAGGTTCACCACGATCCATCCATCATGGGAAGGGCAAGACAGCGAAATGACATGGCTAACTGCTCTGCTGTGGTTGGTCAGAGACAGAAACATCTATCTGGCCCCAATTTGGGGCCCTTGAACTCTGCGGTCTTTGTTTGTATCCTCCCATAACCCCAGGTTTCTCTATTGTAAGGAGGTTTGTCAAGGTTAAGTCCAGTTTAGGGAAGTAAACATCTCACTGAGCTTCAGTGGAAACAGCTCTCACATGCAGAGGTTACTGGAGTTCACTGGGGGCAGACTTTACTCCTGTTGTTTTTTTCTTCTTACATAAAGGAATTGTGCCTTCAGCTGTCACAATAATGGTAGATTGTTTTGTATTATTCGTTATGATGAAGTTTTAGGGATATTAGCTGTGTACACAAATTAGCCAACTTTAGCAAAAGTTACAAGGCAAACAAAATAATACATTTCTAATTATCAATAATTAACAACAGCCTAATTATTCCCTCATGTCTTGATTGTTTTTTATCTACAATGATAATTTGTCAGAGAAAATTCGAATGGATAAGATAAAAAAAACAACTAATCAAGATAAAAACAAATCAGCAGCGTTAAAAGAACATTTCTCTTTCAGTTCTTTGGACAAAATGTCAGAGAGAGTGAAGCTCTGCTCTAATGAGAGTCCAACAAACAAATCCTTGGCGTAACTACAGAAATCTGGCAGCTGAATTATCGGCTCCAAAGACAGCGCCAAGCATCAGTTCATCTAAACCGAAAAGTGTCGGCCTTCAAAGCCTCATCCCGTCCGTCTTTTCAGGTTCCTCCTTTATTTGCCAATCACTCAGCGTAGGTTCATGGATAATAAGGTCTGTGAGGAGCAGAAATGAAGATAATCCTCAGATTTTGTGTGTGTGTGTGTCAGTGTTGTGTTCTGCCTTCTGTTCAGACACACTCAAAGCATCTCAAGGATGTCAGCAGATGACAGCAGTCTATAGCCTTGGATACCAACTTCAGGGCATGAGCCATACAACTGCTGCTCCTGCAGTAAAGCTGCTTTCACCTGCTTTGAGTTTCCTTTTTGCCATTTTCTTACGTTTCCTCAGCGCCAAATTTCCAGCATGTTGCACTGCCCCTCCTTTTAGCAGACACACGTCATATAAATTATTATAAGTAATTCTTATGGTCATGACAGCGCAGCGTGAGGGGAACTTGGCTCCTCTGTGTTGCAGAGGCTCCACAGAGAGCAGAAGATGGAAACATTGATGTGTGCCATTCATCTTAATGTCAGAGGTGTGTGCGTTGTGCTCTATGAATGCATGCATGCATCAGTGTGTGTGTGTGTGTGTGTGTGTGTGTGTGTGTGTGTGTGTGTGTGTATTTTACTGATAGATGCTCTGACAGCACGGCCGTCTTCCAACCTGTCTGAGGAAGAAGAAGCAGCCGGTTCTGATTTGTGAAGAGCTCAGAAGCTGCAGATGTCAGAAAGCAGAACAGTGAGAGGTCTGTAAATCTCTGGCTCTCCCTGTCTCTCTCCACTCCACTTTATACATATAAGCATGCAGATGCTGCACAGTAATGCAAATATTGACATAATGGGGAGGAGGTCCAAATTTTTGTATTTCCAAACCCAAACAAATATCCACTATAATATATATGCATATGAGAGAGCCCTCAATTCCCAAAGTGTATTGGAACAAAGCTGCATGGTGACTGAGTAAAATTGGTGGAATGATTGATTACAGAGGGATGACAGATTTGATGATGGCGATGTAGAGCGCTGGCTAATATGATGGTGCAAAATCTCCCAAAGGTGATCAAGTGGGTTGAGATGTGGTGACTGTGAAGGCCGCCACATATGATTCACTTTCTTTTTTTTTTTCATTTCATTGATGCTCATCAAAGCATTTCATGACCCCTCGCGCCCTATGGATACAGACATTTGTCTTTGAATTGATTTGCAGTATTTCCTCCCTCTAAGAGGAGAAGTGGACTGGGTCAAGCACTCAAGCTGGTATTTTTATGATATTTGGCAAAGGTTGATTCATCTGACCACATCACCTTTTTTTCATTTCTCTATTAGTCCATTCACTCTGGTTTTTGCACTACTGAACTCTCAAAAATACATCAACCTTTGTAATTTGACGTTAATGCACTGCAAATTGTAAATGGGCTTCTGTTGCTGACACAGTTGGGTCACATCCTGCAGTGAAATTCCCTGTCACCTGCACTACTACTGTAATGCACCAGAATCACAGTGCTCAACTGTACACTGTCAACCAAACTTTCTGACCCTGTTTACTGAATCTTCCCATCTATTCAAATGTCACTTTTAAGGGACTATTTTGTGGGCGGTGGTGATTGTCATTGGACAAGAGTTTCAGCCATCATTGCAGCGACCAGACGCGCTGGTCAGGCCTACAAATGACTCGGGTAAGGCCGGCCCTTGCGCTTCCCATTTTTTATGTATAAAACACATCTTCTTGCTGTTTGTACTGTGTTTGTATTGTGAAATGCACTGAATCGACGCTGACATATCAGGCCAAGTGTTTTTTTTTTTGGGGGGGGGGGGGCTGGGTTCAGGCCAGCTCCTATGCTACATGTTGTGCCGTCACTACAAAGCATACGCACATGCATTGTCCAGTTTCAATCAGTTTCAGTCAAATTACAACGTAGACAAGCAGAGGAAAATCGGGTTCCCAATTGCATAATCTGGGTGTTTTAGTCCGATCTGGAGAAGTCCATTCTTAAACGGACTAACACGTTAACTTGCACTTTAGTTGTTCAGTTATAGACAGATTAAGTGACATAATTTGGTTCTTTCAAGTGTCATGTAAACGAGGAAGTTGCCATTGGAAAGTGACTACACAGACCAGAGCTGACAAGTTAGTGTGCAAACCTCAGTAGAAGAGCGGACAAGATAAAGAGTTAACACTGGTGTTACACTCCACCTCTGAAGACAGCTATTGGTCAGTTAAAGAATAAAGTTTAATGCTGAACCTGCAACATTTATTTCCATGTAAATAAACAGCTGCTAATACTAGTGATAAAGAAATTTACAAAATAATCTCTTTAGTTCAGATTAGTTCACAGTTCCTATTGAAAGAGCAGTCAGACCCTACCATCCCTGCACCATCAGTGTATCCTTTCCACTTAAAGTATGTTGATACAAAATCAGAATTGATTGCCTTTTTCCATTTGCTGTGATTTGTCACATGTTTGTTTGTACAAATCAATTAAATTCATTTTAATGCTTGATTAATTTAGTTTATTTACAGGGGAGTTCTCCTATAGGCTGCAGCATTTCCACAGTCATCAGACAGGTGGAGTAGATGGGCTAAATATGTAGGGGCTTGACTGCATAGTGCACTGTAAGATTGGGAATTTTGAACTAGATCACGTCTGTAACATGAAGGCAATGAAGGGAAGTGTGAGTCCACCTGTACAGTCATTCTATAGGAGCACTGCCATACCACCCAAACTGAGAAAATCAACTCAATACTCAAAGTCTCTTGTTTTATTTATGGTGTTTGCACTATTCAGCCTCTCCTTGCTAAATCAAGACAGTGATTCAATTTCAGTGTCTTTTGGAAGTGTTACACCTGTTGCAAACAAACCAGGCAGGAAATGGTAAAAAGGTGTGACAGGTACCACAGAAGAGCAGGCAAACGGTCCAGAACAAAAACCAGGCAGGTATGCAAACCTATGTCTGGAGCGCTTGGCAATGAGGACAAACACAATCTGACAACAGTGAGTGGAAACAGGGAGGTTATATACAGCACAGATGATTGGGTGAATGGGAGCAGGACTGTGCAGTATAGCTGAAAACCAAGCAGGCAATGAAAACACAGCAGGAGAGCCATAATTAATAAATGTCTGGGACACATTGAATATCGCACAAAGCCATTCAGCACGGAGGACACAGAATTAAAAGAAAGAATTAAAATTTGACCTCAAAGGAGTATTTTGAGGCTTGTTTGAACCTGGAAACATTCCAAGTGCATGAATATGTTTCAAATTCAAATTGCACGATAATGAGTGCCAGTAGTCACAGATAAGTTTTTCTTGCTCACGGTACACGGCTTTCTCTGCTCGGAGTGAGCGTTATTATATCCTTGCCCTTTTGCTCTGTTGATTCAGTTGTAATGAGCTGCTTTAATACGTCCATACAAACACCGAGGCCCTGAGTTAACTGGATGTTTTGATGTCTGGACTCAGAATGCAAACATGGGAAAATTAATTTCTGTGATATGAGGGTGTATTGATAAGAGCAGATAAACACCTTGGAGAGTCAGAGGCGTTGATTTGGATACACAGAGGATGAAGCTCAGATTGTTGTTGTTTTTTTTTCAGTTAATGAATACAAATATACATATTTGTTCATAGGCATTCTCTCGGCGAGGTGTGTTTTCATTTCTGAAATAAGCTCCAGATAGAACACCACGTACCCATGATGCTTCAGTGACAGGCTGTTTATTTTTCTGTATAATAATTTGAGCTGTATTAACAATTCAAATGCATCTGTTGCAGCACACACATGCCACTGAACTGCAAAAGGCACACAAAGCCCCGATACTCATGTGTCCCTTTCTAGCCTTTCATTCTGCTGTAGCTTTACACTGGTCGCAAAATCCACCCAAAAGCAGAGTAAGCAATGAAAGTCTTTTTATCAGCACAGATGGCGCCCAAATATCCCGTGAAATAGTATTTAATATTCTCTCCTTCTCTCCCTGCTGAAGAGATGCCATCTCATTTCCTTTGTGTTGCTGTAGTGCAGAAACTCGTGCCCATCTGTGTTTACCTTGAAGACTCCTCCTGCTTATCATATTCTACTCTAATATAAGGTTTTTAAAGCCTTTTTTTTTTTTTTTTTTTTTTTTTACATTTGACTCCTTGGTTTGGCAAGCAGCATGTTGAAATGTTTTAACTGACTGTTGTTTCAACCACTCTCATGAAATGCAACGCAGTCATATCTATGGCAGATATAATAAGCGTTTGATTTTTCCATGTGAAAGTATAGTGCGGTCGGTGCTATAAGAGATGCTCTACATTTAAAGGATCATAGCCATTTTTCTAAGCTATCCAAACCCTGAAATGGAAGTGACTACATACTGTACAGAAGTAAGTTCTCACCTTCACATCTGAAAACGAGGCGCAAAAACAATTAGTTTGGGGTTATAGAAAGTCTTAACTAGCTCATCCTCTCTGTATTGCCAGTCAGTCCTAGATATTAGTTGGACTCACATACCAATTCTAAGCCAAGTGCCAGAAACAGCTGTGTCAAAATTTGCACATCTTCAGTTGGCCACTTCAGTCTGAGGCTCCAAATGTGAGTCAATCCCCAAAAGACAAAAACAACCGTTTTGTCTCTAAAGCTGATTTCCTTCTTCATGACATCTGCACAGGAGGTGATTTTTTTATTTTAGTTGTCCATTTAATTTTTATTAAAGGTACATTGTGTAGGAATTACTCCCATCTAGCGTTGCGGTTGTATATCGCAAGCAACTCAATCGTATTTTTCATGCTGCATTCACGTGAAATTGGGCAGACGGCAGACGGACGACAGCCGCTGCACGTAACGGCATAAACAAGTCTCTATGTAAACAAGTGGTCCGTCTGCACGAGGCAAAACAAAACATGTGACAATATGTTGTCATGGCGATGTGGTATTGTTTACCTGACCCACGTTTTACCGTCTTTCTCTCGACTTCTGTGACTAAAATGACATCTGGTTTGTTACAGACGCCCGTCTGCCCGACTGCAGATGAATGCAGCATCAGTGTAACGCTCCATTCCTCCTCACTGCGTTACCGCGGTGACTTTTCACAGACGCCACCTCCACCTGAGCTGACAGCTCCGGTGTCTCCGCTGAGTTTCCATGGTTTCCTACACGACATGGCAGCCAGCACCGAGCTTACCCGCTCCATGTATACATATGAATGATATGAACGGCAAATTCAGAGCTTACCAGAACACTTCAGTTTGTTGATGGGGGGGATTACTGATTAATGAAAAACAGACTTTTGAACAAAATAATCGATTTTCGTGAATAGATAACAGGAGAAGTTACACAATGTCCCTTTTAGGTTTAGAGTTAGGCATTGTTGAAAGCATGCCATTTTGAGTGACAGGTGGGTGAATATGTTTGCAACAAACCAGCATACAGCTATGTGTTGGGTCCTCGTATGTCTCACCTCTTTGCAGCCCACTCTATGACCCATACACTATTTGGTGATATAGCATCTGTTATAGTCCTTGATCCGTCCTGATCGTTGTTGTCTTTGTGGAGATGCAGCCAAACTTGTCAGCAAAGACTGCGTGAAAATAGTCATCAGTTAGTCCTCATCTCCAGAGCCTTCCACATAAAAAAGTGACAACATGAACATGTCTGAAAGCTAGAAGCTGCCAAACAGGGTTACTTCTAATACAAGGACTCAAATCTCAGTAGCGTGTCTTCATCTCCATGTTTTCCACATGGCTCATCAGCTGGTGAGGATACAGAGTTTTTGTGGTGGAGACTGAAAATATATTTTGTATGCTGCCAGAAAATTATTTTTGACCGAGTTTCAGACCCCAGTAGACAAATCCCTCTCTGTTTTGAATGTGAGACACAACTTGGTTAAAATCTCTTTTATTGTGCACTGCATGAAGTATTTAATTTTTTTTTTCATTGATACAGGCACCTGGTGCTTTTTTTTTTTACTGAGTGCCTGAGCTAATGCTAGTTTCATTCTAGCTGTAGCTGATCAAATGTGCCAGCAAACAGGGTCACTCAGCTAAAAGTAAGAAGCCTGCATTTGTCTTCAAATCATTCAAAAAGTGGTAAATCTGACGCTGTTATGCAATAATGTAAATCCTTACGATCACGGCAAAAATAATCTAAATCCATAAATGGGCATTGTGCCACAGTGAAGCTTGTTGCTTGTATGAGTTGAAAGACGGTTCGCCTCCCACCGATACACAAGTTTTTGAGTCTGTCTCTTAATTCTTTTTCATGGATAATGCAGAATTATTTAAAATACGGCGCTTGTGTCTGAACAGAATTTTATCAGTTGGCAAAAGGAATATCAACTGTATGAGTAATTCACTAATTCAGCCATTCAGTGTGACTAACCCTGAGCTGAAGCACAGAGAGAGCACTATAGCTGCTGGGCATGTACTGTACTGTAAGTGCCATTTGAGAAAGTGTCAAACTGTCAAGAGTTGACGCAAGATGAAAAAAAAAGTCAGTGATTCACTCTCTGTCTGACTAATGACTTTAATTAAAGCAGAAGTAAGAGGAATGTTTGTGTTAATATAGGACGAATCGCCTTGTTGTTTACAACTACTTCCGGGTAGAAAACCAGCATTCGAACAATAGTGACGGACGAGAGTTTCACTATATATATCTACTTTTTCATGTCACTATCGCCGTTTAGACTAATCTGATGTTTGTAAAGTCTATAAAACCAATGATTGGACAAACATTACTATTTACATGTGCACATTTTTGTAATTAGTCATAGTTATCCGAGATTAGCTGGGCTAACGGTTACCTGTTGAACTTTAATAACTCAGTGACTCAATAAACGGTCCATGAAAAAATATTTTCTCCAGCGGATATCTGAGTTACAACATGATTGAGCTATCTGGAGTAGTTATATGTTGTGTCCCACAACGGGAGGGTTTTAACAGCTGACGTCCTGGTGTTAGCTTAGCTACCGCCGTTAGCTTAGCTACCGTTAGCTGTCCCTGTCAGCTGCAGCCACTGATGCTTTCTAGACACCGTGATTCCCTCAAACTGAATAAATCTAACACATAGCAACACAAAACACACACACACAGAAATAGTAATGTTTCTTCAATAATTTCTGATTTGTCTAAACGGTGATAGGGCGTGAAAAATATGATATATATAGCTAAACTCTCGTTCGTTACTATTGATCTCATTCAAATTACGTGCTGGTTTTCTACCCGGAAGTAGAATGTAAACAACAAGGCGATTCGGTCTATAGCCTACTGTAAGTCTTAAAGGTCATAGCTACAACTTTTTCATCAAAAGGATACATTTTTCAAAAATAATGCATCCACAGAATGTCTAGAGGGGTGCAGAATAAAAGTATTAATTTTACTGATTTTTTTAAAAATAGTATATAAATAATTGTTTAAAGGGATAGTTCAACATTTTGGCAAATTGGCCCATTGCCATAATCGCTATAGTCATAGCAGTAGGTTCATTACCTTTAATTGTAGGTGTAAGCTATTTTCAGTACGGCAGAGCGCAGCAGCTGGCTGCTCAGAGCTACGCTATGGAGGCTAATGGAATTTCTTGGTTTCCCTCATTAAACTCATCAAATTCAACATCCCAAAACTCCACAGCGCTTTTGTAGACAAGTTGTGACCTGCACAACCACCACGCTATGAGATAATGACGGAACGATACGAAACGGAGCCGTTTTCGAGGTAAATACAGGGTAAATACGGAGACTGCTTGCTGAAAAACTGTCCCTGAACGCAACGCGCATCAGCGGTTTTGTATGAATTTACCTCGAAAACGGCTCTGTTTCGTATCGTTCCGTCATTATCTCATAGCGTGGTGGTTGTGCAGGTCACAACTTGTCTACAAAAGCGCTGTGGAGTTTTGGGATGTTGAATTTGATGAGTTTAATGAGGGAAACCAAGAAATTCCGTTAGCCTCCATAGCGTAGCTCTGAGCAGCCAGCTGCTGCGCTCCGCCGTACTGAAAATAGCTTACACCTATAATTAAAGGTAATGAACCTACTGCTATGACTATAGCGATTATGGCAATGGGCCAATTTGCCAAAATGTTGAACTATCCCTTTAATACATTTTGGCGGGTCCGAAATGTGTAAATATTTACATCTGGTTACGTTGGCAACATCGGCATGGAATGATCTCTGTGGCAACAGCATTAGAACTTTAGCTACTGCTGCAACTGGCAACCAGTAAAATGGAAGGTTGGAGCGAGAGCAGGCAGTGTGAGTTCTACACCTACTGGCCAGAAGGAATTAAACTTGTAGCTATCACCTTTAAATAGTTATATCTTCTGACAGCAATGACTTATATAGAGTGTTTGATCTAAAACACGGGTCTGTCAGTCACTCTTCTCTGCTGTAAGCCGAGGAGAAAACTTTCCTTGTATCCTACAAGCTTTATCCAATGAGGAGAGAGAACAGCATAAAGGGGCGGTCCTCTCTGTGTGTGCAGCCAAGGGATGCGCGTGAATGTGGTGACGTAGGGACGAGGACCAATAGATCCATGACGAGGGCGGGGACTGCTAACTCCATCAGCTGACAAGAAGTTAGCCAAAACGACCGGATCGCTTACTTCTGCTTTAATGAAGGACAATTGAGGGTCAAAGTAGGAGGGGGGGGATTTCACTTCATCAACATTGAAGACTTTTATGTTTGCTGACGCCTTTCATGCACCGTAACATTATTTTATATCTTTTTTACCATGTTTTAGTTGTGTCTGTTTTACTTCTATTTTATAGGCTACCGGTTTTAATTCTTTCTCTTGTCTGTTTTAAAACAATGTTTGTTTTTTATTTTCTCATTTTGCTAATATGTAAAGCACCTTGAGTTGTCTTGTTGAAATGTGCTATACAAATAAACTTGCCTTTTGCCTTCTTTTTTTTCATTTGGAAGCGTGCTGTGGTGCCCACTGGGTATTTACTGCCTGGATTTAACCATCGGAAATATGTGATAGTATGACTGCTGTTGTTGTTGTCTGTTCCCATGTTTTGCAGAGCAGTTAACAGCACTCAGTCTCTGTGAAAAGCATGTGTGAGGCCATATAGACCTTTAACTATCTGGAAGCAATGGGCCAGTGAGAGGGATGATTCATGTTGACAGCAGAGCTCATATCACCCGGGGTGTAAAAGGGACATTGCTGAAAGGGGAATGTACCATAATATGGATGCCATCATTAAAAAACTGGGAGAGACTAAGCATGACACAGAGGCAGAAGCGACACACACTGGCACAAAACTACACATGTATACACGGAATGCAGAGTGCACATAACTCTATCTCTCCTGCAAGCACGCGCACTCGTTCCACATTTTGCAGAGCTTGCACAGGACACCTGAGTAAACTTTGCTCATAGTTTAGGAATAATAGCTCCGTGCAATATCTGCACCCACTCCATCATGTGAAAGTCATTATATTGGAACTGATTTCATAAATATGCTCTTATCCAGTCTGGGCAGACAAATCAGTGGGACTTTATTTAAACACAAACGATTTTCTCCCAAAGCCAGAAAAGGTGAACACATCCACAAACCTGGCACCACTTACGCTGCCGTTTCCACCTTATTTGGTGCCGTTAAATCGAATCCTCGCCTGTTTGCCTTCTTGTTTTAGCCTCCCCGTCAGGACTGGAGAATGCTCCAATCAAATGAGATCTGCATGAAACAACAGCTCCCTGTGAAATGGGGACTTCAATGGGGATTCAAGTGAATCCTGGGGAGGGCAATTCAAGGTGAGAATCCAATCATAAAAAAAGGATTGTTTCTTACAAAATCCACCATAATCTTGATTAAATGATTCTTTTTGGCTGCGATCATTTTCCTACTCCTCCCTACCAAATGCCTCCCAGACCATCACTTTACAGTCACTGTGAGATTTTTAAAAAAAAAACTTCCAGATATTAACTATTTGTTTGCCCTTGTTCCTATTAAAAGTATGAAAGATGGTATAAATGGCTGCAAATGGTGCATGAACAGGAACAAAACATAAAAATCCAGATAATGGGAAACAGACCTGCAACTTTCAAAGTTCATTTACTTGCAACATAACAGTAACCTTTTTCTGAGAGACAACAGATGCATCTCAGTGGTTGTGATTTACCCTTTTGTAAAATCCATAATTTCTGACAGCTCAAGATTAATAATGTTTTGTGCAATAAGCAGCTGACCTGAGCAATTGTGTGACTGATTACAAATAGTCTGCTTAAATGCCACTGTCAGTTGCTGATGGGAAACAAGACTGAGCCAATGAAAACCTGCAGCACAGTTTCTGATTTGGGCTAATCCAAACAAACCAGGTGAGAAGAGGTGAAGCCGTAAATCCTTGGAGAGCACAAATTTAATATCCACAGGAATGGAGAATGGTGCTAAGAAGAGCTAAGCATGAAGGAATCCAGGGATTTTCTGGAAATGAGGAAGCATATTTTGGCTCCTAACTAATATAGCTGTTTAAAAATGTAGCTGATTTCCTTATGCACCTCAAGCAAACATTTGTGTGAAGCCACAAAATGAGGCTGACATGCATTTTTTATGGGGAGACTCCAGCTTTTACTTCTGGTGACATCATAGGTCTGAGAGTCAGTTCTTTGGTTTTGTAGCCTCCAGTAAATTCTCCCTGTTGAAGTTAGTTTGCAGCTCTCCAGGGTGAGAGAAGGTATCTAAACAGGGTGATTGATTATTTAATGTGCAGATATACAGGTTCCTGCCGGTGATTTGTGAAAATAAGACCCAAATAATTCACCGCCCATTCAGAGAAACTTAGCTACCTCAAAGGAGAGAGACTTCAATGGAGCTCTACTGACATCTACTGTTAAAAGGTAAAACTGAGTTGGGACAAGCTGATTCAAAGATAACACCTCAAGCATGGAATACAAATCACATTCTTTACTCCAATAAAACAGAAATACCTGAATAAGGGGGAAAGGTCTAAGTATTGCATAACCTGATTCTACAGTTTTTTTATTCTTAGCCTGTTTTTACAGTGTGGTAACTAAGAATGTTTTAACCTGTTTTTTGATTGAGAGTAAAATGTTTTAGAACTGAGCATCTGTATTTTCAGTTCAGAAAGAATAAACATTTTAAAGTAAAACGTAATGGGCTTGATTGTTATCTAAAATGATCATGAACATAGTTTTTGGGGAACAAAGTATTCTGCAGTTGAGCTTTAATAGTCAGATTGAGTAAGTGGAGCATAAAGTAGCATCAAATGGAGAGTAAGGTACAAGTCCGTAGTAATAAACTTGATTGCTGATAGCTACAAGAAACACAGTAAACAAAACCAGACTTTATATCAGAAGATAGCCTACTAAAATATTAAGGATCAAGACGTTATGTACTTTTGACTGAGCTCTGGACTTCAGAGAAGAAATGTTCATAATATTCACTCCAATGAGCCCCTGAGCCTGCTGAGTCTGTTTAGTATTCCAGGATGAAATGTGGATGCATTGTAAACTCTTTGCCTATAAAGTTTTCTTTCTCTGAAATATTAAAACTCTATGCTTTTGTGTTCCTCAACATTTGACTGTGGATCACGGGCCGTTTCACAGCATACATTTTGCTGATAATATTAACGATGGCTCTGTCGGATATGAGCGCCAGAGTAAAGTGTGACAGAAAGCCAGCATTTGCAATGCCAGGAACGTGAAAGTAAAGCAGCTTATTGTAACCATCATTCATTTGATTATCAATATCTGCTTATTCTGGGGTAAAATGTCACAATGTCATCTGTTAAAATCACCTGAACTCCAAACACATTTATGTTAAAGGAAATCAAAAGAGGTAGCTACAATAATATTTTAGTGAAAGAATAATCAAAATACAGAGGGAGTCAAACAGACATGACTTATTTAGCAACAGTAACAGCCAATAGTAGGCCTACTATTGGCTGTTACTGTTGCTAATGTCATAATATTTGCTAGGCTATGTAGCCTACAGTGCATTACTGGACAAACCAAAATGCTTTTATGTTAGGCTATTCAGTATAAGTGCAGCAATCACAAAAACAAGAACGGGTTATTCTGATGACTTAGCAAACAACGAGGAACCTCACTACACTCACACGCTTTTTTTTTTTTCAATAGTTCAATTAACAGTAGACTAACAATGAGCCTTACAATAAAAATATATAATTAAATCAATTATTAAATAGTTATAATAACAATTCATGATGAAGATAGTACTTATTAAAAACAATAATCGAAGTAAAATACATTTCAAAGAGAAGCTGTTGTGTTAACATCCAGCTTTTCAGCGCTATGCAGCATCTCAATCACGGATGGTCTGACACTGTACATGCATGGTGTCTATGGACGTAATGTTACGTACGGAGGTATTAACGGCACTTCCGGTTTTGGGTGTGCGGCGCAGAGTGTGGGCGCAGCATCCACAGATGCAGAGAAAGACGGCGACAATGGCCGATATATCACTGTATCTCACTAACGTTAATGTGTCGATAGGACAGGACATGGCTGTGGAGCAGGTCAGTAAACAGCTTTCTCTTTCATCCTCACCACAGCCTCTCGTTTTGTTTACTAACCTTGGCTTGTCGCTCGGTGCCTGTGTTAACCGCTGCTCTTGTTGCCTGGTGATGTGTTTTTAAGGTTCAGCCCAGTGGGACACATATTAGTATTCCCAGATTCGTCACATCCATTGAAATCCCTGTACCCAAAATGGACGTTAAAAATTACACAAAGCAACACACAACCACGTCCAAATTCTAATATGTCATGAAATAAACTTTCCTCTAGACAGCACCGTTAGGAAATCATCTAAAATTACAAATTAATGAATTCAAACTAACTGGTTACAACGACGACCCTTTTTTTTTCTAACCCGACGTGTTATAACGCTGTGAACAACAATAGTAGGCTACGTTAACGTATATAAGACATTTCTGATGTTGAACATTAATGATCCTGTTGCCATGACAATTATGTAGGTCAAGATACATTGAGAGCAAGTCATTATCAGACGTCAAGGGTGCACAAATGTGTCAGTCATTACACAATATCAAAGACCAAGCAAAGACAACCTTGTATCATAATACACCATCACTGATTAAATAGAATAGACATGGTTTGACAGGGTCTTGATTTACCTTAAGATACTCAGCACATGAAGAGCAGTGAAAGCCTCCATCAACAGGTGGTGGACCAGCACAGGCCCAGTGGAACAAGCCCCCACTTAGCATGAACTCTGGCAGAAAGACATGTTTAAAGAATTACATGCTTGGCAGTTTGTTAATTAAGACATTAATCAACAGCCAGTGCTCCCAGCTTGCCTTACCCATTGCACATATGTTAGCCACACACTTCTAACTGGTGATTACTGATAGTCTGGTTATTTCCTGGAATAAATAGCACTTGGATTGCAATAACTACCAAAAACAAATGATAAACCAACCATTTTCCTTGATTAGCTTTTGGGCAATTTCCATTCTCGAATGGCTGGTCCCCTGCTAATCAAAGAAACATCCACCACATCCTCATTTAAAACCAGGACTGCCAACTTCAACAAGAAATAAGGATACGTGGAAGCTTAACAAACCCGGTCATGTTTATCTGAAGTGATGAAAGATGAAAAGCACATTTGCTTACTTTTCCACTCAGGAACTACAATATTGACAGATTGTTGAGGTAGTTAAAATTGTTGCTAAGTAATTGATGAACTGCAATTTACAAATTTGTGTTTTCTGGCACCAATGTGTAAACACTAGCAAAGAAAAAACACAATTTCCTCAGTGGCGGTCATACTCTTAATAACATGGGTTCAGCTCTGTAAGGCTATCGTTTGTTTTTGATGGTTGCTATTAAGTAGCTATAGGCTAGCGCCTTCTTGTGTTTTGGCTATTACCAGTGAACATGGGCTGATTTCCTGACTTATTAGCAGGTGTAGGCAAAGTGTCACTCAAGAACATCCAGGTAGCCTATCCAAGCACCTGACTGAGCTTTATATCATTACCTTTTTGAATGCATGAGTTGCATTGCAGGGCTTGATAAATTTGTATTTCATAAGGTAACATGTTTTGAATTGTTGTCTGTAGGTGATATTGCCTCGGATAACAATTTTTATGCGACATCCTCAATATGTGATTGCACCTCACAGAGGAAGGCTCTGTAGCCTATTCCTGAAAATTCTGCTAACAATCTGGAGCACAAGCAAACATCACTGAGGAACATGAAACCTTCACAATATTACACAAGATCCCACAACTTGCAGTAGGTTTTTCATCCTTGATGCTTCACTGCCTGACTTCCGTTTAAACGAGTCCCATAGTAATACTGTCTTTGTTTTTGTTATGCTGTCTTTTTAGACTCGGTGTCAAAACCTGAATAGGGACTTTGAGAGTGTGGAGTTGGGAGAGCTGGACAAGAGAGAAGAACAGCAGCTGCAGCAGAGGGAGAAGGCGCCTCGCAGGATCATCCATTTCTCCAGTGGAGAGACCATGGAGGAGTACAGCACAGATGAAGAGGAGGGAGAGGACAAGGAGCCAGAGAGGAAAGACTTACTGTCCTCCTCGGTCGATGCGGTGAGGGTGAGGAATAGTGGACAGACTGGGGAATTTATGTGGGTACAAGAAGCTAAATGAGGACAAGGGAAATGATGGAGAAAGGATTGTGTGTGAGAGGGACAAGGAATTCTTGTTTTCTGACTAAATCATTCAAATGAGAAGCAGCAGTGGCATTAATGTACTTCTTTACGTGATTATTGCGGTGACTGTACTTTTTTATGTTGCAGTCAAAGATGACCTGGGGTCCATACTTCTGGTTCCACATGTGGAGAGCTGCAACATCCACCATCTCAGGTTTGTTCATTAAAGTCATTATTTCCAACTGTCGAGGGTCTGCATCACGCTGCTAGATTAGTGAGTCACCCTGGGCAGAGATCAACCCCAGGGTAACCTCAGAAAGTACTGGAAGTCATCACTTATCCAGGATCTTGACAAATGACTGTGTTTACAATAGCTTAACAACTATACAAATTAAAAGAGACCCTTTCATAATTAGATTTCCAGACTTTTTTTGCTTCCCAAGTTTTAAAAAATGTTTTCTAACCAGCACAGATTACTACATCTACACATGAACTGTGCACATTGTTGCTCACGGTTGTGTAAATCTTAGTTTCTTTGTCATGCAATTAAAAAGAAAAAAAAAACTATTTTAAAACAATGAACGATCTCATTATCTGTTCACAGATGATTTATTTTCCACCTTCAATGACAACTTGTTTTGGAAAACTGATCATGTCGATCCATGACTTCCAGCCTAATTTTAAAAGAAATATATTTTCATTGGAGATATAGGTTGAGACAACACCAGCATTAATATTTGTCTGTAAAGCAGCACCAGAGCATCTCCTTTCTCACACTCTCTGCTCACCCTGGTTTAGAAGAAGAAGGTTCTTTGAGAGGGTCTGTTTCATTTAATATAGCCTATTTATTTTACCTATTTTTTAATTTACATGTTGATGTGCTGTGCAGGTGGATATTTTCAAACAGGAAATGTCCATTGCTATTTTCATACTATTTACATTTTTATTATTTTGGTAGCAGCCTGTTTTGTTAAGCAGGAGAATGAAACCTATTTTAATCTGTCTGTTGAAAACAGCTGAATGAGCACTTTTTCTTTAGTACAAGCTATTTACTCTATATGATTTTTCAGCTGTATATTTTAACAGGAAGGGAAACCCTGCCAGCATATTGTTTGTTAATAGAAGTTCTCCAATCACTCAGCACTATTTCAGTATAGTTTAATGCCCTTTGTGGGTGGTAAACCAGCAGGTGAGTTTTCAGATTTGGTGTAATTATATGTGTGTATATTTTTTGGAAAATTCAATTAAAATTTAGACCCATTATGAATCATTGACACAACTGACATTTAACTCTGCATTTGTGATGTTAAAGGGATAGTTCAACATTTTTGGCAAATTGGCCCATTGCCATAATCTCTATAGTCATAGCAGTAGGTTTGTTACCTTTTATTGTCGGTGCAAGCTATTTTTACAAGGGTGGAGCAGAGCGGCTGCTCAGAGCTCAGTACGGAGGCTAATGGGATTTCTTGGTTTCCCTCATCAAACTCATCAAATACACAATCCAACAACTCCAAAACGCTCTGGTGGACAAGTTGTGACCTGCACATTCACCACGCTGTGCAAATTTGCCAAAATGTTGAACTATTCCTTTACAAAGATAAAGAAGTACTATGAACTAAAGTCGTACTCACTGGTTATTCCAAACAGGATGCTGCTTTGTTATGGGAGGATGTTTTGAGCAAGCTTGCATTAGATCCTGTTTCTCTTTATTATTTTCCAGCATGTGACTACCTGGGTGAGAGGATGGCCTCTCTGTTTGGGATTACATCAGCCAAATATCAGTACGCCATTGATGAATACTACAGGATGAAGAAAGAGGTATGCATGCTGCAGGGAACTTTTTCAGTTCTGATTGCCATGTTGTTGATGTTTTTGAATTTGTCAGTCGGCTGATGTCGTTTTCTGTTCTGTGCTTGTGTCAGAGGGAGGAAGAGAAAGAGGAAACGCGCTTGTCAGAAGAAGCAGAGCGATCCTTCGACCAGCTACAATCTCAGGAAGATGAGGACGAGCCAATCACCGCGACAGACCCAGCGGAGGCGTCAGCCACCGCCAGCGCTCACCTCGACGTGAGCTATCAGATTGAGAATGAAAATCAGGTGTCCTCGAGCACCATCAGAGTCCCCGCTATCGTCACGGCAACTTAAGCATCCTAAGAAAGGGACGTTTGAGCTTTCATGTGTGTTTGTTTATTAAAGAAGGAACACCGTCTCGTTTCACCAAGCACCGTTTGGTTCGTGTATGACACAGCTTTAGATGGGCAGTGCTGCTGTATGGTGGTTGTTTGGCAAGGACAGTGGTGGTGGAGTTACTCCTCTGACTACGAGGTGTCCCTTTCCAACAGTGTAGCAGCTGATAAAGTAACAGCTGGATAATGTTGCAACATCCTGCTATGAAAAACATACAGTACGAGTCAGAAAATGTGACCAAATGTGCCAGTTTGTCTGCTGATGTTGATTGATGTTTACACTGTTTGCCCACTCAGACCAACAGTTTCCCATTGCGGCTCATTATTACATTATCCAACACTTGCTGCTTTGTCAGTTGCTACAGCAGCCTCCCAAATGTGAACGTTTGCTGTGGAGTGAAGGTCATAATGTTGCTCCCCTGTGCCTCTGATGGACCAGACACTGTGCCTAAATCACCAATACAGCCAAGTCAGTGCCAGATCTAGACTAAACATACCGTTATATTTGAAGATGATTTAAAGTGTGTAAAGATGTGAATTAGCCTTTGATTTTGAGCATGTACACTCCACTTTGGGTCAGAGTTTTCAGATATCGTATGTGTTTTAACAGCTATTTTGTCCAGATCTGGATAAAAAGGGTGCCTAGTTTATACACCTGGCTGCACCAAAGAGCTGGCCATTTTAACACGCCCTCACCTGTTTAATCATTGTCTGTATTAATGTTTATCAAGCTTGTATTGCACTGAATGTCTGTAGAAGCACTGAGCAGATTTAGCCTTGGTTATCGAATCATCTGTGGACCACGACTAACAGACATTTTGTTTAAAAAAAATGAAAAAAAACAATGAAAACGGGTTTAGGTGTTCTATGTTGCTCTTGCTGTTTGCCTCATCTACTACAGAACAAGTTGTAGTAGATGTGGTGTATAGGCCTTTGATAATAGCAGGGAGCCTTGTTACACTAAGTCTGTATAAAGACATGCAAACTTACATTTTTAACATTTTTTAGTACAGTTTTTTATATTTATGTATTTATTTACCAAACTGACTGCATTTAATTTATGCATTTTTTTTCTATTGTTCTAACGAGCAACACTGTAATGAACCGTTAATAAAGTCATAGTTATTGTCTGACTTTCCTTCAGTCTGTGCTGGAATTATTTCCTCCTTTCCAAATAACGATTGTCAAGTTAAACTGGTCCAAAAGGAAAAATCTATATTGTTTTCCTAAGTCAACGCTGGCGGCTCTGCTGTGCTGTCTGCTGCCGAGAGACTCATAGTGGTGCTACAGTGTGAGCGATGTGACTGATCTTTGTTGGCGCGAACAAAGAGCCTGTGTCGCTGCTCTGAGGTCAGACACTCTGTCCACTCGCCGCACAATGTCACCATTCTCAGGTCAGAGTGGGTTCCTGTGGTCCTGAATGACCCCCCGGCTGTCACGCCCCCTCACTGCCACAGACACACACAACAGTCAACACGGCTCACTAACGCTCACCACACTAAGCGATAGCATAGGTGTGATAGTGGAATGAATGCTGGCGTGAACACAATTGTAAATGGTGTTGTTTTGTCACAGTGCCAGCATTAAGTCACGATGACAGAAGAGAAGAATGCAAGACTGTACGCTGCAAACATAACCATCTGATCAAGTGGTTTTATTCTGCTAAAGGCCTCATTTTCTGAAAACAGTCGGAAAAACTTGAATTCAAACCAAATCTCTGTTTAAAGATCTGAATATAAAAGAGCACAGAAAAAGACAAGACTGCTGCGGTAGAATCAGGATGACTCAGTTCTAATTAAAATACTAAAATAGATTTGAATAATGTGATTTTCTGTGTCTCTGTGCCAGCAACATGACAGGATGTATTATGTTTTCAGGCTGTACTGCCATTGTTTGATTCTCGGGAATGCAATATCTCGGTAAAGTCTCATTAGATTTTGGCGGTCAAAGGTCAAGTTCACTGTAACCTCACAAAACACTGTCTGTTCTGCCCTCTTGACTGTAATATTTTCAAACCTTCTTCAGGGAATTACGAATTTGGAACAAAAGTTGATGTGAATATTAAAAAAGGATCGGATTAGAATTTGGTGGACAAAGGTCGAAAGTCAAGTTCACTGTGACCCCTTCAAAATGAGGCGATGATGTTTCATATCCCAAAGGTCAAAGGTCAATGCCACTGTGACATTGTGATGTTCTGCTCTCATATTGTAAGGAAACCTATTGTGAACATATTTCCTGCAGTGTGGCTGGTTAGTGGAGGTTTACGACCCACGGAGGCAATTCTGCTTTTTACTTTGTTTTGAAGGAATAATTCAACAATTTATGAAATGTGTTTATTGGCTTTTCTTTCACAGTTCGATGAGACGATCAATACAATACCACCCCTGCATCTATTGTAAATAAGCATCTACAGGCAGCCGTTAGCAGTTTAAAATCTCAGTTTATCAAGTCATTGAAAACGATTTCACTTTCATTGCCCGAGAGCTTAAAACTAGATGAAATAAAGCTCTTTGGTTGTGTTTTCAGACTTAATGAGAGGCTAAATGATTTATGATGGAGGTGGTTGGCAGTGGCTGACGGGAAACCAATGCTTCCCTTTCAGTGTAATAGCTGTTTTCTGGAAAACAGTTATGTTTTGTACTGTATGGCTCATTTAGACAGGATGTGAAATTATACATGTGGAGACTTTTAATCTATTCAAACTCACAAAAAAGATTGTGAAAGTGCAGCCTGTAGGTGGATGACCCTCCATGCGCTGGCTGAATACATGATGCAGTGGGTCATTATGGTGGTGCCACCATGAGACAGCTCATCTCTAATAGTCACATAGCCAAGTCACTCCACGCCACAGCCGGGCCACACAGGGCCACACAGGGCCAGTCCTCACACTGACACAGTACTGACAGCCTACACAGCCAACCAGCCTACTCACATTTCTTTAATTATGTTTTCAGTCTGGGATAGCACAGATAGATGTTTTTGTTAAGAGCAAAAATAAAGAAGTGAGCCTGAAGGCAAGGCCAAGTCAGCTCCTCTGCTTTAATTGAAATACACAAAAATTCCTTTGAAAAACATCTTCTGGCTGTTTTTATCTGTATTAATTATTTAGATGTTTTTCAGACAGTTATGTACATAGATAAAGCACCAATTGAGATGTTCCTTTTTGAGATGTTCCTTTCTCACTGCACTGTGTGCGAATTGATTCTTCAAGAGATCCTGGTTTATTTAACTTGAAGGTCTCCACATACTGAGGAGGATTTGGTTCCGTGGTAATAATAATTAAAGACACATTAATTTCTCCTGGCCCCATGGTCCACCTCTTTGAGAGACAGCAAAGGTCCAATCATCTGCAGTGTAACTGTATAATAGATCTTAATGAATATGCATCATAGTTTATGTTTTGATGACACACACGCATGTTCATATGACTCTTAACTAACATGGATTTTTAGGTTGAGTGTGTAAAAACTGTAATGTCAAGGTTCAGCCATATAAATGTATTAAAAGGAGAAGAAATGTGCGTAAATAACATTATTCCAAAAGAGGAGCTGTTTATATAAATCTGATGATTTTGTGTGAATTCAAGTTCATATTAGGCTACACTAAAACATAGCACTCTCTGTTTCCAAAATGTAATCAGGGAGTGAGTCCATCAAGGTCAGAGACAGACATTACCATCCATTTGCCAAACCTGGATCAAACAGTGAGCTCCATCTAAGCAGCTGTTGTCTGTTGATTTCAACTGCATTAGACCGAAAGTAATTGACTGATACATTAAATGGGATTAATCATTTACAAAGACAGAGGCAGTGGTGTCATCAGAATCTACAAGCTGACAATATGAACAACTCTCCAGATCTACCACATTGGTAATGTGACCTTTTTTTTGCCTTTATTATTATGTGAAGTGAGGCAGGGGAATAAGGGAGAGAGAAAGTAAGAGGATTTCACACAGCAAAGGTCCACTAGCCAACATTTTGAATGCATGGCCACTGGAATTTGGACAAAGCCTTCATCTACCAGGTCAGCATCAAGGGCTTCTGTAGTGCTACTTTTTTTTCTCCTTTCTCTTTGAAACTGTGCAGCACTGTATGTACCTATCTCTGTTTTCTGTCTGATTATTACTACTGTAGGAGAAAACATCAGTTCCTCGTCAGTCCACTGGAGGGCAGTACAGGATTTAACAGCGGAGACTGACTGGGGGTTACTATAGATCATGTTGTCAGTCAAGTTGAAACAATGCTTGGAAATAAACTCTGAAGTTTTTTTTTTAGACTTTAGGGAAGTTGAAATAACTGGCCTGACAAAACAATTTGGCAGCAACCAAGTAAAAAAAAAAAAAAAAGGAAGAATCCTGATAAAAAAAGTAAAACAAATATGGATGGAAAACATTATAAGACGGATAGCTAGCCTATACTGTTTACCCCTTTTTAAAGATAGAGTTTGATTATGAGACGTTTTATTTATGCATGTCAATCACGGGGTTGTGCAGTGGTGCAGAAGAGAGAAGACTGACTTCATCCTCACGTCTTCCTTGTGGAGGACGTGAGACACTCAGCAGTCATCAGGGGATCTGTGATTAAGGGGGAAAATCCAGAGATGAGAATTCACAATGCCATTCCTTGTGACTTAGTGTTTACTGGCACAGTCATGCATGTGTGTGTGTGTGTGTGTGTGTGTGTGTGTGTGTGTGTGTGTGTGTGTGTGTGTGTGTGTGTGTGTACATGCACACATGTTTGTGCTGCAGCATGTGTGTTCATGGGGTTTGTCCCAAATGTTGCTTGACTTTGATGTGCCACACACTGTGGCCCTGAGTTGCCTAACACTTTGAGCATACCTGACATTCTTTTTCTATTTTTTTCAGCTTTCAGTGGTGGGGGTGGGGACACGGGGTGTTTTACTAACAGTTCTGGGGAGGCCAGTTCAGCAAGCAGGTTCACTTCTGGCTTAGACTCTAAGGCGGTACACGTGTCCAGCAACCACACCTGACTGCCATATGTGCTGCCACATTTACACTGTGATTAATTAGAGCTCACATGCAGTCTAGTCACTCACACTCTGCTGTTAGAAATATCCAACATGAGTTCATGTTGTGCTGTGGAATGCAAAACGTCCAGCAGAGCCATCAGGCACCTTTTTTTTTTTTTTTTTACTTATGATACCCAGGTAGGTTTGTATCAAGTAGCAACAACAAAAAAATCCTAGAGATGCAGATGCTTTAAAAAAAAGGAGGACAGCTGCTCCTCAGTGGTAAAACAGACATGTATATAAATGGAAACAGAGACAGAGGCGAGGAAGTAAAGACACAGAGGGACAGTGAGACATATAGAAAGACAGAAGGAGGGAGGATGATGAGAACAGCAGCAGCCCCTTTGATGTGGGCCTCAGCGGGGCCTTGTGTGTCTAAGACGAGGCAGGCCTGCTGAGGGAAGGGGATTTCCAGCGCTGCTTGGTCTCCTGTCTCACCTCCTTAGCCTTTGCTTCCTCCGTGGGCTATGGCTTTAAAAAAAAAAAAAAAAAAAAACACAGAGAGTCTGTCTACACTGAGACAAAGCCTCCATGGCCAACTCTGACACTGGAATGACAGGCACCGACGTTTTTATCACCACATCCCTTCAGGGAGTAAAGTGGAGGAGAATCTGCAAGGTGGAGGAGTGTGTGTTGCTTTGCTGTGGGTCATCTTGTTCCTTCTCCTTAGGT
Organism: Trachurus japonicus; assembly: GCF_045865225.1. NCBI lineage: Eukaryota > Metazoa > Chordata > Actinopteri > Carangiformes > Carangidae > Trachurus > Trachurus japonicus. The sequence continues at coordinate 28,485,358 of NC_140930.1, read as the reverse complement.
TTGCATGTTACGCGATAACGCTTTGATATTTTCAGCTTTGCATCAAAGATTTTTTTCAATTTGCTTGTGTATCTCTTCATTGAAACATCCTTTACTGCATCAAAATTGTATTTGCAATCCACAGCCTGCAAGGCCATCAGCATTAATGATCACTAACAGCTCACTTTTCTTTTCTTTCTTTTACATGCACAGAAAACATCCAACATGCGTAATTATGATCTCAACTCCGATACTGCACAAACTCCACTGAATGTTTTCTCACACACTTTGCAGTTCACACTACGCTCACTCACTCACTCACTCACAGTCTGTCTGCACACAGTGCCCTTTACACACCCAAATACACATGCACACACCCAAATGCAGAAACATGCACTTGACTGTCAAAAAAAAAAAACTACACACACGCATGCACACACACACACACACACGCTCACATGTACGTACACAAGGTTGTGGAAAGTCCCTGGCACAGGCTGACTCCTATCTCAGCTGCAAGTTTGCTAGTACAGGTGGCTGCTTCAGTGACAACAAGGCTAAGACAACATGACCTCCGACCCATTCTTTGCCAGCTGCTCGTGCATTAATTCACTTGCGGTTAGTTTTCAAAAAAGACGAGCGCAATTAAATTTACATAATAAGACAGTGATGTGACTGGAAAGCCTCAAGATCATATAACATCTACACTGTACAAGGTTTCAGGAGCCTGCTCACTTTCCAAATCTAAACAAGGCCAAGAATGACCATGTTCTCAAACAAGCAAAGCTTCACTGTAGTTAAAATGTTTTATAACCTAATATGCACTCATTTTATGATTGATTAGATATGCTGAATCAAAACTTCTCATTTTACACGTCCTTTCAACCCTTTACAACCCTGAAATTCTGAATTCTTTTTTGCTGTTTCCTGTCAAACAGTGTATAGGCTTAATTTTATTAAAGTTAATATAATAGATGATGAATGTTTTTGTCCTTTGTCCATCCCTCCCCGTTTGTCTTGACTTCATGCTATTTGATTGTTCCATGTCCATACTGCTGGGGATGTTTTTCCCCCCTGAAAATGAAACCATCTGTGATGAATGCACATGCACATGGCCTTTGTATTTTAATTCGATTGATTGATTTAAATTCGGAAGTGCTTGTATCTGCAGAAAAAAAAGCATCCACTGGGTGAATGGAATTTATGAGTCAGTTCCTTGATCAATAGATGGGCCTGACAGTATCACAGCTTAATCGGTGTCAAACACATAATGAGTCAAGCTCCCGTCAACCATCCGCCAGAGGACACAGTGTGCCTTTAATCGCTGCTTTCTCCTCATCTGGACACATGTCACAAGTGATGGATGTCTGCAGTTTGCAAAAAGTCCCAGTGCAAAACTGATCTAATTTGTTTAGATATACTTACATCAGTGAGTGATGTCAAAGTCAGGTAGAGCGTACGACAATGTCACACTTTTTTGTAATATGATAAAATAAAGTTCATTTAAAACCGTGGAGGGACTAACTAGATTTTGTCGGTAGTTGACTGATGAGAATCGTATAAGAATCTTAAGACAAATTACACAAAATAGCAGTTTGAAAAACTAGATTTAACCACAAAGTGATGCAAAAAGAGACAAACTACAGTGAGATGCAAAACTACCAATAAAGGACAGTGGAATGACCACAAAGAGACAGCAGGCAGAGCAAAAACAAGTAAAATGCTACTGCTACGGCTACAACTAAAACAAAATTCAAAACAATTGCAAAGAGACAAAGGGGCATGACTATGCTTATTTTAATGTGTTCCCTGGCCCTGCCCCTGCATTCAAACGTTTGTCAATCTGTGGATTAGTGAGTGGATTCAAAAGGTTAAAAATAATTGATAAGTATACAGTCAAGGAACTGAGTCATTGTGGCTGATGATGTGTTGTCACAAAGTCCACACCTTTAACTCCCAGGACACCAATTCCTCTGTAATTTCCCTTTGGAACAAGTAGCAATGCATCTGATTGTTTTGGCCTTTTGACTTTGTTTGAAAAACTCTGACTTGTTAGAGGGTGTTTTATTTTGCAGGGTGGAGGCCTGCTCTCTTTTTCAGAATGGCTTATGTAACTCCTGGTCAGAGCCAAACGGTAGTGAAACATCCTCTGCAGAATAATGTCCCTGCATGGGTGGAGCGTGGTGCTGCGGAGGACATTGAGGTCCAGATGTATACTTTAGGTACTTTCCTCTGTAAAGAGCAACCCCCAACCCCCCACCCGTTCCCCTTCCATCTCCCCGCCCCAGTGTCTGTCACTCAGTTTCTCAGATCATATAGTATATATATATACAGGCGACAGTGTGAACAGAGGTCTGAAACAAGGAAGCAGTAAATATGTCAACCCCCCTCTGGGCCAATGACAAACAGCACAGTGTGTGGTTCTCTGTTGTTGGGGGAAAATGACAAAAGAGATTTTTACCCACTGGGCTTTTTGACACATATATTTTCACAGACAACATGGATATGGAAAAGTGGTATTCATAATAAACAGCATTACAGGGAGAACAGAAGTTTATCATCTACAAGTTACCATGCATTAAATTTGATGGTCATGAGCACCAGGGGAGGATTTGCACTACGGAGCCCCCTGTTTAACTGCTGCAAGCAGGTCATTTATTTACAACAATTTTATTTACTTGGTCACTTAAATGTTTCAGCTGTGCTGCAGAATCATTTACACTTCAGTCAAAAGTTTGGATGCAGCTTCTCATTCAATGCTTTTTCTTTATTTTTATTACATTCCACATTGTAGATTCATTCTGAAGACATTGAAACTATGAAGGAACACATATGGAGTTATGATGTAAACACAAAAGTGTTAGTTAAAAGCAAAAGAATTATCTGTCACCTGACCTAAACCCAATTGAGATGGTTTGGGATGAGAGGCGAAACAGCCAACAAGTGCTCAGCACCTTTGTGAACTTCACAACTGTTGGAAAACCGTTCCAGGTGACGACCTCATCAAAAGTGTGAAAAGCTGCCATCAAAGCAAAGCAAAAGGTGGCTACTTTGAAAAATCTAAAATCTAAAACATATATTCTGCTTTGTTTAACACTTATTTTGTTTACTACATAATTTCATATGTGTTCCTTCCTAGTTTTGATATCTTCGGTTGTTGGGGGTTGTTACCTTTTGGGGCAGCTGTAAACACAATATCACCTACTAAGGCTGACTTGTTCGCAAACTTTTCTGAGTGACATTACCCCTCTTGCTTTCTCTGTAGTTCTGTTTTGGTTTCCACCAGCTTCTGCTCCACTATATGTTCACTAGCTATAACTTTGTGCTGTTGTTGAAGAATTTATTGGAGTTTTTTCCCTGAAACTGCGACAGGCTGTGCCGGGAAACTACTCTAAGTGGAGTAGTGACAGGGAAACCACAACAGAAAAGTTGCAGGACCAAATACCAAAACAAAGAGCTTAAGGACAGAAAAAGTGGCCTGTAAAGGGAGCCACGGTTAGGGATGATGATTCTCTGTGGGTTCATCGCTGCCGCTGCCACCTCTCAGATCGTGCACAGTCATTTTATCCCTTGTTAATATGAAAATGTCACTTTAAACACAATGCACAAGACATAATATTTCTCAGTGTTTTATCTGATCTTATGTTTTTCTTATTGCTTTTTAATTCGCTGTATTTTAACTTTTACTTTCTTTATTTTACTGTTTTGTATGTTGTGCAGCACTTTGGTAACCTTGCTGTTTTTAATAAAACCACAAATAAAGTGGATTGGATTGGATGATATAAGGCCAATAAACTGTTACGATTCTGTATAATGTTCCACAATATAAACTACTCCAGTGAGCTTCAGCTAATTCACCTAATGCAGAAAGCAGAGCACAAAAACCTTTGAATTAGTTGGACTGGTCTTAAAAAGAAGAACATCAACTCTGGTGCGTATACTGTATGAACTGTCTCTTCCTTTGAAAGACAAAAATTCATGTGTATTTTGTGAAAAGAAATAACTTCCCCTCACCTCATCCACTTCACTGAATATATGACAAACCTGGGTGTGTCCAGTCACCTACAAGCTCCCAGAGGAGTGAGAGGGGCGGAGGTCAAGTGAATGGTGAGCATGTGAATGTTCAGGGAGGGAAGGGTAATGTCGTACAACAGACCATGTCCAAGACAGAATAGGAAGACACCGCCTACATAAACAGACGCACACACACATCCCAAACTGCGTCCGTCCCAGGAGAAATGGGAGAATGTGAAGAACGCCGCGTCCCTGAGGAGGTCGGGTACTGAAGAGCATCTCAGCAGAAATCGTTGTCAATCAGAACATCTTGTCCTGAATCTTTGAAATGTCCGTTTGTACAAGGAAATCTCCCAACATCCTGGTGGAGAGGAAACTCCCTGCTTTTGTTGTGGCCAGCCCACGCAGCAGCAAAACAATAGATATTTTTAGCCCCTTTGTTAAATTTAACCCACTTTACCGCCTCTGTCAAAATGAAATTGCTATTTACATTTCTGGAGGCTTTTGAGTCGAGCATAAACCTGTCTCCTGGCCCGCTGCTTTGATGAAAACACTTGCGGCCAAGATCTTTGCATTTACTCTTTGTCATAGTCAGGACATGTGCGGTGAGGTGCATTCAAAGCCCGCGATACCAAACAAGGCCTCATAGTTAAGTGCTTGTTATGTCTGTGCCTCATACACCAGTGCTGTATATTTACAGAAAGACTTGGCTCTTTTATCTTCCCTTTAAATTTCCTCAACGCAAAAAAGATCCCACGCCTTCTGGAGTCACTACCAGACCAGCCTGTTTGTCTGTCTGTGGGGGGAAAACAGTTCATGACACACAGAGGGGGAAATATGAGAGGAAGAACAGAGAGGGAGGCAGTCAGGCAACTCATTGTCCCGAGTTGAGGATTCAGCAGCGCAAAATACATGGAGAGGCACAGTGAGAGAGGAATTCCCCCTGTAAGTTCAAATGATTGCAGATGTGCGCCTGGCCGACTGCTACTGCACACGCTCGTGCCAGAAAAGCTTCCCCGCACGCCTCCTCTTCCATCCTCACAGCCCTCCATGTTTCGTCTTCACGAGGCCGCTCTCTGCTCCGACCTGGAAAAGCAATTAGGTATAGGACACATGCATGGCCCCGGTGTAAACTACAACTACTACTCACCGGGGCAGCCAGTCCATCGAGCTGCGGCCGATCCACAGGAGCGTGTGTATCATGGGAGGCCTGAAAAGACCATTATCTTGGCAGCTGCGACCAGAGATTTGGCGGAGGGGAAAGTTTTGGGGGATTTCAGAAGGGAAAGATGCAGCCTCTAAGTAACAGTGCTACTGGAGGTCAGCACAAGTCTGCCACTTCTGCAAAAAAACTGCGCTTTTACAGTTGTACAGTTTTGCAGGATTTGCACATTGTTAAACGGAGATTTTCATTTCTTGAAACTACTTCCCTACTTCCCCAAATAAGGAACCCTTCCACCACGTTGTGTTTTGAAAGTCCCAACCTCATCACCCACCCGCTCGGCTCTCTCTTCTATTTCCAAACTGACTCAAATAATTAAGTTAATGAGTGTGAGCATGAATATCCGAGCAGAACGTTCTTTTCCTTGAAGTACAGCATGTCCCCACACTGGAACATTTCCTGCTTCTGCAAAATTATCTACTGATCTTAACTAGTTCTCACACAGAATTTACAATTAGTAGTGCCAGTCATCATCTGGTTTATTATTTGTTTACTTCCTCAAGAGGAGTCACGCACCTGAGTCAGTCAGACTGCTTCGTGCTCATTCGCAGACAACAGGCGCTCCGCACAGGCAGGGGGGACACGCTCTGCGCATGCGTGAACACACACTAGTGGGAAATTCCCAGCAAAAATTCCACTCTAGCAGTCCTCTGTGAGCACATTCCTGCGTTTTTCATAACATCTCACTACTGAAATGAAAGTCGAATTTACTGTTGCGGGGCAGTTTTTGAAGATCCAGCGTGCCCCTTCAATCTAGCAATAAATCTAGCTAGACTGAGGATATTGCATGTAAACGTATATCCCTGCTGGATTTCCTGGAGATCTCTTTGAGGGAGCGAGGAAAGCGCGAAAGAACAGGCAGAGTAAGACAGGAGGAACAGGAGGAGAAAGAAAGAACAGAAAGTGAATTCTTCTGGTGCTGTAAATGTAAAACCACTAGGATTCTGTCTACTGATGCATAAGGTCATAGTCCATAACTGGCCAGAATTCAAAATAGCATCATGACTAACCATCGAATGTACAGTCATATCAGCTGTAGCCTATAATGTTTGGGAAGAGTTTTCTCATTCCAAATTCCCCTAGCATTCCCTGCAATGACTTCACAGCTAAATGCGCCTATTTATTTCTAATCCTGTTTGACTATCTAAAATAACCAAATGAGATCCATGAGAGCATGTTTTCCATTTGCAGACGACGTGGACACTAAATTAAGGGATGCAGACGGGTGTGAAACAGGGGGGGATTTTTATAGGCGTACAGTAGTGTGCAAAAAAAAAAATGAATCATGCTTTTTGGTGACTTGGATCTGTCACAGTCCCCCTCCCCTACTGTGTGCCACAAGTGTCTATTAAGCGACGGTCTTAGTTCAATATTTGGTAACACAACAGTCTTATTGTTCTTATTGGTTGACATATTGGTTTGATGTGTTTCTTTCATCATGTATGTACTGTAATGGTCCAAAGCACAGTTGGTTTGGCTGCTGCTGCATGGTACAGTTTGGCAACGCTGCCATGCAGCAGGGTGTTCCCTCTCTTCATAAGCCATCTGGAGATTACTGACTTCACTCTCTTATTACTGAAGCCACAATGCAGGAACTACTGGCCTCCAAAATTAATCTGTAGATGGCTTTTCCAGGTTTGGCATCAGCTAACCCCCTGTACCTGGTAAATCTCTTTTGTTTCCAATTAAATAAATGTGTTTTCCTTTTGGTAAGAAGTGGCACATGAATGTATGGCTATACTGTCTTTCTTAATTCTGTGTATTATCTATTAGTGCTGCAGTATTTTTGTATTAGCAGTACCTCACTTCTGGGCGAAGTGGAGCAGCACATTAGACAGTGATGCAGACTTCCAATACAGAAACTACAGTAGAGGATCTTGGCATACATCCATACATAGTGCCACTATGTATGGATGTATGCCAAATATGTCAGTGCGTAGTAATGTTAGACAAGTACATAAATAAATAAATATGTGGTAATATTAGCTATAAACAAAATATTTGATTGAAGAGATTATTAAAAACAAACTCAACATAAATATCGCTGCCCTCTTTTGGCTAAAACTGGAGGCTTCTATCTGGTTCTATATTGTGCCACCATGTCATTAGCACTAGTGGATGTTTCAAAATAAATTTTATTTGATATGGCTAACATGTTCAACATATCATCCAAAATGAGGACGATGATAGTTGTTTTCTAGTTTGTTCCACGGAAACTTAAGTCTATAACCTTATATGCAAAATGTCTTGAACCAGAAACGAACTTAAAGAAATGACTCCAGTAATCAGTTAAATACAGTTGTAACAAATGAGTGAGGTGCTCTTCGGGAGGTTTTAGCCTGTTTTCTAGTTTGAGCTCAACAAAGTGAAAGCCTGAGGGTGAGGAGTAAAGTTGCAGGCACTGTCAGCGTGAGTAAAACCCTGCATGTCTGGTTTGCAGACTGCTATCAAATGCTAGTGAACATAATGAGACAGCTCAGTATGAGGCAGAGGATGATACGGTGATCAAGGTATGAAGCACACAGCACACAAAGCTCACTGGTTGAACCTGATAGTTAAGGCCTGTCTGAATACGCCTGCTGGTGTGTGCATTGAGAAACACTCTGCAAAGCTCTCAGACTCAAATACCAAGGAATACTTTGAAAAAGAAGAAGAGGTTTTGGGTTTCCTGCTGCCCTGTGGTACAGCAGAGTTGGGCATGTTGAAGGTTGTTTTTGTTGTTTGCTGCCCCCCTCCCTCCTCCTCCCTCCTCCTCTTGGACTTCTCAGGTTGAATCAACCCTCCGTTTTACTTATGCACTATGTCCAGTTCCGTACTGTGTATATAATAAGCCTATCCTAGATATACAACCTTAATTTAATCCATTCATCCTACGGTACAGCTTTGTGGTCACAGCCAGGGACAAGAGGAAGTATGTGGGAGTAAAACTGGCTGTCTAAAACAGCAATTGATCTCACCCACCATTCTGACATCCAGCCATACTGCTTCCTTTGCATATTGTATTTTTATATTACCTTACAAGCTGTGCAGACAGGAAGAGTATCTATTTGGATTTTAAAGTACCCAGTGTCTGTGAATATCATTTATGTTGTGTCTGTCTCAGGGTATTTCAGGGTTTTTTCTTTCATGAGACGTTTATAGTCAAATATGTGGGTTAGAACCACAGATCCCCCCTCCCTCCCCCCACCCTGGTTCATTTGTTACCACAGACACTCATTCTTGTATGGTTGTTCACATAGAAAGGTCAGCTGATGAGGTCCCAGTCAGCTTTAGTCAGTCAATTCACAGACTCAGTTTTTATAGGAAAACAGAGAGATTATAGCAAAGGAAAGTTTACTTCTAGGCTAACTTTCTAAAAAAGACAAAATAAAATTGTAGCATAGACTTTTTTCTTTTTACAAAAACCTTATGAATTAATATTCAAGAGTTTCATATAATAAAATATTCAACTTTTTAGAAAAGTTACTGTCTGTCTTACAAAAAAGCAGAAAATGCTCGTGAAAGCACAGTCCCAGACCAGATAATAACTTGCATTCATTCCTTGCCTTTGGAAGCTGCACAGCCAATAACTCACATGACTATCAAAGTTCAAATGCCCAAATTAGCTACCATCTGAAATTCATCAGATTCACAAACTGCCCTATGGATATTTCAGCTGACTGTATGACTATTATGATGCGTCAACCCCATTACATCAACACTGAGGTCACTTCACGCAGCGCAAGACTCACGAGCCAGCATAGTCACATGGATCTCCACGCCGTTGGAAATAGTCATCATGTACTTTTTATTATTGACCCACAGGTTTGCATGATAGGCAAAAAAAAAGGAATCCAACTCTCAACAATATAAGATACATTATGAATAATATTTAAGGGAAACTACAGCAATTTTGCACGTTCACTTGTGATGGGAAATGTCACTCATCTTGTGAAAACATTTTTTCTAATTTCCCCTAAGGGTGTGGAAGGAGCTTTCCAAAGTTTAAAAAGGAAGGAAAAAGTTGACGTATTGGGAAACATTTTTGTCTGCATTGATTCTGACCTGGAAGTCTGTCTCTCACAAGACCATCAGCGTTATGGAACTGCAGTAGACTCCAGTACTAAATCACTTTAATTACCCCCTTCAAGTATTATGGCTGCATTTTCTACAGTCAGTTTAACACTTTGGTGGTCTGTGTCTGGGCACATAGCCTAATCTGGACAACTGCATCTATTCCACAGGCATTTGCATTTACACTTGGTATCAATAAGTGTTCGTTATCTCCATTCTGTCAGCGCTGGGATCAGATGTCAACATGCAAATTAGTGAGACAGACCTGTCAACAAACAATGCCAAGGACAGATGTAACTGACAATCAAATTTTTTTCTTACAAGCTGGGACTTGCCAACTTCAGCTACTGCTTAACATTCAGGCAGAGCTAGGTGACCTTTCAACTGATCGCAGTACAAATGAGGAGAGATAGAACCATAATACAGGCCACGACTAGATGGGGTCTGAATAGTCTGCAGCCTGGACATGCTGCAGTCTGCATGGGAGATTACTCTGAAACGTTTCTTATTTCTGCTTTTCTCTGACACAAGTTTTCATTTCTGTGTGATTTACGACATCCAATTCTGTTCTACGGAGAGTAAATGTGCAGTTATGCAACAGCTGAGTTTTGTTTTGCTTTCTATTTGAAGTAATAAGTCCATTTTGTTTTTCCCAGTCTCCCGTCTCTGTAGGCCTTAACCTGGTGTGTATCTGGAAGATCATCAGGTAACACTTTATAATAAGGGTCCCTTAATTAACGTTAGTTAGTACATTATTAAGCATTAATGAACTGTTATATTAACAATCATTATTGTATTATTTAGGAATAGGAAACACATTAATTAATGTAGCCTATTGGTAAGCAGTTAATTAGTGTTTACTACTCAAAGTTAGTGAATATATTATTAAGTAATAATAAAAGTTGAATAATGTAATTAGTTATCATTATGTGTGCATTACTCAGCATTAATTAACACATTAGTTTATATATTAATGCTTAATAATGTACTAACTAACATTAATTAAGGGACCCTTATTGTAGAGTGTTACCAATCATCAAAGCAGCACTAAGGAGAATTTGGTCAAAAAAGGGAAGATGTTACCTTAGGAATTAGTAAGTGGAAGATGGACACGATATGCCAAAAATAATAGCTATGGGCTTAAAGGTTATTACAAAAAGTGAACTAAAGTTGACCTGACCTATAGCTGGAAGATAATCAACACATGGAATCTTTAGATAAAGCGATGCTGGAGTAACAGACATACGGTGTAAGCCTGTGTTTTGGAGGCATGGAGGGTTTTGCTCACCAGACGTACAGCAATAATTTATCACGTGAGATCAAGAGCTCAGGGTTTGTTTTCATCCATAATATAAGTCAGGTGTGATTTCATTTAAAAAGCCTGGCATGTGATCAGCGCTGCAGAGAAAAGCTTTTTCTACTTGCCCTCTTCAAAACCAGACTTTGCTGCAGACATGTTAATCTGAGGAAACTCCAGTCTCACTATACGCCCAATGCAACCAGTCCTGAATGACAAGATTGTGTTTACATTCATTCGAATTTGATGCTTGTGATGTTTCAGTGGAACAGCTTTAAGCATTTCCAAACAAGCGCAACAACACTAATTGCAACACACCTTGAGGCGACTTCTGTGCAACCACTGGAATGTTTGCGACATGACAAACCACCAGATAATGTACACAGAAGGACGTTCAAATTCTACAGAAGATGTTTGTAGTAAGAGGAAGCTCGCACGCAGCATTTTTATCACTAAACCTGTTCTGTAGACATATCAAATTTTCATCACACTATGTTTAGTTCATTTTAGATAAGATGTTCCTAGAAACTGCACACTGCACTCATTTTCTTAGAAAAGTTGTGTTTACAGTGAGCAGTAAAATATGAGTAGTTTGTGTTTGGGAGTTCAACGAGATAAGTTGCTTCATATGTTCATGCATGTTTTGCAATCCAGAAAAATAGGCCACATAGTATAGGGGTATACAGAAACCCAGAGTGAAACGTTTCAAAGAAATGTGACAGAAAATGTCAAAAGTTGAGTAAAGAAAATCTTTTTGAAAAAGTTTTATACAAAATGAGTCAAAATGGCAGATGTTTCATTTTAAGGTATGAGAGATATCAGAGAAAGCAAGACTCATCATCATACTAATGTTTCCTTTATTACCTAACATCTAAACTTCTGTGCTTGGAAAATATTAGACAGACTGTGGCTTTGCAATGTGAAAATGTATTTGGAGATCCCCACCCCACCCTCCATGTACTCCTGTGAGCAGTCCTACGCTTCTTCTCTCAGACCTGGGGGTGGGGGTCTTTCTGGTTTCAGAGGTGAATACAATGTGCACAGAGTAGTGCACCGTGCACTTTTGCAGAGTAAGAACCGAAGCTGGAGGAGAGAAATAGAGAGAGAGAGGGGGTGGGGAAGAGGACAGGAAAGGGGGAGGAAAGTGAAAGGTACAGTAGGACAGAGGGGCATCTGCGGGGGTGGGGGGTGGGGTTTGCGAGGTCAGGTCTAGGTTGTGACACATGAAAGCAAAGCAGATGCTGATGTTCAACAAATGGATGTTAATAAAATCATAAATAAATGTATAAATCCCCCTGCATATGTTGCTGTCTTTGCTGTTTCTTTTGACGTCAAGTGCCTGTCTTTATCTCTCTGCAGCACTATTTAATATTTGTGCTTGTGCAGGAGTAGACAAACATTTTGCAATTGAGGATTTTGTATAATCTTTTGATTATGATGATTAACTGCTACATATGTCATCAGTGATCTTATCACAGTCTGAATCTCTTTTAAAAATTGGATAATGACATGGCAACCAAAGATCGGGACTTTTTGCCACAAACCATAAAAGATAACCTCTGTTGGCATTGCGGATCTACGATTCAACTGCTCATCGCAGATTGTGATATCAGTCTGAGTATCAGTATGAGTCATGATCTGAATGTGTTAGTAACATATAAAGAGGAAGCAAACATCCTCTATTCAGCTGTATTAGCTACCTGGAGACAGAAGGGAAAATCCCAGATGACACATGCACATTTTGTGATTTTTTTTTTTTCAGGAAGAAGGAAACAGGAATTGAACAGATATCAAGTGATCAGTGATTTTGTTCCACGAATAGAACACAAAAACTTCTCGTATTCCATTGAAAAGGTTGCATTATCTTCACGTGGCTTGTTATATGATGTGGAAAAGTAAACCTGAGGTGAGAGCCATGGCTTCTCCTCCGTTTTCAGTTACTCACACTACACACTCCTAGGTTAAGTAAAAGTTCTGCTGGTGTCAATATCAGATATAAAAGAACGGTAATGTAATAGCTGTTGTATCTGTAAATGCTCAGTCTTAAAAACAAGAGCACTAACACCTAACCAACTATGCAGCCACACTTTTAACTTTACTTTGTTACCAATCATTAGGCTACATTAAATTGTAACATATCTATTTTGTGTGTATAACATTCTTTAAAATTCACATTTAATGGAGTACCATGTAGGCTATACCTTTTTTGAAACTGAAAGTGATTTTGGAGGCAGTTAGTGGTAGTTTTACACTGAATTTAACTTTATTACATTATGTTGTAATAAAGTTGTTAATTAACAACCTGATTCACCAGCTTCCGGTCACCACTAAAGGTTAAATATTATAACGTCCACATCCAGAAGACACTGTGACTAATAGGTGGAAAGCAAATATTACTACACATGTGCTTTTCCAAGTGTCTCTGATGTCTCAGCTTTTCATACAGGACATGTTGGCATTCCTCAATAAGAGCACAGATGTAAATTATTGAACGTCTGATTGGCTGTCTCTAGGCCCTCTACACAGGATGAGGTGTTCGTTAATTTTATTAGTAGCCTAACATCTGTGCTTTTCCTCCTTTATGTTATGCATATTCCTTAGTCCATCCTAGGCCAAGGGCATCATTTATTGGGGGTATAGAGGGGTAATTAGCCTATATAACCCCCCCCAAAATCTAGTCCAGACAATATAACTGCTCACATATTCTGCTTAAAACATAATGGGAAGAGTTGCATTTTCAACCCCCCCTCCCCAAAAAAAATAATTATCCCAAAGTTACGCCCTTACCCTAATGTATGCACTATGTAGCCTAATATAAGGCACCACACTGACACATGTTACTGTCCTAACATGATACCATGAAATGTTCATTAGCCTACTAACAGACCTCGTTGCTCTCTGTGTAGCCTAGTTTGTTACTCATTTTAAATGCAAAATATCAGTTATCAGTTATATCAAATAAACATATTTAATGATATAAAATGAAGTTATACCTTCTATCGATATGTAGCTGGGGTCATATTTTCCCTTCAGTGTGTGGTATGTCCTGTAGTAGCCTACCTGCTACTATGTGGACACCTCTGAGGACACACAGCTGCACGTTAGTGTTATATCACCATGGAAACGAAGCGGGCCTCTCACACCGGATGAAGTTCTGTGCCTCCAGTTCAACTTCCGGGTGGGAATATTGTGCATGAAGTAAAAATCTTGCTTGCAAATTCATTTGGACGAACTTCTCGGCTAATTAAACCGCGTAAAATGTCCCGAGGCTCGAGTGCAGGGTTCGATCGACACATTACCATCTTCTCTCCGGAGGGAAGACTCTATCAAGTCGGTCAGTATGTGGATGTGTTCAGACAAAAGCCGGTTCGAGGGCTCACTTGTTTGCTAGCTAGCTAAATGCCCTGTCATGGTTCGATTAGCTTGGCTTTTAGGTGTTAAATAACATCCCGCCAAAGCGAAAGTGGTGTCACATACAACCATTAACATTTTACTTATGGTGTATCAATTGATATTTTGGGGTTACTTTTCTGGTAGAAGCATCAAACAAAGCATCGAACAAAACGGCTAGCTGGCTAGCAGGTTAATTAGCATGGTTAGCATTACTGTCAAGCAAGCTGATTCATTGCTCAAAGTGTCAACTTGTCTGGGGAACTTGTTTGGGGAAAGTTATTGAAACGCCACTTTGAATTAAATTAATTAATCACGACAGCAATTTGGCCTCAATGTTGTGTATATTTTTAATGTCACGATACGCGTTCATCGGACTTGAGGCGAAAATCCCTTTCAAAATATACTGTTTACGCTACATCTTGTAACTTACTGACGGGTTGTAATTTATAGGATTGACCTAATATGTTCTTAAGCTGAAATGGAAGTAGACAGGACTATTGTTGATGTCCTCTAAACAACTATAGACAGGAGGTAGATCATGGTGTTGCTCCACAAGCTCTAAATATAAACAAAACATTTTTTTAATTAATGGGGAAAAGAGTAAATCCCTATCAGCTATGACAGCTAGTCCTCACATGGCTGCAACATCTAATGATGTTATTAAATCATTGTCAAGTGACCAGCCATATCACACCTGAACAGTTCATTACCTGTTTCTGTCGCAGGTTTCCTGCTGATGAGTCTGTTTGTATGTTGACTGTCCAAATACATTGAGTGCTGTGCTTGTTCATGACCATTAACTGTGATGTTCAGTACTGTTGTAAGTTAAAAATGTATGTCTGTGCTCCTGTTTGTTTTCCAGAATATGCTTTCAAGGCCATAAACCAAGGTGGACTCACATCAGTAGCGGTCAGGGGGAAGGACTGTGCGGTTGTTGTAACACAGAAAAAAGTACCGGTGAGTTGATATCAGGTGTGGTTTTTCATACTGCTGCAACAGAGGAAGACCTGTTAGTTCACATCACTCACAGGGACAAGGTGCATCCTCCTGCATCCGGGGCAGTTGGTCCTGTTTCCTTCTGTGGCAACACTCCAGGAAAAAATTGGATTTATTCTCTTTTGTGCTTTTCAATGTGGGTCATAAATATATAGTAGCAAGGAAGGACAGTGCACGCACATCCAAGACAGTGCAGGCAGGTGCAGGACAAAAAACAACAAGAAGAAAAAACAAACGATGTCCGCACAACTGCTATAATCGAGCTCCCAAAGATGTAAGCACAGGTAGCAGCTACCTGCAGGGCGTTTCTGCCTGACGCGTCTTCAGCAGGTCATGGCCTGATGAAGACCCAAGTTTGGTCATAAATCATCAGAAATGCATTACAGTACACTTCAGTTTCTCTCTGCTGGAGAATCATAGTCTGCTACTAAAATGGCTCATGTTATATATTTAGTAACATTTATCTTTTTTCAGAATATGTCAACCATATTAGTTTTTTAATGAAAAAAGCAGAAATAGAAAATGTAGATATACATGTGACATATAAATCAAATTTTAGAAGTGTTTAAAGAAGTGTGCAACATTTGCAATAGCATTTCTGTAGTTTACATTTATATTAGGTGAATCTACATTATATAAGAGCAATAGTTAATTTTAGAGAGAACTTTGTTTCTTTTTTTCCTGACAATACAGAATATCAAGGGTTTCAACTAGTAAGGGTTTGGTTGAAAAATATATCTGTGATTTATTTGTCTATTTATATTTTTTATTCCATTTTCATGATTTCCATTTTGTATTTAAAAAAGAAAAACATTTTAAAAGCATGCATCAGCTCTGTTAAAATGTACATTTTGTACTAATGTTTGTTTTATGTCATTTGAAATGACATTTGAAACATTATTTTTTAGTGAATTGGATCACTAGAATATACACTTGACATATTTGACAAGTAAATCTTTTGGAAACTTTTGTCACTAGCTGTGTCCCAATTCAGGGGCTGCATCCTTCGGAGGGTGGATTTGAAGGCCGATTACGTCACAGCGCTGCGCGAAGGCTGTCCCAATTCGTCTAAATTCGAAGGGTCCTCCAAATGCAGCCTCCAAATGCGTCCTCCTTTCCCCTGCATTCGGAGGATGCACCGCTACTATCCTTCGCGGCCTCCCGTATCCCAAGATGCTTTGCTGCACCGTTGTTGTTATTAGCAACCTAGCCGTTAGCTATCGAACGTAGCAGCTCTGTGCTGTAACCACGGTAACCCGGCTCTGCGGCCGGCTCGGAGGTGTGGCTGCCCGCTGCTGAGCTCTGCTCTGCTCTGGCTGCACAGGTGAGGAGCGAGGCAAAGCATCTTGTGTGTGACAACTTTTAATAAGAAAGCTATGAAAACACATTACTTGTGCTCTCTTTATTCTCTATTCAATAGCCTACCCCCCTGGCTGCTGTTCAATGGTTTGTTTATTAGTATATTAATGATAACTGCCCTTGTATTGATTCTACTTCTTTAAAAAAAAAAAAGTGAGGGGCGGAGGAGCGGTAGAGCTGTTGCAAGCGCCACTTTTAAATGTTTAACGTCCGGCCGTTGTTTACGTTACGCCGTTGTTTACGTTCGGATCAGGTAATGCTCTGAAGGCTAGACCGTCCCATTTACCGACCGTTGATGCGGCCCCCGGAGGAGCCTCCGAAGCCGTTGCCTCCGGAGACCGCGTAGGCTGGGTCCTCCGAAGGCTGCAGCCCCTGAATTGGGACACAGCTACTGTCACATGTTCATTATTCCTTTCTCCCTTGAAACAGGACAAGCTCCTGGATGCCTCCACAGTGACGCACCTTTTCAGAATAACAGATAATATTGGATGCGTAATGTCTGGCATGACAGGTGAGAAAACACTGCTGTGGTTGCAATGAAAGTTAAAAAAGGGGGAAATCAGCAAGCACAGTCTCTCACAGGTCAATCTATGATGGGTGCACGGCTCGAATAGACATAGAAGTTGAAAGGCCAGCACTCACAAAATGTCTTTTAGGTATTTATTATATTTGCAATTAAAGTTACGTGTGTGATGGATCGTTAAGGCTGAAATACAAAATTCCGGGTTAAAATCTGAATTTACAAAATACCATTGTCAGTGCAGACACTGTGGGATTTCCATCAATTTGTTGTCTTACTCAGAGGCTGCTTACTGAGCAGCTGCTTTGCGTTTTCATCCCGTTCTTCTCTTTACTTTCAGTCTGGACTTTTTCCTGAAGCATTCTTAAAGAGTTGCTCATTTAGTCTAAACTTGAGTGGTTTGCTCAGAAGACACAGCAGCCTTTCAGTAAACAGGAACAATGGGGAAACCAGCGACTCTTGCTTTTATTTTTTTAAATAATTTTATACATCATTTGACCTTTCTGTTATGGTCAGTCACAGCTTTTACTGTCGCCAATGCTTCCTCTTTCCACACCAGTGTTATTTTTGGCAGGAGGAGAACTGACTTTCTATGCATTTTATGATACCATTTAAACATTGCATTAAAGATGTGTAGCACCGCTCTGACTGACTGTTGGATGTTTTGAAACAAATCAGTTGTTCTGCCCCCCCCTCCCTGCAGCTGACAGCAGGTCCCAAGTGCAGCGAGCTCGCTATGAAGCCGCCAACTGGCAGTACAAGTACGGTTATGAGATTCCAGTGGACATGCTGTGTAAGAGAATTGCCGACATCTCACAAGTCTACACGCAGAACGCTGAGATGCGACCACTGGGCTGCTGTATGTATTTACCATTATATTTCTTGTTTTGTTTTTTGTCACTGAGGGATACCTACTTGTGCTGAAGACTTTCATTGATTTTTGCAATTAATAATAATAATAACTTTTATTTGTATAGCGCTTTTCATACATGGCTACGCAACTCAAAGTGCTTTACATTTAGAGACAAGAGGAGAGAGGAAGAAAAAAAAAGAGCATAAATAAAATAGATGCATGAGAATAAACCATGTCAATTATTATAAATTGAGAAGGCTGTGGTATAGAGATACTGTATGTTTTCAGTTCCTTTTTGAAGTGAAATATGTCCTGATATTCCATCTGGTAATTATTGAAGTCATGCTTGGCAGAAATCTGTCTTCTATCACTTAAAACTTTTTTTTAAAACTGTCATATCAATAATAAACACGGAAGCTAAGTCTCGCTGTCCTTCTTCCCTCCGATGCCTGCAGGTATGATTGTGATCGGCGTAGACGAGGAGTTGGGCCCCCAGGTGTACAAATGTGACCCAGCAGGTTACTACTGTGGCTTCAAGGCCACCGCCGCTGGAGTCAAGCAGACAGAAGCCACCAGCTTCCTGGAGAAGAAAGTGAAAAAGAAACTGGACTGGACCTTTGAGCAAACCATTGAGGTAAACAGATTCTGCTTACGTAGGTGCAGCACCTGCAGAGAATGGGGGTAATGTGAATGTGAAAGTAACTTTCTAGGTGGTTTCCAGCTGCGTGTTACCTGATCAAATCCAGTAAATGATTATATATGATAAATAAAACATATCATAAACCTGATCTTATCTTCGCTCTGCTGTACCTATTTTTTTACTTCCTGTTTTTCTCTCCTTTAGACGGCAATTTCTTGTCTGACAACCGTTCTCTCCATTGACTTCAAGCCCTCTGAGCTGGAGGTGGGCGTTGTCACAACGCAGGACGCCAAGTTTAGGTAAAAGATTGGAAGAGCATGATAATGAAGCAAATTCTTTTCTTTCTTTCTTTTTTTTGCAGGGGGTATCTTTGTGAAATGAGAACATTTGCAATCATTTGTAATGTTTTTTTTAAAAGAAAGAGACTAAAACATATAACAGGTCTCACATTGACACTGAAGTTTGTTGTCAGTTTGTAAGGATGTGGGCTGCAAAATGATCATTAATGAGTATTCATATTTATTTGTTTGACAGCGACAGTGCACAGCTCTGAGAGTTATCTATAAGTTAATTTTCATCTGCTGTCTCTGGGCAGGAAACAGAGAATAACTTGCTGAAAAGGAAACACTGTATTATAAACCACAATCAACTCGATAATGTAAACTAACCCTGACGTTCAGTTAATCAACATCACTAAATCAATAGTCGTTGCAGCTCTCATGGGGATGAAAACAGGTTTTGGATGTGAGAGTCATCGTCTGTTTAACTGTTTTTTTGTGCCTGCAGGATTCTGACAGAGACTGAAGTGGACACCCACCTGATGGCCTTGGCAGAGCGGGATTGAGCGAGCAGAGACGTGTCACCCGTTGGATTAAGTTAGAGCATGACGGGATATTCAGTTCCCAGGAGGAGGCCGGTGTTATCTTTGTTTGCTGTACATTTACCCCCCACTGTTTCATTCAACAATAAAAAAAGTTTTTGGAGTAAAATAACAACTCTTCTGCGATCTATTTTTACTGCACATTTGGATCTTGCATTTTGCACACGGTGCAGTGAGATTCTTTTTCTTTGTTAAACCAATTACTTGTGTGTCAAATTGGCTTCATCAGGGGGAAATGTTTATGGGAAACATGAGCGTGTGCAGAGCTCTACCTCTGAGCTTCCTGTTGTGGCTCTCAGTGCTGTAACAATCACATGACCAACCAAGGTGCAGTGGAGAGGTAATTTTACTGCACATTCAATGATGAAGACCTGTTTTGACCTCGTTTGTGGCACATTTTTGGCTTCTTTTTTTTTTTTTTTTTTTTTCTTCTACACACTCGTAGCATGTCAGAAATAGACCACTTCAGCTTACCGGATGTATCGCAAAGCACGAGTAGTTTCTCTTTGTGAAGGGAAAATTTGTTCCCCTTGACAATTCAGAGTGGTTTCGACAAAGATGATATATGAGCTGTGGTGTTGGTCGGTGGGACGGGGGGGTGTCAGTATTTTAGTCAATTACCCTGCTCTGAGCTGGTTTTGTCATTACCCCTGATCAGAAATGATGTTAACATATTATCAGCTTAAATCATTTCCCATCAGTCTCATCCCTTCTGCTCCCCCTGACTTCCCCTCTCCCTCTGAGTTTATAAATGCCCAGAAACAAACAAATATAGTTTTTTCTCATGCCAAATGGAGTGATCATTTTGCGGGACTTTTTTTAAATTAATGTTTACATCTCTTGTGTAAGTTTCCACTGCGCTGCAGAGGCAGCAACCTGCTCCTCGCTCCTTGGAAAATCCCTCTTTTGGTTCTGTACAGTTAATGTTTACAGCCCCAAGGGCAATAACAGAATACGGTACACATAGCTATTAAACCTTATCACTGATAAGTGTTGGCTCCAGCTTTACTTCATACTGGGAAATAGAAGAAGTAGTGCCCGTTATTTCAAGTAGTTCCTGTCTGAAAAATTCCAAGTTTCCTCATTGCTCAGACGCAGCAGAACTAACTCTCCACGGTACGTTTTTCCCAGCTTTGTAAAACATTTCCTCTTTATAATATTTCCTTAGTAGTTCTGCCCCGTTGCCAGTTCCTCGCTGCTTTTCAGCAGTAGTTCCAGGGCAGGGCGGAATATTCAAGTACATTATGTTCCTCTTATGCTGCCCAGGGACTTTCATAGCCGTGACTCAGAGACCTGGTGACCTCGCCCCAACAAGGAAATCCCAGACTGTTCCAAGTGTCTTGAGTGTGATCATTTTTCACTGTTTATATTTCACAAGTCTGGGTGATGACTCTCGTCTTCGTCACTTTTTTTTGTTAGTAAGAAATGATTCGTGTTTTACAGAAAAAAAAGACTGAGGAAGCTAACTCAGGGCCAAGTGGAGGAAAACACACCAAGTCAAAGATGTTTATATTCATAGACTTCTTTTTTTATTCTGAGCATTTTGTGAATAGTGTTTAAATTCACACATCATATGTACAGGTACAAAAATAATATCTCTGTATTTACAATATATTACACGTCTGGTATTTACACATCAATATATATTTATACAGTATACAGAAGGACTATGTGGAGGTCACGGTCTTGCTGTTTTGTGGTTCTTTATAGCACACAGTTCTGTGATGCAGCAGACCGGCTTTGACCAGACTGGACGCCATCTTCATTCATGTTTGCGATCCCAGGGCCAGCACCTGCGGACTTGGACCTTTGACGGGGGACGGGGCAGGCGCTGATTTGTCCCTCGTTTTGGGGTTCCGTGGCTTTTGGGGGGAGACCCAGTAGCAGCTTCACTGTGGTTCAACACCAGCGGAAGAGAGATGGTTTTGTTTACTTTCCGAACTTTATGTCGTCGTACAGCTGTAGGAAAGAAACGCAAAAACAACGTTAGGAACCCATACTTCAAAAAAAAAGCACGATCATTATGAAATCTTTTCCTCATCAGACGCTCCGTCAACTCCAGATCAGATACTGACCTCATCGTCCGACATGTCCAGGTCGTCCATATCGCTCTCGTCCGATTCGCTCTCGGGCAGGTCCCTCAGCTCCTGCGCCGTCCTCTCGAACAGCTGGCAGCGGATCTCTTCGTTGTGGCGGCCGTAGGTCAGGTGGTACGCCGTGAAGCCGCCGTAGTTCAGGCAGTTCACGTCGGCGCCGAGGTTGAGGAGGCAGTGGACCAGCGTGGGGTTCTGGAGGTCGACGGCCAGGTGGAGGGCCGTCCGCCCGCTGCACTGCTCCTGCGCGTTGATGTCGGCGCCCAGCTGAACCAGGCTCTCCACCAGGGAGACGTAGCCGTTGACAGACGCCAAGTGGAGACAGTTGTGTCCTGAGGAGGAGAGAATAGAAAAAAAAGTTGGGTCAGAAACAGGCACTGCCAAAATCAAGACTGAAACAAAAAACATCTGTGTGTGTGGTGTGTGTAGAAGTTGTTTGATGTGTTCAATACATACCATTATAGTTGGGGAAGGACATGATGGAGGTGAGGTGGCGCTGGCTGTGCTGGGTAATGACACCGAAGCAGGCCATGGAGCCTCTCTTGCAGGCGATGTGCAGAGCCGTGTTCCCACTGTCGTCAGCCAGCTGCGGGTCGGCGCCGGATTTCAGGAGCTTCTCCACCAACTGAGGCTGCTCTGTGATGACTGCTAGATGGAGGGCCGTCTGAGGAGAGGACATGAGAATAGATATTTAATTATCATACGTCGCTTTTTAAATGTGGGCTGAAGAGGCAGCTCTTTTTTTTTTCCCTTTAGACGTGTAATCTGTGATTTGAATTTAATTGTGGTTTTTACCTGTCTCTGGTGGTTCTGGATGTTGAGGAAGGGGTGGTTGTGAGACAGTTTGATCATCTGAAAGGCATGATCAATGGCTTCATGAATGATGGCCAAGTGGAGAGGCCTGAGGGGAGAAACACACACAAAAAAAGTTTGGTTAAAATCATGCTTTTTCCTTTAAAAAGACTCATTTAAAAAACTACACACTGAGGAAACATTTCCAGCCCAAAGAAGAAAGAACAAAGCCCCAGCAGTGGAGCGTTTCGCAAGAATGGAGTTTTGTCGGGTTATTTCCACCAGTTGTGGTTTGACACATCTGATGCTTTATCAGTTACTGGCAGCAGGCCAGGGACTTTCCTGAACGCGCAACGCGGACTTTAGCACCGCCCAGACTGCGCTCTCAGCCAAAGTACACACGCACGCACGCACACACACACACACACACACTTTTAAAGACCACTTGTTTTTGCGCAGATCTCGTGCAGCTTTTCAGATCTCTCTAATGCATTTAAGTTTAAACTTTAGATGCTGCGCGCTTTTGCAAAAACTCCCATTTTGACGCACAATTAAATATTTTTTGCAAACGCGCAACTGCAACATTGGTTGATCCACAAGAAAAAAAAGAAACACAAAAAGAAAAAGAAAAAGTTAACTTACGTGTCACCGTCGTCTGTGACTGCATTTCTCCAAGGTTCGTCGTATTCCTCTATGTGATGTGTGTCCACGGTCATGTCCTCAAACTCGTGGACCAGCTCGTCCTCTTTCAGGGAGTCCAGGCCGCTGTCGAAGCGGTCCTCATGGCACGGCAGCGCCTTCCCGTGTTTGGTCTCCATGTTGTCGAGGTTATAATCCATTTGGTTGTGGTTGGACATTCTGTGCACGTCCATATTGACTTTGCGACTGTGTCAAGACGCGGATGTGTCTCGTTGCGAAGGTTAGGGACAGAGTGGAGCTGTGAGGGAGGCGCACTGGGTTATGTGCGCTCAGTGGGTGGAGCCTAGCTGGGGATTTCCACTTGACTTATCTTAGAAAAAAAGCAAGGGAAATCACACGCAGCCGTGCTTTTGTGAGAAAAATCCCCCCCAAAGACACTCAGAATGAGAACTTGTAATTTCCTATTATAGACACCTATTGTTACCTGTGATGTAGTTAGGGGACATTATATATTTTTCAGTGAATGAGACATGATGGTCATGAATGAGAGAGACAGCCCATGACTGAGTCTTGAAGAATTCCCTTCTGCACTGGGGAAATTATGCTTTTTTAAAAGTGGCTAACCAAAGTAGCATTGCATATTTTCCATTGGCCCTAATTGGCCAAATTCAAATGAGTTTCAACAAGACACACATCCAAGTTTCCAAAGTCTGAAATCAAAATTTACGCTGAAAATGAACCAACACCTACACCGTTAACCACTGTCTTATCATTTAACTCCTGTGGAGTCTGTGGTTGTGAGATAAATGTAATTTTACATGCAGGAAACATTCATATTTTTTGCTTTTCCTCAACATTAGGCCAAGTCCACTACAAATGTAAATACCACAAAGTATAAGAAAGTTATTTTATTTAAATAAAATGATGTCTTAATCGGAATTGGTTCATATCTGAGGGAATTTGCAGCATTTGATTTCCTCTTAGTTTGAGCCTTTGGGGTGAAGAACATTTAAATATAGTCTACTGTATGCATGTAAGTTTTGTACTTTGTATTCTGTCTCATAGAAATATACATAGGCTTAATTTTTCATTATAATGACCAGAGATGCCAAATATGGCCTTATGAAAGCATTAAATAAATGGATGTGAAAACAGTGCATGTGGTGTAATAATAACAAAAGTCCACACTTCAGTGGGGCAGTCAGGAAGAGGCAGCAGTATTTCCACACTTGTGTTTCTGTAATTTGTGACTGTACTAAGTGAATGTACGCAGCTGAAACGCTGCAGAGGAAAAGGGGGAAGATTCTGAAGTTTCCTCATGGAGACTCCCTGATGAAAGCATCACTGTTGTGCTCCACAAGAGGATGTTCTGGACTTACCCGTCCAGTACTGCCCACACTTAAGCACAACACTAGAGGTGTGAAAAAAAAAAAAGAACTGCGCAAGCCAGGTTTGATCCTGGAAAACACAGTGTTAGGTCATCCTGACTTAAACAACTTTACTCTGACATTAGGTTGGAATTTAGATTGTTTTCAATTTCTCTTTAACACCATTGGCTTTCCTTCTTATCTTTTTTTTTCATTTATTGCTTTGGTGCAAACCTTGGAAAGGAAACTCCTTCGTCTTAATGGTGGCAAAAGTGCGTGACACAGCTACCTGCCTGTGTTCCCCTGACATTTAAGATAAAATTCCCAGGATCCTTTCTGTTTACACTGTGAAAGGTGGGCTTGGTGAAAACATAGCAACAGTATCCAAGAGCAGTGAGGCATTCACACCTCTGTGGGGCAATACTCAGTCTACACTATACAAACACACACACACACACACACACACACACACACACACACATATACACACACCCAGCAGGGCTGCGTGATGTCACTATCTCGCAGCTTACTGTATCTCTCACGTACCAACGTCATGCAGGCGCAGGCCAGCTCCTGCTGGATTCCTCACATACTTTAATGTCTGTCCAGTATCACAATGAGACATCTGGGGACAAACTGTTCTTGTAGTCCAGTGTTATTTTTTTTCTCCCTCAGATTGTGTGTTTGTGTCTATATATGGTCAGATATTCACCCCACATGAGAAATACTGGGACTTCCACTTTTCATATTTGAGAATTTTTTTTCTGCCAAGCTGTGCAAGTGCTCTTGTCTCCACTTGCCTTGTGTTTACTTGCGGTTGCTTTGGTAACCAACCACTGAGAGTGCGCTGACGACAGTGCAGCGTCAAGCGGCGTACGTTGCCCTCTGTCTGCGTGTTGGTAAAACTCCACTGATCGAAGTCAGTAGCTGAAGTGCCGCAGGGGGCATCACACCCTGTCAGTGAGCTGTTGATCTCAAGATATGACCACCTAACACCGACCTCACCCTGCATTCTTTTACAGTAAAATAAATGTGCTGCCCAGCTGTACATAGTTACCAGTTTATTGGGTACAACAAATTATAACTAATGCCTTTGTAATGTATTGTCTAATACAACAGCAGCACAATAAAATGTGCAATAAAGGGGAGGGAGACTAATCTAATTCAATTCAATTCAAAAGCACCACAAACAGCCTCACTCAAAAGTTGGAAGAAAAACTGAAACTCTTTTGAAGTCAGGGTTTATTCCAGGGCTGTTGTGCAGAATTGTTTAGATTGTTTATTACATAGGCCCTATAGGTTTGCATGTTGGCTACAGTAACCTGCCCTTTAAAACATTATACTGTATGTAAAATCTAGGTCATTACTCAGCACTATTATATAGACAGCACCTCTCAATCTATAATATTCAAAAAGTACATTTCATAATGCTATTCATTACTTCCCCATGCCTTACAGTACACAGAAATCACACCAAATGTCTTATGTAAGAGTGCCCAAGGTGTTGTTTTTTGTATTTTCTTTTCTCCAACATCTTAGCAAGATGTAAAACACTGTTGATGGAGAAGCTGGGGGGAAAAAGATGGGGGGAAAAAGTCAAATAAATACTGAGATACTCAAATAAATAGTGAAATTACATCATGGCTAATTTGTGAAACTGAAACACTTGTAATTTCTGGAGAGCCTCATACTATTTACACTTAAAGGAATAGTTTGACATTTTGCGGAATATGCTGATTCACTTTCATGCCAAGAGATGATAAGTTAGATAAGGCGTCTGCCGTCTGTTTATGCTAAATACGGAGCTATAGAGCCAGGAGGAGACAGTTAGCTCAGCTTCAGATAATCAAGGAGGAGCAGCATGGCTCTGTCCATATTTTTTAAAAAGCGCCTTATTATCACTTGTTTAAAATCTGCACACATACAGATACACAAATGTGTACATTTTCCATACATTTAAAAAAAAAAAAACTTTTAACACAGTCAAGTTAGTAGGTAGCCATGCTTGCACTCATTAAAGCAGAAGTAAGTGATATATTTGTGTTAATATAAGTCTTCAATAGTTATATCTTCCGACAGCAATCACTTACATAGAGTGTTTGGACCAAAACACGGGTATGTCAGTCACTCTGCTCTGAGCCGAAGAGAAAACATTTATCGTATCCTACAGTTTTTATCCAATGAGGAGAGAGAACGGCATGCAGGGCTGTGTGCGCAGCCAAGGAACGCCGTGAATGTGGCGACGTAGGGACGAGGACTGTTATGGTGCGTTCAAGGAAAATCGTAACTCGTGTTTTTCCGACCTGTGAAGTCGTACCAGTTCGATCTGGTACGAGTTCACCGGTCGGAAGTTACGAGTGGCCGTTATAGTGACTTTCACAGGTAAAACAGGTCGGAAAAACACGAGTGGGTTGCCTGAAACGCTACAAAGTCGTAAGTTGTGACTTGAAGCTGTAATTTACGGTTTCAAAAGCCTGCCTGGAACGCAGCATTAGCCAAAACGACCGGATCGCTTACTTCTGCTTTAAGTAATAACATAATAACCCGGGGCTCTACTTGACCTAATTACATAGCCTACGTTATGTAAAGACACGCCTGTATCTCATATATTTGTTAGTGTACAAATAAAACAAAAGTAATATGATGTATTAAAATAAGATTTAGAGGTGTATTTTATTTTTCTTTGCAGGATTTTTCTTTAAAGCCCCAGTATGTAGGAATTATCCCCATCTAGCGGTCCGGTTGCATATCGGAACGTATTCTTGATGTTGCATTCACGTGAAATCGTGCAGACATATTGTTTAGCTCAGCCTTTCTCAAAGTGGGTGCCGCGGCACACTGGGGTGCCATCTGACTGCGTCAAGGGTGCCGTGAAAAAAATACCTCTTCTGACATTTCATAGAATACATTCTCTTATATGCAAAGGGGCCGTGTCCACCGTCTACTTTCCATTCAGATCCTATGGAGCTCGGAAAAAAGCAGTCGGAGTTTCCTTTTATTATCACGGCGCTCAGAGCGCTCAGAGTTGAAATATATATCAGTTGAGGAGTGGCTGTCAGGACGACCAGGAGATCTCCCGGTCGACCGCCCCAGCCAATACGCTCCAGCATATCATCGAGCAGGTTGCCCTGCGCGGTTATGCGGCCTTTATGACCAGCCTCAGTGAGTTGAGGCTAATGTAAGTCAATCATGTTCTCATGATAATCTTCAAGGTTTCCTTGAATTAATTGATATCAACAGTCCAACCATTATTTATACCACTTCTTGTCTTTTTACATCTCACTCATGGTTGCGATAGTGACGCAGACTCTCATCAATCCAGACTACTAAATGATTTTTGTTTAGCCTCCTGTCTTTATCTAATTCTTTTTGTTCAGATATAACTGAACTTTCATGACCAAACATATAAAATAACCAGCAATGTTTGTTCGTTCTTAAATTGTAGAATGGCGCAAAGCCTCATGGGAAATGGGAAACGCGCTAGAGAAAAGCTATGGAGAAAAGTCACTGAGAAAGTTATCATTAAACTAGCGGCTACGGCTAAAAATAGAAGGACTCACGGAAGCTAAACAGCAAAGCTTATCAGTCCTGCCCGTGTGTCACGTTATTTATAAGTTATATTAATTTAACAAGACAACACAGTCCGTGCTAAGTGGGCCGGTACGTCGGTACCTGGTCGGTACGCGGTACCGTTACTTCTGGATTTTAACCACTTGAGAGTCGGAACCTATGGGCACCGAAGCATGTTGGTGATAGGACAAGACCCGAAACCGTGGCGTGTGCAGCGCTGTCAGTAAAATCCATTCACAGAGCAGAGTAGGGAGGGGGAAATATACCTGACTGGATGTAATGTTATGGTCAGCAGCGTTAATGCGAGTGGCACTAATGCAGCTCTTTCACCCCATTCAGCATTTCTGTAGCCTACTTTTAATACAAATCCATGATCTAACTGGTGCCCACTTCTGAAGGAAATAGCTAAATATAGCGACCCATATTTCTTATTTTTCTTATTCTAACCCTGCCCCACTCCACCCCTGATACAGTAGGTAGGCCTATATCAAGCGGCGCTGGCGGCTCGTTTCAGCAGCGTTCAGAGAGAGAGAGAGAGAGAGAGAGAGACACGGCCGTTGGTCACGGGCACTCAGAGCAGTAGGGTCCGTGTCCACCGGACGCTATGAAAAAAATGCGTCGTACCAGGCTCACGTCTCACATTGATGGTGAGTCACAGCCTCCTCTCTCCTCTTCCACCGGTGAAAATTCTCTGATTGTTCGCAACGGAGTCAGAACGGAGCGGAGATGCCGGTGGATATTCATGTGAACGCGTGCCTGCGCTGCGCGCATGTACACCTTTCTCTCTTCCTCTCACATTGTGGATTATTGTGTGTGTCTGTGTGTGCATATGTAGGCTACAGAGGCACCTATGCATAAATACTGTAATACTGTCCCGTCTAAACAGGACATTTACATTTAGGCTATGCAGTGTCATTTTGAATTACATTTTACACAGGGGTGCCGTGAGATTTTATGCACTTTTGAAAGGTGCCCTGATTGAAAACAGTTTGAGAAGCGCTGGTTTAGCTGACCCACATTTTACCGTCTTTCTCTCGTCAAGTAAAATGACATCCGGTTGGTTTGCCGACAGAATGCAACATCAGTGCCTCCGTCCTTCCTCACACTACACAGTGGTGACAGTTTTAACAGGCGCTACCTGGAAAACTTTCTCCCCGAGTCCACAGCTCCGCTTAGTTTCCGTGGTTACCTACGGTCACACTGCCACTCAACGTAAAAAATGGCGATGCAACATGACAGCCTTGGTTCGGTGCACCCCCCCTTGTATATTTGTAACAACTCATTCTGGTACAAGAAAGCTTCATTTGTATGCGGGTAGGCTATGATTGGACTTCAGTGAAATAGGTATTTAAGAAAGCAACATTTGATTTTTGCTAATAAAAAGCCAAATAAGTTACATACTGGGGCTTTAAGAAAAGCCTCCTCACTGAAGTACGGTGTGCCTCAGGGGTCTGTTTTGGGACCAATTCTATTTTCATTATACATGCTTCCCCTGGGGCCCCTAGTAGATGGCATCAAACCCTCCGCGAAAAACCTTGGAGTCTGGTTTGATAGCGACTTAAACTTTGAACAGCACACGACCAAACTTGTTCAGTCTTGCTTTTATCATCTTAGAAATATTTCAAAGATTCGATCCTTTTCATCTTTTAAAGACACAGAAACGATTTTACATGCTTTTATTTCTTCAGGACTGGATTATTGTAACAGTCTTTTTACCTGTCTTAATCAAAAATCCTTGGACAGACTCCAGTCGGTGCACAAGTCTGCTGCCAGGCTTTTAACCAGAACTAAGAAACGTGAGCATATTACGCCTGTTTAAGCTTCCCTGCACTGGCTTCCAGTACGTTTTAGGATTGATTTTAAGATCTTATTGATCACTTTTAAAGCACTCAACGGTTTTAGTCCTGCATACATCACTGACCTTTTAACACTTCTGCTCGTACTCTGAGATCTTCAGATAAAGGTTTTTTAGCTGTGCCTGGGGCCCGACTGATGACAAAGGGGGAAAAACCATTCTCAGTTCGGGCCCCAAGGCTCTGGAATGATCTACCGGAGGACATTTGGTCAGCTTCTTCAGTGCTGTGTTTTAAATCACTCCTTAAAACTCATTTTTATCGGGAAGCCTTTCCTGATTTTATTTTATTTTATTTACTCATTCTAGTTGTCATTTTTATTGTTGTTAGTTTGTTGTACAGCACCTTGTAACATTTGTTTTGAAAAGTGCTATATAAATAAAGTTTATTAGTATTATTATTATATTATTAAGATAAATGAATATAAACATGACAGTGGCAGACATTAGCTACAGTAGTAACTCAGTATCTTGAACAAGTGCACCCCAGAATTTCCTTAAATACTTGACCAAAAATGTATTTATTTAAAATATACATATAAAAAATAAGTAGCTGAATGTTTTTGTTGTCTATCAACACGTCACTCTGCGAGTTACACAACCATATGATTTAATCTCTGTTATGTCACTTGGTTGTATCATTGAACTCCACCTAGCTCAGCTGTCTTAAAAATAGGGTCAGCTTCCCAGATGTATGCATGTCATTCATGACAACTTTCCTCCTGCTTCAGCAGGAAGCTACTATTTCACTATTACAGTAATCACTCAGTGGACACTCACACTGCCAGTCAACCTATACACTCACTCTTCTTTTGTGGGCTCAGTGACACAGCAGATATACACCCACTGTACACAAACTACACCCCCATCATGTTTTCAAAATGTGTGGCTTGATGTATACAACACTTTACTATGACAGCTTCATACCTTCCTGTTTTCCATGGCTGGTATTATATAATGGTATTATAAAATGCTCTGTTTAATGATATGAGTCAGGCTGTTTCTTTGTCAGAGGGACTTCACCACAGCCAAGCTTAATGAGATGAAACTGACTGATTATTATCATCAAACATTATCTAATCACTGTGTACCATGACATGTATTTAATAATATCATATACATAATCAAAGATAGTGTGCGTAATTTTGACTCTCATGACCCTGCCCATTGAGCTCATTCAGTGAGTAAAAAGAACAAGGAAGGTCATTAACCGTGTATGTTTCCTAGAATAAGAAGAAGAAAAAAAAAAACAGGTCTTCATACCTGTAAAAATAGAACATTTTTTTTCCCTCAGAGTCACAGTAGCATGGTCATGAGATTTTGTTGGTTTGAAGGGTTTCGACATCTTTCTTGTGCAGTTGCTTCTGAAAAAGTGCCTGAAGACATCAGAAACCCATTGATTGAAACTTTCAAAGTGAGGTGAAAAACTCTGAGATCCTCCCCTTTGTTGACTCGGTTTCGCGCTGAATGCAAATGCACATTTATTCGGGGAAATGTGGGTGTTTTTCGGAGAAGGGGTAATACCTTTATTTCCCTCCCCAGTCATTCCCACGGTGTTACACAAACACACACATACACGCTTACAGAGGGATTAATGTATGCAATATGATCTGCTGTCCTACTACCCTACTGCCACCAGGAATCTGTCAAGATAATTGTGTCGCTATTTAAGTTCACAGTTATTTGTCTTACAGCAACACCAAACCACATCTAATGCTCAATACAGCCAATTAAAAAAAAACATGTTTTGATATGTTTGGTTTTATTTGCAGATGTTTCAAGATATTTGTGTTTTAAATCATTTACATTGAGGTGAAAAGAGCGATGTTGTCATGGAGCTATATAGTCATCGATAAGCTTAGCATAGTTTAACATCAAGGCTGGCAGCGGGGGAAAATACCCAACCTGAATTTGCCCAAAAGAAAAGAAACATGTAAAAGAGATGGTTGGGTTTTTCTTAATGCCATCAGCACTGCCAGGGCATCACCTGAAATGGTACAGGACAGTACCTGGCAAAACCCCAGCACAAAGCCCCCAGAAGTTGTCATTTTTTAAATGAGTTTTTTGTATAGATTACACAAACAAGTATTTGTGAGCTTTGGAAGTGCTGGTGGACACCTTTGGAGTGATCCAGGCTGTTTCCTTGTATCCTACAACCTTTATCCAATGAGGAGAGAGATCGGCATAAAGGGGCGGTCCTCTCTGTGTGTGCAGCCAAGGGGGCAACTTTGCAGACTGAGGACGATGCGCGTGCATGTGGTGACGTAGGGATGAGGACGGGGACTGCTAACTCCAAAACGACTGGATCGCTTACTTCTGCTTTACTTCTAAGCTAATTCTTTACATACAGTTGGCTGTGCATAAGAGTGGTATAAGTCCTCTCACCTAAATCTCAAGAGGAAAGGGAGGAAAGTGCATTTTCTCTCAAGCTAACCTTAGTGCAACATTTTGGCAAATTGCTATAGCTATTTTGACATATTTGGAGTAGGTTCATTATCTTTAATTGTCGGTGCAAGCTATTTTTAGAACAGCGGAGCAGAGCCGTGAGGCTAATGGAATTTCTTGGTTGGTGGTGAATGTGCAAGTCACAACTTGTCCATGACAGCGTTTTGGAGTTGTTGGATTGTGTATTTCATGGGTTTGATGAGGGAAACCAAGAAATCCCATTAGCCTCCATAGCGTAGCTCTGAGCAGCTCGCGGCTCTGCTCCGTCATTCTAAAAATAGCTTGCCCTGACAATTAAAGGTAACGAACCTACTTCTAAATCTATAGGGATTATGACAATGGGCCAATTTGCCTAAATGTTGAACTATCCCTTTAAAGCACTAATATGCAATATAGAACTGAAAATGATAGTGTATTAATGAGCCTTAGAGACTTGAAGATCTCAAGCTGTGCATGCAGAACCATGGGCTCTTTAATGCATAAGTTAAATGGGTTTAAACATGATCATTAAACTTTTATATGATCTTAGAGGGGAGGAATGCTAATGTCGGGGATTTACAAACGCATTGCTTGGCTCCAACTCAAATACTTACTGCTTCATATTGAACAAGCTGGAGATGTAAGAGTGATTTTTGTGTGTGAAGTATCAATAGAGATATCAGCAGGAGTTCAAAGAAGACAAGATAAAAGCATCATAGAGCTCCCTCAACTTCATAGTCACTTTTCAATGAAGACAAGCCTCCACCTGTATCTCCATCTGTTTATCTACGACAATCTGACCATTGGCTTTGTAGCCAAAGATATCTACCCAGCTCTTTGAACTCGCAATCAGGTCACAACAGAATGAAACAACATGAAACTGTATTATTGCAAAGCTAAAATAATATCAGAAGAAAATAGGGTTTGACATTTAGCATGTGTAAGGTTTGAGGTCATAGATTTACACCGATTACACACTGTTATCACAGCAGCACTCATGCAAAACACTTAGTACAACCAGCCACAGAATATTTTTTCCAGTGTGCAAGGACACAGTTTTCATACAGCCTTGAGTAATCACATAGAAAAAAGTTCCATAAACTATGGCTCACTGTTTGGATTTCTTCTCATTCCTGAGCCCCTCGTTCATTCTTTCATTTGCAACTTTATTGATTGCCCATTGTGTCAGCAGTTTCTTCCCTGGACTATCTGAGACTATGAGAAAAAAAAAGAAAGAAAAAAGTTCAGTCTTATGAAATAAACCACAAAGACAACTCAGATTTTCTGCTAGCACCACTGCAGCGCACCCGAAATACAAATTAGAGCAGCAAAATTTCCTGACCCACATATAGCAGTGTGAGAATGGATGTGACTGGCAGTGTGCTACACACCACGGAAATAGTGAGACTACGAGACAAACCGCAAATCAACTGAGCACAAATCTTTCACTTTAATATTCTCATGTGCATTTTTGCATTTTGTCAGATTGGAGCAGGCCCTCAGTCTAATCTGTTATGCAAAACAAAACCTGTTGATGAAACATATTGGTTTAAGTTCATTTCTTTATATGTAACTCAAATAGAGCAATATAATACATTATATGTCATAATATAGCAAGTGCTGGTTTCCTGTAAGTCATTTCCTATTGTCATCTAAATTTAAATCATGTTCCTTTCATCATTCTAAAGTTTATATTATTTGCATTGATTATATTATGAGTTATTCCAGTTGCAGTACAGTCTTCATGAATGTCACACTCCAGTCCTAGTTACACACACTCTTCATGAATGGACTAAAATAGAAGAAATTGGGAGCTATGTTAATCAGCTTAGCAGAGGTCTTTATCGCCCCCCTGTGGCTACAGCATGAGTTGCAGATGCTCGGGCTGCAGGTCTTCTTTGTCAGTGGTGTAAAAGGTGTATGCAACACTGTTGACACTATTTTGGTTTTCAGACTGCTGCAGGGCTTTTTCCAGTGAAACATCTACTTATGCTGTAGATGAACACACACACAAACACACCTACACACAGCTGTCCATCAGGCTTACAAGGCTCTATATCCACTAACTCTCCAGTCTGTCCAACACTGCAGCTCAGGTGAGTGAAAGGAGAGTCAGGCTGGAAAATGCATCAGCTGTGGGCTGTCTAGTACCTTTTAAATGAGGACTGCATTGGTGCAGGGTGCCATCACTGACAACATCTCTGCCTGTTTCCTGTTTGAATATGATGGTAGCATGCAATGAACATCCTATGGAACTGACAGATTTCCTGTGCATAAACGTGTAGACTATACTGTGTTGAGTGTCATTGTTTAGCATTTATCTGAAGTTTTATAATATATAGCCTAACAAAGTAATAGCATCTCTTTTTTTTTCTTTTTTTTTTACCTATAACTGCAAAAACATTTATCACAATATCATTATTGTTAGCCTACTACAAAACTAAATGCAAACCAGATGGACATAAAGGCTTGCCAAAATAGTCTGTCCTCAATATTGTTACTGCAGCCTTCATGTGGTCTTAGTTGCACAAAAAGCAAATAGAACACAAAACAGTGTCACTTTATCAACCTTAATATAATTTATTAGTCACAACTTTAAATAATAATTTAGATACTTTACTGATGCTTTATAAGACAAATTCAGCTGTCAGATTTGTGCGTGTTAATAATTAATGCATTTTTCCTTGTTTTAACTTGAGTTTTTTTATTGCCCCATACTTTCTCCATGTAAAGCACTTAGTTAGGATTATTATTTACTATAATGGCAGTCTGGGGTCCTGCTGTACGGTTACTTTCAAGTCATGTAGTCCACTGAGGGGTCATCATGACGGATTTAACAGTGAAAATAACAGAGCATACAGCCACAACTTGGCTTAATCAATTATCAAACATTAGCTTTTCTTCTTTTTTTTTTTTCTGTAGCGCTTACCACAACAATAACAATCTATTCCTGGACTTCCCATTACTTTCTGTGGATATAACGTATTGAAATGATTTCCTCAGGTCAACCTCAAAAAACAAGTCCAAAACCAATAGGATACCTGCACATGTAGGTCGCCTCAGGTGCTCCGGATCAAGATTTACGAACTACAAATCCCTGAAGTCCTTCCACACTGCGTCGTTACGCATACTGACATCTGATTGGATGATTCCAGTAAGGCCTCCTCTCATTGGTCGGCGGTGGCCATGTTTGCATTTTCCAGCTGTCTAGATGCGGGCTAGCTAACCGGTTAGCTGTCTGAGCTACATTTGTCTTTTCTTTTTATTGTTCGGGGTTTAAAATAAGACGAGCAGCTCTGTCACCGTGGTAACACCGCTTCATCTGTCCGCCGCCGCCATGCCGGTCCACTCCCGGGAGAAGAAAGACAGTAACCACGAAGAAATGGAGGTGGATTTTCCCGAGCAGGACGGCAGCAGCACAGACGAGGAGGACACCGTTAGCTCCTCCGTGTCTGAAGATGGAGACACCTCGGGTAGGAAAAACAGGCCTGAAACATTAACTCAGGGGTTTTTATTCAACACACTCCTCTGTCAGACATGGGTTAAACACACCACCAGTGTTGGGCATGTTACTTTCCCCACAGAGTAACTGAGTTAGTATCTGAATTACTACGTTATAAAAGTAACTAAGAACCAGGGAAAGTAACTATTGTGTTTGTATTGTTTT
Organism: Trachurus japonicus; assembly: GCF_045865225.1. Lineage (NCBI taxonomy): Eukaryota > Metazoa > Chordata > Actinopteri > Carangiformes > Carangidae > Trachurus > Trachurus japonicus. The sequence goes on along the minus strand of NC_140930.1, from coordinate 28,449,748 downwards.
TTCATATAAAATGCTCAAATATGTCAAATTACTTTGACTGCCCCCCCTGAATCCCCTAACCTCTCGTTTCCTGCCTTTGCGGAGAAATGAATGAGTGAGTTGGTTAGTTCCAGATAAACTGATTTTTCCTACTATGGACTGAAAAAAATGTGTATATAACATACAACAGTCAAGCAAGGCACAGTTTATTGTCAGTAAAGGTAACGACGTTATAACTGGGGAAATAGTAACTTTTTTGATCACTCCTTACTGAAAAAAGTAGCACCCTTATTCCCATCACTGAACACCACACACGAGTTACCATAGCTGTTTGCCTAATACTCAGCTGACAGTGTAAACAGGGGGGAGGTGGTGGTGCAGTATGAAGCAGAGGGTGGTTGGTTAGATAGATAAGCAATTAATATGGAGGTGATACCAAACCTGTCATGTCTCCCTGTGCAACAGAGATGGACGATGAGGACTGTGAGAGGAGGAGGATGGAGTGTCTGGACGAGATGACCACCCTGGAGAAGCAGTTCACTGACCTGAAGGAGCAGTAAGTTTCCTTCCTTCCACTCGTCATCTCCAACCTGTCCTGAATCAACAGGTTTCAGGACCTCAGAGAGACACTGTCATCACCTCACATGAGCGTTCTTCACATGTAATCCTTGTTGTCACCATTATGTCCTCAAATCTGTTGTAAACATGGACAATGACAGTCAGAGTGAAACAGACCAGACACTGCAGGCCAGGGCTCCAGACTAACTTTTTTTTTTTTTACTAGGAGCACAGTGGCCCCCAACTGCGCAAGCAGAAGAGTTAGGGGTTGACTTGCAAAGCAAATATTCACATTTCCTTTTTGTTCAAGATTCTCACACACATTGGTTAGTGGTTTGCCACCTGTAATGACTGATTCCAGGTTCTTTTAGTGAAAGAAAAAAAAAACCTGAAAATTTACTGGCTGTAGATGAAAAAATTACAAATTTAAGGGGCAACATGTCCTCATTTAGGGGCAGTCTGGAGAGGTGCAATGATGTAACAGTGGGGTGTCACGCCCTAGATCCTGGTCTTCGTCTTTTACCCAGGGTCAGATGCTTCACACAGATATTTTCCACAGTGATGGTCAGTTGTGCAGGTTGACACGTGTAAAAGCAGGAGGTAACTGTGGCCTGGCTTCTGCTGCTCTCGCTGCTTTATTTCTCGTCTGGATCTGTTCAGTCATTTCGTGTTTAATTGGCCGACTTTTCGAAGCAACATCCTGTTTTAAAATGTTTTTGCCTTTTTTTTTTTTTTTTTTTAACTTGGCCAGTGTGTATGAAAAATCCTAAATAAGTGTATGACCCCCCCCTGCCACATCACAGCAGCTTGTTCTTAGCCATGATGCTGCTGTTGTGCCTGGACCAGTGAGTAATGCGTAATCCCTCCAGCTGAGTTTCATTATGTTCCAGTCTATGACCACTGTGGTTCGTTTGCTTTAAAGACAATTGCACAACTCTTGAAAGCTAATTCACCACAGATGTCAGACTCTCAGCACGGCCGCAATAATGGTCACGTTTCAGCCTCGGCTCTAGGTTGTGAATTGATTTGCTTTGTCACTGTGTTTTTTTTTTTTCCTCTGCTCAGGTTGTACAAGGAGCGTCTGAGCCAGGTGGACATCAAGCTGCAGGAGGTGATGGCCGGCTGTGCCCAGGAGTACCTGGAGCCTCTAGCCAACCTGCAGGAGAACATGCAGATCAGGACCAAAGTGGCTGGTGAGTCCAAGTCTTTCAGTCTGTGCTGACGTTGAATTCTTTCAGGGATCACTCCCCGTGCCTGGCCTTAGGAAATTTCAGCATAAAAAGAAAGTTCAGCATAGCAGGACATAGAAGGATGGAATTTGACATTTCCCATTTTTCCTGTTGGTTGCCTTACCTCTCGTGTTTGTTGCAGGGATCTACAGAGAGCTGTGTTTGGAGTCGGTGAAGAACAAGTATGAGTGTGAGATCCAGGCGGCCTGCCAGCACTGGGAGGTGAGAGGCCAGCATTTGAGTCAGGGCTTATGTGAGGTGGAAACTTAAAATAGACAATTGTCTAAACAAAGTAGGAAATACACAGTAGTTTTAGAAGTGTGTGTTTCTGCTGCAGCATGTGACTAATGAAATGGATTCAATTCAACCACAGTCCTACTTGTGGAGATGTGCCGGTGTGATGACCTTCTGTGTGTCTTGACCTCTCTGTGTCGTCCAGAGTGAGAAGCTGCTGCTGTTCGACACTGTGCAGAGTGAACTGGAGGAGAAGATCAGAAGACTGGAAGAAGACAGACATAGTATTGACATTACCTCAGGTACTAACCAGGACTTCAGCAGACGATTAGCTGCGTTTACATGGGTCCAGAAATCCTATTTATAATCAAATGAATAGGTCAGGAAGATTCAAAATGTCTCATATAAACACCTTAGTGGATCCGATTCACCCGGTTCTGATTAAATTTCTGATCGGATTGAAAGAGGTAGTCTACGCCGATTGATAATCAGCTTGATGCCGCATATAAACGGCTGAATAGGGTGGATTCGGTTGGTAGTAGGGCTGACCCAAAAAAATCAAAGCTTCGAAGCTTTGTTATTTGCCATGGTGATCGGTTGTTTTTTCTTTCTTCCTTTTTTCCTTTTTGACACCGGTTCTCATCGGCAATTGTTACATTAAAATGAGTAGACGACTTGGGATCCTGGAAACCTGCCTGATTTTGGAGATATGCAGTGTTTGTTTGCCATTACTTTCATTATTTCCGCTACGATTGCCCCCCTCCCCCCCCGGTCAGACTTTACGGTCGCCGCCGCATGGATTATACATTCTGCGCAGGAGTCACGTTTGATGTTCGCGAGAAATAGGAAACAGGCAATGGATTAATTTAATCTGATTGTTTTCAATCAGATTGAGGAAAACACTGCATACTTACGCAGCTACTGTTAGACATGCAGAGCCCAGATCCTTTTATCCACTTTTTTCCACAGAGTAATCAAAAGTATTGAATATTTTGTTTTGTAAAGTAAAATAAGTAAAGTGGTTAATTTATACAAACTGCCTATGGATAAATCGTATAGAACAAGTGATAATAAACCTGGTTATAATTAGTCAAAAAAGAATAAGTAACCAAATATCGAACTTGATTGAGAGTATGCGTTGAAACATTTCAAGTTTGCGCTTCCTATCTTATAAAACAGATTGACATATGAAGCAAATATCAAACTGCAGGAAGTGAGACAAAAAGCACATTTTTCCCCTTCGCTTTAATCTGTTCTCTGTTTTCCAGAGTTGTGGAATGATGGATTGCACTCACGGAAAAACAAGAAAAAGGACCCGTTCTGCCCTGTCAAGAAGAAGAAGCCTGTTGTTGTTTCTGATATCCTTTTTTTCCTCTGCTCCTGTCCTTGTCCTCGTTCCTCCCATCAGTCAACTGCAGCCACGTCCTGCTGCAGGGCTTCGGTGTCGCGCTGTTAACAGAGATGTTTCCTGCCCTTCCTCTATGTTCTCCTTAACCTCTCCATTACGGCCTTATATTGTTTACATGCTGCAAGATCTGGATATCCTTGAAGACTGGACTGCCATAAGAAAGGTATTATCGTTATAATGGACGTAGTTGCCCTCTGGTTTATGCAACTATGCTGTTGTTAAGTTGTGATTTGTGTGTTTCCTTCCACTTGCAGGCGATGGCATCACTGGGGCCACACAGGGTGAAGGTGGACGGTAAGAGTTTCCCCTCGTCCTCGAGTTACTGTCAATACCTGGCTGAGTGCAGCCATCGACCCACAGTTCCACAGGAGGAGCTCATTCAATACTTTCTGCCAAAAGTGCTCAAGTTCATTGATAAGGAGACAAATGTTGCCTTCGTCCTCCTCCTTAATATTTTATATCGTATTTTTTTTAACCTCACGCTTTCCTTAGTCACTTTATTTCTCTGTCTGCTCACCTCTCTCTCACCCCCTTTTTGTTCTTTCTCTTTTTCTTCCTCCAGTCCCTGCAGTAAAACCTGACAGACACCACCATGTGGCGCGCTCCGAGGACGGTCGACTCTTCTATGACAACCAGTGGTACTGCAGGGGACAGGCCATCTGCATCAACCGGAAGGACGAGTACCCGACGAGGTGTGTGTTTATTGGAGAATAGATTTTTCTTTTTATGGAGATTTATGAAGCCAAATGACACATTTCACATTCCTCATCTGCAAATACAGTATCTGTTTCTGACTCACTGGGACTGACTGAGAGGCAGTGTGGCCACACAGTGGATTTATTTTGTAATGGAAATGATCATGGATGGATTTGTACAAGGACAATGGGAGCGTGAGTGATTGTGAGTCCACATTCTGCTCTTTGTGTGTCCAGCCCCGTGTGTTTGTCAGCACAGGATGCCTCTCTGAATAGAGGTGGAATGCATTGATGTCAGTTTTTTTTTTTTTTTTTTTTTTCACAGCGCAGCCCCGCCTCCACACCACTGAGTGACAAAACAAATGCAACAGGTGGCCGTTATGAATGGGTTAGATACTGGCAGTGATACTGGAGTCCACACAGAATACCAGTCAATCAGTCAGTCAGTCCGAGGGCAAACTGTAAAATGTTTCCCGACACATACGACGTCGCTGGTACACAGTTCACACTGGAAAAGTACTTGAAGGGATATGCCAACCTTTTTTTTCATGTCTTGCCTCACTCCCGAGTCCATAACAAGCAGATAGACACCATCCTTTCGACTGTGCTTGCAGTAACAAGGGAGATACGGGCAGAGCGCACCGCTAATTAGCTTAGCTCAAACACTGGAAGTGTATAGGTAGTGTTAGCCTGCCTCCTACCCGAGCCGAAATCAGCAGTCAGAAGATGATTTCATTTTAGCTCTAAACTAAATATATCACTTTTCAAACATATTTCAAACATTTTTAGGTGAGAAAGTAGCCGTTTAGATCAGCAGTGTGTCGTTAATTTTGTTTGGACGAATTTGGCGCTACTCAAGCTAGCCGTTGTGACCAACGCACTTCCGGTTACTTTCACAAAATAAAACCCCCGTTGCCCTTTACATTAGTGTTGGGCGATTTTGACATTCTCAGATCGTCCCAATCGCCCTCCCTGGAGATCGCCGATAGACCTATCTATCGCCGGGGTCCGGGGGGGGGGGTTCCACGTGTTCGTTCGTATGAGTATCGCTTTTACCGTGCCCTGCTGTCATGCATGCGCGCTTCTCTCTCTCTGTGTGTGTGAGGGCTAATAACGGAGAAAGAGCACTATGATCAATGAACGGAACGCTATTGCGTTGCCGAAAGCCAAAAAATCCATTCATGGCGGACGTAATTTATTTGTGGCATTAGTGAACACCTCGTCGGGCTGTGACATACAGTTACAGGGCTGGCGTCGGCAGCCTAGTCACAGCCACACCACCAGCTAAACGTGTTTCCTCAAATGTGAGGCGGAGTGGCCACCCTGTTAACCACAGAGATCTTGTGTGCGGTCATATGACTACCTGGCTCCGTCTGATTGGACGTCGCCAGTAGCTGCATTTGATTGGTGAAACACTGTCATGTGACAGAGTATCTGTTGGAAGTAGCAAGCCAAGCGGCTTCATTAAAACAAAACAAACAGATTGCGCATTAGATCAATAAAAAAGTAGCGAGTATGTGTGTGTGTAAAATCGGCAAGAAAACAAAACATCGCCGATCGTCCTTCCAATCGCCGATAGACGATTGGATCGCCAATCGGCACAACCCTACTTTACATACAGAAAACCATGATAATAGAATTTGTGCTTTTACTTTGAAATAGGAAGCTAACCTACCCTCGATGTAGCTAGCTTGAACCAAAATAAACCGTCTTTGCTTGAACCCTCTGTTTTGACCGATCTTGTCCCGTTACCGGCATTTGACCGCTCAAGATGCCTTACCGGAGAGTTTTGTCAGCTCTGAGACGAAGATCGGCCCGCCGGTTTCTGTTTAGAGTTGCTGAAGAGTTTCTCTGATGACTTTAGGTGGAGGCAGGCTAACACTACCTATGCACTTACAGCGTTTGAGCTAAGCTAATTACGGGCGATACGGGCTCTCCCTCGTTACTACACGCACAGTCGAAAGGATGGTGTCTATCTGCTTGTCATGGACTCGGGAGTGAGGCAAGACACGTAAAAAAAAATGTTGGCGTATCCCTTTAAATGAATGCAGAGGCTCCGTGTTTCCTCCTTCACTTTGTCACTGGTGTAAATGTGTAGCTTCACCCCAGGGAAATAATGTCACACTGAACCAGGCAAACCAGCATGAATTTCCTATCCCCACTCTCATATTTAGCTGCAAATGGACAGAGACACTGAGCTGAATACACCAGTTCTATCAGATCAAAGGAGGTCTCCATCAAGGCCAGAGCAGCCGTCAGGACATGTGCTCGTTACGCACCGTTGTCATCGTTTATAGTTCATGTGTCATTGTTCATCATCATCCAGCGGCAGGAGAAAGGCTTTTAGTCAATATGATTATATAAAGAGACTTTCGCTATGATAATATAACCACAGAGGCATTATGTAAATGAACAAATAATTATGTAAAATGACACACAAATGCTCTGATCACACATTTAGTGTTAGATTCCATCTCTCACCTCATTACTGTTGTGTGTGGGTTTATGAATTGCTGTTATGTAGACACTTCATTCATAAATCTGACTTCTGCTCATGACTAAAAGCATTAATAGTCAGTCTGATCATCATCATATGGAGCACAAGTGAAAGTCAGTTGTCCTGTTGACATGTTTGTAAAATTATCTAGTATAAATACAGGTGCATCTCAATGAATTAGACTATCAGGGAAAAGTCCATTCAAGTCAAATAGCCCATACCAAGTATTGAGTGCATATATATGGACATAATTTTCAGAAAGCCAACATTTCCATGTTAATTTTTTTAATTGCTCTTTTGTAATATTTACATTTTTTGAGATACTGAATTTTAGGCCTTAACAAGTAACAAGTAAAAGAAATAAAGACACAAAATGTTTCATTCTGTGTGTAATGGATCTATGTAATGTATTTGTTACACTTTTTGAATTTAATTATTGACATAAATCAACTTTTCAATTATATTCTAATTTATTGAGATGCACCTGTATATTTTGAAATCACAGCATGGAGCGACCATCAACCTCTCTCTCTCAGCAACTTCACGTTCAAACCCTGGCCTCTGATTGCAGGCGTTGTGGTTTGACGTCGCGCTGACATTTCCTGTTTGTGTGTCTCCCGCAGTGCGATCATCACCACAATCAACAACGACGAGGTGTGGTTCAAACGGCTGGACGGCACCAAGTCGAAGCTCTACATCTCCCAGCTGCAGAAAGGCAAATACACTATCAAGCACTCATAAAACATCAAACCACGCTGACACACACACACACACACACGCACAGTACAAACACATTTTCTGCCTCTGTCCCATGTTGTATCTTTCTACATGCTTGCCATATGTACAGTGCACACACAGTCTAACGTCCTAAAAAGGTTTTCACCACACCACACACACACACACACACACACACACACACACACACACACACACACACACACTTATTTCACTAGCTCTTTGTACGAATAACAAAAAGGACACAGTCCAGAAACAAACAAGTATCAACTCCAGAAGACGGTCTTCTCTGTAAATATGTATATGTATGTTGATATTATCGACAAGGCCACAAAGTGTCATTCTCTCTGGAAAGGAGATCAATGCAAAGTGCTGCTAAAAAAAAAAAAAGACAAAGAAGAAAAGAAACTAAGGGAGAAAACCCGGAGCAGTAGTGAACTGTGAAGCTCGGTCGCGTGCCTTTCTGAGACGAGACAATGCCTCGGCTGACTTAAACAAAAAAACAAAAGTTGTGAACTATCAATGCAGTGAAGCCTTACTCTGTACTGTGTTAGCACCAGGAGGACTGAAGCGGGTCAATGAGTGATTGAGAAACCCTGATGCAGGTGAGGATGCCGTTAGACTTGAATTTCATGCTCCACAAAGCCTAATAAATCTGTATTAAGATCCCAAGGGATGTTTGATTTAGTAAAGGAAAAAAAATGCACAAGTGTCAGTAAGGAGATGGAGACTGATTAATCAATTTTGAGCAGATGATTATATTGGGGTCATAATGAAATAAAACTATTCTTCAAGAGCACCCCATGGTTTTGTTGAAGCCCCACTTGGGGAGCCTCTTGTATTAAATGATCTACGGATGTGTTCATGTTTCTAGTGTAATTCTACCAGCACTACATTTTAAGTTCAAACCGAGGCCAGTCTACGCGCACGAAGCAAAGTGTAACAGCTGGAAAAGAAGCCTGCAGATGCTCTGTATATAGAAACAGTGTATTATGTGTTTAGCTCACTGTGATTCTTCCCCTCTGTCTCCTGTCCCGTTGCCATGTGTCTGATAGTGCCTACGAATGAACATTTAAAGGGAAATATTTCAAAGTGGCATGTTTCTCAAGGACATGGCTCCCAGTGCAGTCAGCTTCAGTGGCTGCTGCAGGTGGCTCCTGGCTGTTGGCCACAAATATCAAATTTGTAAGGAAGGCGAGAAGAAGATCAACTTGACATGCAGTTGGTTTGCTCAAGTCCTTGCTTCCCTCAGTCTGTACAACAGAAGTGACAAAGTTTGCGTGACCTCAGTGGATGAGAAACATGCCAGGTTGAAATCTACCAGAATTATCCTTTAATGCGGGATCCAAAAAAACACAGATTTGAACTGTGCTATTTCTTTTTTGTTGGTGGGCTCATTACAGAATTCATAGTGCCATCATTAATTGTGTTTTTTGTCATTATTCAACCTAATTTGTGTCTGCCAACAATTGAATAGCTAAAAGGATCATTTATTAAGCTCTGCAGTGTAAATGTTACATCTCTGAAAGATCAACAGCATCTACTGTTCTCTGTCCTCTTGTCTTTGTTCCCTCCTGTTGTCACTTCGTCCTCTTTTCCTCCCATTGTTGTCTTCTTTGCTGTCATTACAGTTGTTCCTCAACATTGATGTATCAACAGTACAAAGAGAAAGCAAGATTAAGGGATTTTTTTATGTGTACAATCGTCCAGTGTAAATTATGTTGAGTGAAGGGGATCTTGCTTTGTGTTGTCTTTGTGCTGCTTTTATACTTTCAGCATTGCGTACTTATTTCAAGGCATTACCTGCCAAAAGTATTGTACAGAGAGTTTCATGCACCACTGTACCATAAAAGAAAAAGTGTCTCTGAAGCCCAATGTGGCGTTCACTTGGTAGATCTTTTGTTATTGTTTATTTACACCTTGTTTTTATGCCTCATGGTTCCAGTGAAACAAAAACTGTGACATTGTGCCAATGCATGTACAGCTGATTAAAGGTTTTGTTTGTATCATTTGAAGAGTCTAACCTGCACATCAGTAGAGTTGTACTTGACTATAAAGGCTCCCTGCCTGCTCTTCTATTTTAAAAAGTGTCCGTGCATTTAGGTGATTACAGTATAAACCTCTACTGCTCAGCTTGAGTCAAGCTAATTTCCTTTTCTCTAACTTAAGCGCTTTGGATGAAGAAATATTTAAGTTTTGCCTTGAACTTAAATATCCTATTGGATTTGCTCTAGCGAGCATAAAAAGCCCAGATAAAATCTTATATAATTCTCCAGTGTACAATGGCATAAAGTCCCTGACAGCGCTCAACCCAAAGTCACCCCCCGAGGTTTGCTGAACCCTGGCTACACTCCTCTGTCACAAAGAAGAAAAAAAAGAAAAAAGAATGGCTTATTTTGGAGAAAAATGCTGAGCCAGTCCTATTTGATAATGGCTCTTTGGTCTGCTGTGCTGTTCAACCTCACAGTCACTTATTTCTGCCAGAGGGCCACTCGCTAGATTAACGCCATGTACTGGTATCGATTCAGGATCTGCACTGATGTACTGTTTTCATGCCCCCTCTCTCTGTCCATCTGCCCTCCCTCAGGCCTGTGCAGACAACTCATGCAGAACCACTGCAACCTCTGATTGATTTATTGGGAATTTCCAGAATTTTGGAGAAATCAATTGAAAGGCTAATTAGTTAAATTTGTCCTCAAGGCTTAGCTGCATAACCTAAACTGGTGGTTACGTTACATACACTTTGGCATTGTCTCCTAAATAATCACAGTAGATTAACACATTTATTTATTTAGAAATGTGTATCTTATAATATATATATTTAAACAACTAAACAGGATTTCCCTGCACTTCATAATTGCAGTACTGTATTGTGGCCAGAAGGTGTCAGTAGAGCTCCACAGTGGGGAGCCAGCAGCCTCTGCACTGGATGGGAGGAGGGAGGTGGTCTGTAAATCTGGGGCACCCTGCTACTGAAGCCTTCCAGCTGATGAGAGAGAGAGAGAGGATGGATGAAGGCACAGTTTGATCACAGCTTGCTGGCCACATCTGCTACTGCAACAGAGAGAGGGAGAGAGAGAGAAGGAGGAAAATCCCCATCACCGCGTCAAAGGCAGCAGCAGCAGCAACAGGGCTGTCTGTCTGTACACGTCTCTGTGCAGCATCTCTCTAGAGCCTTCCTTAAAATCTGCTTTCACACATTCCTGCGATTGTGCACATGACTGCACGTCTAAATATGATCCGAGAATTGACATTACATGCCGTCACATTACAGCAAAGAGCTTCCCTTGTTTGTCTTCCAGCTGCATGTGTTAAGCCGCTGGTTGTGCGTGCTGCTCGTCTTGAGGTTCTAGAGGGTTCTGGGGGTAGCTCTGCTGTGATGAGTCAGGTCCTGACGGATGAGAGGAGCTGGCCATCTTCAGCCCCATCTATACTTAATGAGTAACCAGAACTGGAGGGTCATTGGGACGTGTTTACTGCAACACTGGGGCTAATTAGACCGTGAAAGTGTCACACTGTGCTAAATTACTTATATCCCGGCCCCTCTGTGTGATGTATGTGCGTGTGTGTTAGTGTGTGTTATCTCTATGCATTTTCAGGAGGAGAGCGAAGGCTGTGTATGTGGATCTCTTTGTGCATGCATGCATGTGCTGTGTGCCAGGGCTGTGCGTGGGCGTGTACCTTTGCTGATTGTGTAAGAGAATGTTAAATGCATATATCCATAAGTTAACATCAAAGGGACTAGGCAGGCTGCCCATCATCAGGCTAGATGAGAGGAGAGAGATATACATGGGGAGAGATGGATCTACATGGACAGTGCTGCTGGATCCTGCAACCTGTGCTCCAGATGAACTCCTCTATGTGTGTCAATGGCTGTGGCCTAGAATCCACCATTAGCACTCAGAGTGTATAGCCGCTTATTCATCTCATGTTGTTGGTCGGTTTCCTCTGACTAAATGGTTTCACCTGGGACAAACCCGCAGGAAAACAACCACACATAACAACCTTTTAGAGATTTACTTGGCCATTGCTTTCATACACGCAACTTAGAAATGCCTCGCATAGTTGTTCCACGTGATAAGCTCAACTTAAGCATAGATAAACATCTTTTTACCACAAGGCAACAAATGTCTTGTGAAAATCTAGTCAAAATCCAAGTTGAATACGTCAACACAACTGGATAATGGTACATCCTTAACCATTGATAATGTTTTTGGAAAGCAGGCACATCCGTCAAAGTTAGGAGGGTATGTGTGAACTGGAAAGAGAAAACCAAACTGACTCTACATTAACAGAAGTTATGTCTTATCAAACGTTGTTTGCAAAATACTCAACAAGCTGTTTGTTACCATTTTAAACCAATGTGAAACACAAAGCCTCAGTGTCTGTCCAAGGCATGAAGGACGATTTTGTTGTTACTCCCAACTATGCCTCTGCCAGCACCATTTGTTGATTGTTAAGCTCTTTCCAATGAGGTGTGAACAATGGTTTCACTATTTCCAGTGTCCTCACATGATGGAACTTGATTTGCACTAAGGGGCGTACTGCTGAGCCATTTGTGGCAGGAGCTCTCTGCTCCTGTGTGAGTACAAGACCTTTTGCTGTTTCATTGTTCCCTTGCGAATGCCAGTATGTGACAACCAGATTCCTAGACTACACACTTTAACAGCAAGACTGGTATTCTGTGACATGACATCCATCCACTCAATGAAGCAACACCACTGGATCTTGGTATCTGTGAGTTATCCCTGACCCCTGACACATGACCTCTGTCATGGTGTCTAAGACTACCTCATGCAAGAAGAATGAAGGGAAAGTGAGGAACATCTAACTTTATCTTCTTATTTTATCAATTTCAATGAACAAATTGGCATTTATTGGCATGTGTAAAATGTCAGGGTTTTTGCTTTTGCTTTTGAGATTCACTTTCCCAAAGGAAGTGGTTGTCTCAAGTATTTTAAGCCTTCCTTGTCATGCCACACCGCAGTAGTGGTATAGTGAGGTCCTCTTGGGTGTCCGATCCGTTCTGACTGGGTTTTAGGTGACCAAAAGGCCCTGAGAGTAAGGATGACAGCTATTGTTGATTGGTTTCGAAGACTGCTGTTAGGCACAGCAGTGACAGTCTTGACTGCCATACTCGCTGCCCAGTCTTCAACTGTCAAAGAGTTCCACAGGAAGAGCTACCTGTCAACTTCTTGGACTGTGCAACAGCCTTATGATGTGCTGTGGTGTCCCAGCTAATGCAAGCTTAAATCCACAACACTGCTGGGTGTTGTCACAGGTGAATGGCGTGACTGGCACGATGCTTAAAATTGGCGGGCCGGTTCTCAAAGACTTGGTTCTTGAGATGAAGTGGGTACGTCTAAGATTCCCCCCCAGCAGTGATGGAGAAAAACCCCATTATTGCAGTCCACCATTTCTGTCAACAAGGCAAAATGGCTGGGCTTTCAGCAGTGGTGTTGGGAGTGGGAGTAAACCCAGAGAGCTCGCCAGTCTGTTCTGTTCTCCCTTTCCTGTCTGCTACATTCTACTATTAAGGTGTATGCATCACTGATCTCCTCTTGTCATGTGGGGTTTGTAGAGAGTTTATTTTTAACCACCCTCTGCTGAATTTGACTGAGGCTGCTGTATTCTGTGGTACGCTCCTGTGCCCCTTAGTGAAAATTGCCAGTTTTACCCGTTGGACAGGCTCCTCTAAAGCTGTTATCCATCATGACAGTATTGCAGTGCTCTGACAACAGCTAAGAGGGTGAATAAGTTGTGTGGCCTTTTCGCACCACCCAGACTACACACTCAGTGGAAGGGATTTGAGGGACACTGCCTTTAGACAGAGCCGTCCCCTTTAGGCAATGCATAATAACAAGTTCATTTAGGTGCAGCAAGGGTCAGTTTCAGTGCTTCAGTATCCTAGGTTTGTCATGATGTACACTCTGCAGCACTTTCTCTCCTCTGTGCAGTGTTTATGGTAAACCCCCTAAGGCTCAGCCATTGGCTATGTAAGGGTATCTTGGAAGGACCCCTCTTGGCTGTCTGTATACTTAACAAGCGGCGCTACAGCAGCTTTGCCAAGTACATCTATTGAGGTAATTTGCATGTGAGCATCGCAGTTGAGGTCCTGCATTTTCAGGCCTAAATGATTGACGTGAGCTGTTGTCAGCCAGTTCTCTGGGCTTGTTGCGCAGCAGGCTTTGCCAGTGTCTTGGACCAGACTTCCTCATGGGAGGTCTCCAGCACCTCCTGCAGCACAAGGCGGATCACTGCTCAGTGAACAGTTGGCGCAGCCTCGTCATTTGGTGTAGGACACTGCACCCTCTTGCACTTTCCCCAAGTAGTCCGGTTGGCAGCTGGTGAGTGCCACTTGCCTACATGCAAATTTAAAATGCAGATCCATGACAGAGAATGTCCAAGCTGTTAGAGCCCTGTTTGAGGGACAGTGTTCATAGGACATGGGTTGTAATATGTGGCCATCATTTGCATTCCTAATTAAAACCGTTCAGTGAGCGTGATAAGCTATTGTTTGTGTAATGAAAAGAAGGAACTCCAAAATGTTTGGTAAGAAGAACCCGTTGGACTGTAGATATTCATGACATTTGAACAGATGTTTGTGCTTGGCCCTAGAAACTCTTTGTTACTGACCTTTTCCTTCACCTAAAACCTAAAAGTTATGGCCTGAACACACTCTGAGACTCTGTTCCTGTCCTTTAAAAGGGCAAATTGATTTCAGGAGTTATAACTCTTTTTGACTTGATAGCTGGAAAGTGAGCAGCTCCAACACACCGGCTGGCCCATATGTGTCAGGGTTATTTAGCTGTCCAGACGAGGTGGTAGTATCACCTTTCACCTCCACACCCACTGTCCTTAGACACCGTACTGTATCTCTTCATTATGTCAGGTCTGATATGCAAAGTAGCCCCAGCAATGACTGTAGCTCAGCAGAGAGACACTGGGGCAACGTTTTTGTGTTGTGTGCATAAGAAATGTTGTATGTTTGTGTCCTTTTCCTGTATTCATGTGCGTAGATGGGCTTCCCAGCCAGCGGCAGGACTGTTGCTATGATTTTACATAGAGAGGGTATCAAGTTCAGCCTCATCTCCCCAAACAGATAAACATGCACCTTATCCGTCTCTCGCAGGCGCAGCCTCACATGGTCAGAGCAGGCTCAATATGGAAATGTAGTCAAATGGCCAAGTGGCATCAGCCACAGGATAAGAGACTGGAGTGACTTGGTAGTCAGGGTGATTCTGCTGCCTCAAAATGTAGGTAGGCTCCCTCTCTGTCTGGATGCAGGTTGTGTTTTGTTTACTGTAAAAGCACGTGCACACAAATGTGTGCTTATACGGAGGCACACATATACGTTTCACTTGATCGTACACTTGAATGTGTGTTGGCCTCATTTACTGTGTGTGTTTGTGTATGTGTGTGTGTGCTGGACGCAGAATCAGTGGAGTGAGAAACAGAAAGCTCACCCAGCCATTTGGCTGCAGTCCTAATTGGCTGTGCGCTGTTGACAGGATGCTGACAGAGCACATCGCACAGACAGGTACTCTGTTTCTCTCTGTTTCATCTTCTGGGTTTGTGAAAATATTTCCTCAGAGGAATTCCCAGCTCTACTCATTTCCAGGCATAAAAAACCTTAAGTGGCGACCTTTGACAAGTTACAAAGCTTGTTGTTTTTCCAGTGTTTGGATACAGAAAAAAGGGAATGGGGAGGCTGAGCATAGGCCAGACTTAATGAGACTGCTCTCTGCTGCTTATTGCACTGTTTAATGTTTGGTGACCTGCTTGGCCTCTGAATGTGTGTATGGACAATACACACGCACTCAAACCTACAACTTTTATAGATGTAAATGAGCATTCACACAAACATAGGGATTTCCTTTCATTTTGAAGTATGCAAAGGTACGCACATGCATATGGACACCACTGCAAGGTGCATTGAAAGACACACATTCCGAGGTCAGATAATCAAGAATACAACTCTTCATAATAGCATACTTGACTCTGTGAGGGATACACACGTACAAGGCTTTTGACGGACAGCAAAGAGCACTGATGTGAGTAAAAGAGGGGGAGGGGACGTGAAGCGGCGCTCGAAACGAGCCACGTCTAAAGGACAGGAAAGATTGCCGCCTCAGGGTTTTCTTTTACCACAACACTTTACTTTGATGGATCACAATGATATCACTTAATGCACTCCTTTCTCTATCTGCCACTCATTCATAAATACATTTACTGAATCTGCAATCCCTCCAGCTGTCTTTTCCACTTTATGTGAAGTTATGTCATATACTGTATGCCTTTCAGAGGTGTCATTGTGATGTACTCAGTCAGCCATGTTAGCAAAGAATAACACAAAATCATCATCTGTCAGTCTAGACCAATGGATGAAGGAGATGTGGGGATTTTTTCACCATCAGGTTGTGAAACACCTTTCCTGAGAAAGGCAATAAGAATTTCCATAAAGCAAGTTTTGGTAACCCACTCATTCACTTTCAAGTGGTAAAATAGATCAGAAGATTAGTCTCCCATGTTTGTCTGTTAAAGCCAGTTAGCATAAGCAAAACAGTTAGCCTGGCTCTGTCCAACAGCGACAAAACCTGCCCACCAGCAGCACCCCTAAGCTCACTGTTTAACACTTCCCATCTTGTTTGTTTTTACTGAAGTCTCTGCTGGTAGTTTGGCAGTTAGCTCTCCGAGCCCAGAAATAGTCCAACACTTGTGCTGTGTTCATGCTGTCAGCAGAATCCGCAGCAGTCAACAGGACAAATGCCTGTTGTTTGGACTTTGTTTTTGTGCGTTATCCCAAGATGGTTGCCCCCACTGCGTTTACATGCACAGCTTAGTCGAGCTATGCACTTAGCTCGAGTTGAGCATTTTGTCGGAGTTCGGTCCTTGTCCCAGTTTGCACGCATGGAATATCGAATAATTGACAGTGTCCGCCTCCTCAACATAGGTGGTGATATGCATTGTTTCAGCGGATTAGTCCGGATCCCTAAAAACTCAAGTTCTCAACTACAGTTCCGGACGCGCCGGTCCGGGCCAGGTTCGGGCTGAAAAAATATAGCCTTTAAATGACTTGGGTCAGTCCACGGGCTTCCTTTTCCTTCGGGCCAGGTCCTTTTTTTTTCTTTTGCCAGGTTCAGGCCGGCTTATATGCTACACTTTGTGCCGTCACTACTGTTGTGAAACATGTGCACATGCATTGTCCAGTTTCAGTCAGATTAAGGCGTACACATGCAGAAGAAAACTGCTTTCCATTATGCATCGCATTATCTGGGTGTTTTAGTCGGACTAACGCGTTTACATGCACTTCTGTTGTCCAGTTGGATTGAGGCAATGAGGCAATAATTTGTTTTTTTCATCCGTCATGTAAACGTACTGACTGCTGGCCTTGTATATAGACCATTGACCTTAAAGGGCATATCCAGTTGTAATCAATGTTTGCCTCAGATCAGGTCATGATCAGTTCATTTCATACAATCCATACTCCCAACTGCAGCGTGTGGACGCTTATATTTTGTTCAAGAATCTGTTGATTTTTCAACATTCATTAAATGGGCTGCGGACTAATTTTAAAATTCTGTGGTCGCAAAATTCGGACTTACTGCGACTTGTTCGGCATTGTTCCTTTCCAGGTCAGAGACCACAACAGTAGAGAGACTATGAGGCATTGAAAAAACTATAGATTCTTGACCAAAAACGAATATAAACATCCACACGCTGCAGTTGGGAGTATGGATGGTATGAAATGAACTGTGGCCTGATATCTGAGGTAAACATTGATTATGCCTGGAAATGCCCTTTAACCAGCTAACTTAATGTGTTAGCTTTTCTAAATAAGCTGTGTCGATTGGATTCAGGACTTACCAATAGAAGGCACAACAAGCTGTCATTTACAATACAGTGTTTCACTTTAAGTGCTAAAATGCTAACACTCTAAACTAAGATGATTCACATTTTTCTTGCTAAACATAGGGCTTCCTAGTGTTAGCCTAGCCAATACCTCAAAGCAGTGCTGTGCTAAAGTACGGCCTCACTGAGCTGCTGCTGCTGCAGCTCGTGTAGACTTTTAGTCATTAATAATTAATGCACAACACCATTAATAGATTTAAACAACTAATGGATCAAGAAAATAACTTGTGCGTATTAACTCCAGTGGCCTAAAGGCTACATTATGACATGAAAACATTTCTAGAATTACATATTTCTTTCAAGGAATCTTCCAGAAAAGGCAGGAGGCTGACATTGGAGGCTCAGGGGGGGTTGTGCTTTCAGCGGAGTCAAAGTGTCCTTAATTCCCTCAAACTGGAGGGAGAGTTTAAAAGGTGAGGGCTGAGTGCAGGGAAGGAAGCAGACAGAAATTTGAGACTCATCGGGGGACCCCACATTTTAAAATACAGTCTCTGTCTCCTCTATCAGTGTTGTGCTCTCTCGGCTCAAACGGCCTCTTTAATGTTGCATCACCCCCCCCCCCCCTTCTCTCTCTTACATTTTCTTTCACTCCTCCACCTCCACTTCTAGTCTCTCTTCTATTCTTAAGTTTTTTTATGACTCAGAAGTCAGCATTTATAATAAAGCGCAGCTCATGGATTTAAAGATTGTATTGGTGTTTCTTTCTTTCTTTCTTTCTTTCTTTCTCTCTCTCTCTCACTCTCTCTTTTTTTCACCACAGTAGATAATTCACTGACTGAAAAGATGGCTTAGAGAGGAAATGACTTGAGAGACTTTGAGGACACAGGATCACCCAAGTTCAATGTGCTCAAAGTGCTGAGAGTTCACCTCGTGCTGCTATAGATAGGTTTAGCATTTTGAAATATTCAGGTGATGTTCCAATTTTAATAAAGCTCTACTACCAATACCAACTGAGTAAATAGCAAATAGCGGTCTATGATTCCTTGTTTTGTTATGAGTCCCAATCTTCACTGTGGCATCTGCCCATATTAAACAGCTTTTAGGGTGTGTAATGTCATGAAAGGACATATAAAAAAGATGCTGTTAAGCCAATAACATAAGATGTGTCTGTGTGAATG
The DNA here is from genome assembly GCF_045865225.1 of Trachurus japonicus. Classification (NCBI taxonomy): domain Eukaryota; kingdom Metazoa; phylum Chordata; class Actinopteri; order Carangiformes; family Carangidae; genus Trachurus; species Trachurus japonicus. The sequence continues at coordinate 28,431,383 of NC_140930.1, read as the reverse complement.
TAGATTGTTGTTGATGTTATGCAACAGGGGTTTAAATTCCCACCATACTGCAAAACCCAAGAAACCACGTGGGGTTTACCACACATACATTAACAGTGGTTTGCACCCAAGTGCTCATTACAGTGCATTTGTTCCCTCTGAGGATTCACTCAAATAGCTTTGGCTGTAGCACTCGCCCCACTGAAATACAATTACATAAATTTCATTAGTTGTCTGTACAACGGTTTTTCCATTGGGTTGGCCACACGATCTGGTCACAACAGGAAGCTTATACATGGCAATGGTTTTGATTTTATTCATCTTTCAGAGGGGGTGTTTTCTCGATTAATGGAAACATCATGTCCATCAGAAGTATAAAGCGATGCTATCATTCTGATTGTTCTCCTCCTGACCAATGGTCCGTGAGCCAACAAATATTCAATTTACCAGAAATTCAGCAAAGCCTCAAAGAACGAAGCTTGCTGAAGCGTAGGCTTATGGAATTAACCCAGTATCAAAGTAGGTGATGATTGTTTTTAATCACACTAGCAGCAGACCATTTCCAATATTTTTGCATTAGGAAAATACCTATAAAACTATTACCCACCAGTCTCAACTGTATTATGTTTGGTGATAATTACCAACTTGAAACATTCTTCCTACTAAACATCATGATGTTGTAGATGTGAGTGTGTTAGCAATAATGACATAGCACTGCTTTGCCCAACCACAGCCTCACAGAGCAGTTAGCATGGCTGTGGACTCTCAGTCTTGTTGATTAATAGTTGCAGATTAATCAACTAATTGTTTCAGCTCTGCTCCATTTATTTACCCTGATGCACACTGTTGCTGACACTGGGGGAAATAGGCCCCAAAACAGTTCTCCCAACAGATGTAAAGGCAATGTCAGTCTTACATCAAACTGACAGGAAGCAGAGTCGTGCTGTCTTTCGTATCGATTGAGTTATGGTTCCATTTACAAATCTGTCCTGAGCTGCACCATCACAAATATCTTCCAGCTATAGTGAAACCTACACACAGTGCGGCACTGATTTCCAGATCTGACCTGCGCCTGTGCCACTGTCACCCACACACTCCTCTGTCATGACGCCACATCAAATGCACAGCTGTGAGCTGAGCAACACTGCCGGGGGATCACAGACTGCAGCGATAATACCGGGGTCCTTGTCAGCCGTCTGGGCCCACAGGCGTGGCCTCATCACGGCTCTCCAAAGCTGACATCGGATCGACTGTCATCTCCATTTATGATCAAGACAAGCCTGCCTCTGTACTGTCGAAGCTATACCGTAGCAACTCACACTGCGGCCCAGTTTGGAAGGCAGGTGTTGAACATGTGGTGCGGAGCCATCCAAGGACACGATGAGAAGCACTGACTCATAAACACAAAGAAGGAACACAGTGTGAAATTGTCCAAGTGCCGCGATGCCTTTCCAAATCAATTAATTAGGTTGTGCAGAGGTCAAACTCATTACAATTCCTGCATGTGTGTGGCTGTGATATAGGCCAATAATGTGAAGTAAAGATGCAGCTGTCTAAATAATCCTCTCACTGCCTGTGCTGAACATTTACACATTTGAGTATCATCCAGGTTCAGATGCTGAAGTGCAACATTACAAAAAAGCTGCCTTTTGTTGAACCGAGGGCTCCCATGAAGAGAAAGTGAAGATGTGGACCTCAGTACATGAAAGCATGTAGGTGGCTTTAAGTTCATGAGTTTATGTGCGTGTGCGTGCGCATGTGTTCAACGCTGGAATGTGTGTGGGCAGAGAAAGACAGAAACAGAAGGAAAGAGCAGCACCGTCACGCATGCATACTGTAACAGCACTTGTGTACTTGTGTGTGTGTTTTTTTTTTTTTTCACACAAAGGGAATTTCTCGCTGCTGATCTCAGCGAGTTCTGTTGCGTCTCCAGCAGCGTCGACTGCATTAATATTAATGAGGTCCTCTTGTCTTTGGTAAAAGCCTCATGTTGTTCTACAGAGGCGGCTGTGGTGCTGTTGGGGGGGCAGGGGAATGGCTGTGGGGGTCAGAAGTGGGTGCAGGCTCTGTGCACACGAGGCGATTCAGTGTTTTCATCGTGGGTTCTCCCTTTTGGCGTCAATCAAAATTATGAATTTTATTTGTAATGCACTTTATATTGAGCAAACAATCTCAAAGTGCTACATTACTGTAATAAAAATAAGAATCGGAGAGAGAACGTCTCCAAAAGAAAAAAAAATAGACTAATAAAAAGGCTTTTTTTAAAATGTTTTTAGGCCTTTTTTAAAGGGACAACGAGGAGTTTCGGAAAAGCGAAGCGTTTTCACACTACATTTATGAGCCTCTGCGCGCACCGTGAAATTCTTTGACCGGCGCAAGACAGACTCATGTTTTCATTCATCAAGAATTAAAGTCAGAGGTTGGAAGACGATCACATACCGTCGTAGTTCCATAAACGGCGATTCGGCGGCGTTATTCTCATTACTTGCCGCGAAACCAAAAGTAAGGAAACCCCGGTCGGCTCGCCCAGCATTTCCGCCACCACTAATAATAACAAAATAACGATAGAGACAAAATGATATATTTATCGAAAATGGGCCCATTAACAAGTGTGGGTAATGTAGATTCATCCACATTAATATGAGACTTTTTTATTGTCGCAGAATTTTTCGTTCTGCCGATGGAGAAACTCCTCGTTGTCCCTTTAAGTGTCCAGGGTCAGTGGTGCTCTCAGGTGGTCAGGGAGAGCATTCCAAAGACAGGGAGCGGCGTGGCAAAAGGTTCGGAGCTTGGTCCTTGGGATCTGCCTGACCAGGGCGGAGGTGTCGTGAAGAGGGCTGAGGGGTGATTAGCTCCTTCAGGTAAATTTGAGCATCACCATGGAGGCACTGGTGGGTCATAAGGGAGACAGGGAGCCAATGGAACTGCTGTGATGTGGTCAAAATGTGGTCAAATTTCCACGCCTTTGTGAGGATCAGGGCTGCACAGCTTTGAACGTATTGGAGCTTCTGAATGTTTTTTAGGTGGTAAAAATAGTTTTTGCAAAACTGTTTGATAAACTGCGATGGAGCTTTCCGCACTTATCACACACTCGCTCATGCTCCTGTATCCGCTCATTAAAATCAGATTGAGACATGAGGAGACATCGACTCCGCTAATTACCTGATTAACATTTAACCTGCGAGCTGATAAATTTCTCATGTACCTGTCTATATGTGGAATTGTCACTGCTTTACATTTAAAAGCACAAACACACACACAGAAAGACACAGACACACACTATATGAATGTGTTGAAAACCAGCCCTCAGGCTCTCTATTTATGAATAAGTAAACAGAATTTCCTGTCCAGCGGTAGCTCCATTTGCCTCAGAACCAGCCCACTGCTTCTGGTTATTTTTTCCCTCACATGGTCCTCTCTAACATCCACACACACACACACACACACCTATCACCCCTTTGGTTTAACAGGCCTACTTTCACCTCCAGCTGCAACAGCGCCGGTATGCCTGCATCTTCCATTCTTATGTAACCCTCAGAAGGAGGGCAAGCAGAGGAGCAGGCTCGCTCTGTCTTTATGCGCTGGCTTCAGTGAGCCTCAGTGATGCCCAGGGATGCGTGTTAAGCCCCGCAGACTGCGCACTGAAACATACATAAAGACAGAGCGCCCTCAGAGCAAAGCATGGCCCCTTCTACCTGACCATCCATCCGTCCACATACATGTTTAAAGCAAAAAAAATGAATAGGCTGATGTGTCTGCGTCTCTTTATGAAGAAACATTCTGTTCCCTTTATCTGACAGTGAACTAATGCAGGGGGTTGGGGTTAAAAAAAAGGGCTTTTATTGTGAAATGGATGCATCCTTTAATGGGTTAGAGCGGGGTGGAGGGAGGGATGGAGGGAGTGAGAGAGAGACTACAGGAGCAGGGAGATGCAGAGAAAAGAGAGAGGAGGCACTAATGGAATCCACTGTCATCCAATCATTTTCAAGTTAAATAATTCCAATAGGCTTTTATAGTGACAAATTTACTCTGCTTCTGAGGCGATTATAACTGTACACAGTCTGATGTAACTATGTGTTATTATTGTATAATAATAATATGAGTGAGCGCTTCCAAAAAAAGGTTGAGAGAGGGATTTTCCAGTGGGGTCATTATGAGTACATCTGCCATCATTAATGTTTCATCAGGGTCAGGGCTAACAGCAGCTAGTCTTATCCTCCCAGATGAATACCTGCTACAGCGCTGATGAAGAACAGCGCTGTGTTATACAGCCCAGGCTCCATTAGAGAAGACAATCTTACACCACGGTCTTCCTGTGTGGAGCTCCCGTGCATAGACTTTGCATGTTTATCATGCGGTTTTGCTCCAGGTGTCATGTTTCCCTCCACAATATACACACAAGCAGGTTGGCTGAATTTGTAACTACTTTTGCAGCAGGTGTGAACACGTGCCTCATCTTTATAGATTTCAGAATTCCCGTCTTTTATATGATAACAAAGGGAAAACCTTTGATTAGACAAAGCGACTCGTTTGATGATGTCACCCATGAAGTATGCTCTGACATTATACAGACAGATAGTCGAACATTTTAGATAGAACTGAATATGACAGCAACTGGAAATTGTTTTTGTCATTAGAAAAAATACATCTATTTACTAAATATTTACTCATGTTACTTTCCTGTCAGTTGACATGTGACTTAATGGAAGTGAATCAGATCAAGAATAGAACTGAAGTGTCTAGATACTTGATGATTTAGCTACCTGAGTTTTAATAGATAAACCAAAAGGAATGTAATTCCTGTAAACAAACTAGCTTCGACTATTAAAGGAGAATTCCGGTCATTTTTTATCCCTAAATCGTTGTCCTGATGGTCACCCAGTGTTGGGGGGAGCAAAAAACGCAACTAAAATTGATGCAGGCAAACCAGAGTTACACCATGGCTACCCGGCGCTAGCGATAGCGACAACGCTAAAGTATGAGGGCAATTTTTTCAACCACAACAAACACTCAAAAAACAATCAAATATCTATGGTATATGACTGGAATCCTTATGACACACCACTGAACTCATAAACTGTACGGTTATACTGAGTATAAACAGTATAAACTTTGTGTTTTTGCATGTAATCACTCACCTCAGACAGCCCTAACTCTGAAATATCCTGGAAAGACATTACTATTCGATCGCAGAGCGCCTGCTCTCCCCTGCCACAGAAACAAACACTGATTTCTTCTTAAAAATAAACGGTCGAGCAGTGCAGTGGTAATGTCCAAAATATCTCAGACCGTTTATTTTTGTAAAGAAATCATCACAACAAGATAAAAGTGTTTGTTTCTGTGGTGGGGAGAAGGCGCTGTGCGACCGCTTAGTAATGTCTTTCCAGGATGTTCCAGAGTTTGGCTGTCTGAGGTGAGTGACTACATGCAAAAACACAAAGTTTATACTGTTTATACTCAGTATAACCGTACAGTTTATGAGTTCAGTGGTGTGTCATAAGGATTCGAGTCATGTACCATAGATATTTGATTGTGTATTTGAGTGTTTGTTGTGGTTGAAAAAATTGCCCTCATACTTTTAGTCGCGTTTTTTGCTCCCCCCAACACTGGGTGACCATCAGGACAACGATTTAGGGGTCAAAAATGACCGGAATTCTCCTTTAATATGTTTCTGTATGATGTATTGAGAACCACTGAAAACCCATTAATTAACACGATGAAATGACTAACAGTCAGACCATGTCAATCAAAACTGAACATCATTTCTGTATGTAATATAATCAGGTTTTACTGTTGTCTCTGGATGGCCCTGTATGTCGGTCTGGGTTCTGCTCTGGGGGGCGGGGGGCGGGGGGTGGGGGGGGGTTCTGCATCTCAACAACTTCCAAACAGTCAACCTCATTCTTTATGCTGGGATCTATCTGAGAGAATACGTAAACAAGCTCTCAGTATGCTATTGGGTCTCATTATCGCTGTTCCGAGTCACTGGCCCCGGTCGTGCTCGGTGCCTCTTGCTTGCCCGGGCTCTGTACCCATTGGCCTTTTTTTGCCCCTTTCACTTGTTGCCCCTCTCCTGAGGTTAATCAGGAGTCTCTAAACGCTGGGTTGGCCTGTGGCTGCTCCTGTGAGCCCTGGGCTGAGCTTCTAACCGCAGCCTCACCGGGCTACAGCCACTCTATTATTCATCAGTCATCTCAGGTGACCTCTTATAAACACTCTATTATCATTTAGGATCCGATGTCTCATTAGCGCTCCATTCAGCTTCCTAAAATATTGCTTTTGTGACTTCAGCAGTCTGCCAACCCGCTGCCCTCGTCCAACCAACTGATCCTTAGCTTGGCTGTCATTCGCCAGCCCGTCCCACTGGGCTCGCGTGATTGGCCCTCGACGAGGAGTACAGGTGCCGCGACGGAAACTGAAGACTCCTCGGTCTGCGGTGGTGAGTTTCAGCGGGCCACAGCCGTCGTCTCAGGTTTTCATCTTTGAGGACCCCCACAGGTCTCCTTGGTAACTGCCCCCTGAAGCCCCCAACCTCCTCCCCGTTCTACTCACGCCAGGCACTAAGCTGAGTGGTGTTTAGTAAATAATCACGTGGGTAGTGTGGGGAGGGGTTGAGTTGGACATTTACAATGCAAGTCTCTGTAACCCAGAGGAATGTAGAATAAAAGGATATTTTTAGTTAAACAAGCTGTGCCCCACTGTGTTTAGCCCTTGACCCTCCATTAGCACTGCACCGGCTCCATTGGGCCAGACCTTTGTCCACTTAGATTGGAGTCTCGACACACGGCTAAATACGGCAGCTCCATTCCCATCCTGTTCGCCTTGAGCATTTCAATAAAGCATGCTTTGATGCTTTTGTAAGGCCTGTTGCGTGTGTGCACTTACATGTTTGTGAAGAAATGTCAAAGAACAGTAGGAGGAACTGGTTTTACAAACACAAACACAAGGCAATATACATTATCTCCACGAAGCTTCAAACACTCAACCAAAAAAATCAAGCATCTGTGGCGAAATGTGCTGTGCTTCAGGGTTACATCTTCATGAGAGATCAGAGCATGCAGTGAGTCGCCATCAGGGGGAAAAAAAACAGTATAGCCTGAGCTATAGCTGGTCAGCATGTTAACTTCAGGAGAAGAAAAGAGGCGATAGACAAGATTTAAGTGATAGCTCATGGTGATTGAAGAAGTGATGTTTGATGCTGACACGAGACCAGGTCTGAGACCAAGACCAAACCAATGCAAGACCTGTTTCAAGACCGCTACTGTATTCAGTGCCAGTTCTCATAATAATGATGTGGCTTGATTTTTAAATTATTCCTCTGCTTAAAAGAAAAGATAACTCCATATAAAATCTATACCATATTTAATTGAAATTAAGTTTGGATTGAACAGAATAACACAGAGCCTGCTGAAGTCACTTTTGACACCGGTGCAACCAAGTTTTTCAGATGATTACATAAGCAGATACTTTTGTAGAAGAATTTTAGTTATCTTAAAGTTATTGAATTACATTACATAAACCAAAGTGAGTGAGTGACAGAGAGACATTTGTGGTTAAAAAAATTTGTCACTGCAGCTGTGTTCTTCACATGGTCTTGAGAAAAAATCCTGAGTCCAACTCGACCGAGGCTGAGACAAGGCCGAGTAAAAATGTAGTCGATTCCGAGACAAGACCAAGACCTTGAAAATGTGATCTCAGACCGGTCTTGGGACCAAGATCTGTCTTAGCTGACACTATGCTCACAACATTTCTTCTATAGGGGAGTAAACAACTGTCAATGCTAATGCTAGCTATGTTATACAAAGTAAAAGTTACAAATACCTTATTTTAAGATTCTTAAAGGGATAGTTCAAACATCTCTGTCTTGTAACGTTCCGTTATTATCTCATAGCGTGGTCACATCTTGTCCATGAGAGCTTTTTGGAGTTGTTGGATTGTGTATTTGATGAGTTTGATGAGGAAAACCAAGAAATCCCATTAGCCTCCGCAGCGTAGCTCTGAGCAGCTTGCGGCTCTGCTCCGCAGTTCTAAAAATAGCTTGCACCGACAATTAAAGGTAAAAATCCTACTCCTAAAACCATAGGGATTATGGCATTGGGCTAATTTGCCAAAATGTTGAACTTTCCCTTTAAAGGCTCATCTCCTCCTGTAAGTGTTTCTTGCTCATCATCTTTTCCTGCAAATGAGGATGCGTTGTTCAGTCCATAGAGAACAAAGAGGTCTCTTGCACCTACAATGTAAGCTACACACACATGCACCCAAACACACGTGATGATTCCCCCACCACCACCATTTTGATGTTCAGCAGCACAGCCTTTATTTGTCTCAGTGTCGGCGAGGACTAGGCCTTTATTAGACCCGTACTCTCTGCCACAGTGTTTTCAAAAAACAAGCCAGAGAGGCTGCTAATTAAGGGCCAGGCTGCTGTTTGTATTTAACCAAAGAATCCTCCTCATTAGTTCGCCAGGCCAGGCAGTAATTAGAGAGAAAGCAGAGCTGCAGAGAGAGAGTGAGTGAGAGAGAGAGAGGAAGGGGGTGACTGACTGTGCTCAGCACAAGGCACTGTACTGTACAATAGTGAGGGTTTAATGACCACTCTGTAGCCCGTTGCTGGTGTTATCTATGGTGCAAAACTGACCGGAAAATTGATCACTACTCCTTTTTGATCTTGTTAACGTCAGCAGACTGGATATATTATTTCTTTTTTGAGTGGGAATGACAGAATAATCCTCTTAACTAAGCACTGAATAACGACAGGGCATATATTTGAATGAAGAAGAGTAGAGTAGGTATTTGAGAGACTGGGGTACGTAATTTGGTCCAGACTGTGGAGCAGACAGAAATGCCTTGCACTGGGACCTCACTGGGCTACTGAAAAAAAAAAAAAAAAAAGATATCTCACTTTTGCAGAAAATGCAGAGGATTAATAAAAACCTCCAATCATGTCAAAGTTCAGATTGATAACAAACCCCTTGGTCCACTTGACTTCCAATCTTAAGCCCTTGGCCAAAATCATGATGTAATATTTGACTCTGATTCCAAACTGGACCTCCATGTTAGAAAAAGTTATCCAATCATGAAGCTACTGAGCAAAATCGAACCATTTTGTGCGTTCATCTCATCATGTAATCAATACTGCAACTGTACAAAATGATCTCCCCTTGTGACTTAACACACTTCCTCAAGCTAAACTCTGTTATCAGTCTCAAAGTCTCAGCTAAAAGTCAAAGGTGAGGCCCCCAGACAAAAACTTCAGTCCCTCAAAGGGCCACTTGATACTAGTCCAAGAAGCAAGCAACTCTCGGTTGACCACCCTGGTGTAAAAAATGGTTCTTGTCTCTAAATTTTTTTCTATTTTTATTGATTGTATTGTTTTTACATAGTGTACATAGGCTATTTGTAATTGTTCCTGTTCTACTTGTATTGTTAATTGACACTTTGCCTCCCTGTGTCTTAAATGCTATGATCTGATCTGTTTTGTATCAATATAGTTATTATCTTTATTGCTTTGAAACTACTATTCATTTGAGAATAAATGCATACACAACACAATACAGCTTTATATGTTTATGTAACCGTATAGACACAGGGGCTTTTTAAGTTTTCAAAGGAGAGTTGCAGGTGTCTGATTAATCACTTTCTGTCCAACCACTTGTTTAATATGATGTCAACCACTTAGGGAAGTGTTTTAATGGCGCCTTGTGTGATTGTTTTCAACCCCTTTGACTTCCATTTACATTAACTGCCTCTGTTTCCATTTGAGCGATGAGAGAACAGGCCGAGGTCTAACAGCCCTCCCAAGTCACGATGACTCATACATACGTTTCTCAAAATTCTCCAACATCACTTTAAATCCTCAGCAAAAGCTCATCAAAGGAGGATGATGATGGCAGAACTATTTATATCAAGGTAATTCTCTGTTCTGAATCAGCCCCTGCTCATCGCGGCAGCAAGGGTGGGCTACGCTTGTGTGGGGAGATGAGAAGATGGAAATCATCTTTTGGCTGGGAAAACCGTGCTCGCGCTGTTTCCAGCGGACCGGCGGCCTCAGCTGGCCAATGAGAGTGGACTGCCAGCCGCCCACCTGGTGACTAGGCCTCTGTGTGGGTGGACACGGCGGAGAGGACACTGCTGCTTCCTGTGGGTTGCATGTACAGACACACGCTCACTTTCATATGCATAAGGCCTTAAACACGGCTCCATGCCACGTAAGGCAAAGACATGGGCTTCCAGGGCTTCCTTAGTTTAGCACATTTGCTCTGTTGCGCACATCTCGTAATTAGCTTTTCAAGACGTGTCAGATTGATTTTGATACAGCGATCAAAGAGTGTGTGTTCTCAGATAGATGCGTGTTTGAGAAACATGGTGTCAGTTGCCTTGACAACCATAGGGTCAAGGCAGCTCTGTGGTTCCTGCTGCACAACTTATAGCTTTAAGAATTAGCTGTCCCTCTACATCTGGATATCTATTTAGAGTTACGTGAACCAATCATTTCTTTGCTGCCATTAACTATAATACCTATACTGTATTCTTAGTACAGCACAATTGCTACTTAAAGCAACATAATGTAGGACTATTTTAATGATAGTTTAGTTTCAATCAAGTTTCAATCAAAACCATTTTGATGTTTCAATGACTTGTAACACAGAGAGTGGCCCCAGCACCTGTGAAGCTTATGTTAGACTTGAGTGGTTGGAATTCATTAAATCAGGTCAGTGTCTTACAGAATTATATGTCTGCTTAGCAAAAATATATTTTAATTCACAGGCCGCTAAGTACGTCATAATGTGAAGAAACAGTCAGAAAATAGCAAGTAATTGCGTCATAATGTCTAAAAAATAGCCTAATGGTTAATTTTATAGTAATGTTGAGAAATATAGCCAAGAAATGACGATTCATTGTGTAGAAACAGCCCAGAAATAACGGTCAATTGCAATTCTGGCCTTTCCCAAAAAATTCCCAAAAGCATGAGAACATGTGTAATCTTTTGCCTTTATGAAAAACATGACATTACTACACAATTAGTTGTTATTTCTTCGCTATTTTCTTGACATTATCATGTAATTAGAAGCCTACAATTAACTGATCTTTCCTTGTGTGCGTACACGTAACTAAAACTTGCCTCCGTGTTGGCAGTTACCTTAGCACAGTCTCCAATCTGCACAGCTGTAAACTTTCAATGCTCATTCACAATGATAATAGAAAAAATGAGTGAAAAGCATCATGTGATTTATTGCATGGTTATTTCAGATTCTGTCCAGCTAACTTGCTGTACAAAGGGTGAGTGTCTTGAGGCTTTCCCAGCTTGTTTTTATACAGTATTTCAGGGTCCATTTATCCCATATATATGATGTGTTACTCCTAACTGTTTCAAACTTTATCTGAAGTATTGATTACTGGAGGTCTTAACCTGCAGTCACCTCCAGGCCAGAGGTGGAGCCGTGTTCATGCAGGGCCGGGCTGTTGAGCATGAAAAGCCTCGGCCGTGGTGTCGAGAACGACGCTGTTCTCATTTGCTGACAGCTGGCCCTCTGTCAATCAACGCAGGTCCGGATTAGCCGGCGCTGACGGTTGGCTGACCGACCCATCCTGGGAACAAATGCTCTGCCCTTCCCACATTGTCGCCTGTCAGCACCTTTCACATACAATATTATACAAATGCAGAGCCTCTCCGTTCCCATCACAGTTCTCCCTGCTGTCTCTTCCAACTACCCTTTGACAGCACAGGTTTTTTTTTTTCTTTTTACCCCCACAGCACAAAATGTGGCCCGCGGCTCGTCACAGCAGGACAGAAAAAGTCTGAGTCGGCTAGTTGCCTCAGCTTTCTTGGCACTCAAAAGTACTGTCAATGCAGGAAGAACTGACAGAACGAGAGGATGGAAAAGGAAGAGGAAGACAGAGAAGTGGCTGGGGGTTAGACAAACACAACAAACAAATAAGGGATCTAAGCATAAAGCAGGCTGTCACAACACAAATGTCGGGCTAATTGAATTGTTCCTGGCAGCCCTGAGAGAGCACAGACCATTTTAAGTTTAGCTTTATTGAATTATTAAATCAGAAAAAGGAGGACAGTAACATTTAAGGGAGCATTTTCTCGACTCGTCTCTCCGCGAGAGGAGGGAATGGTGTTGTGGTTTGGCCTGTATTGCGGTGCAACAAGACTTGAAACAAGATTACTTCTGAAAATTGTATTACTCCCAAACTGCGTCAGCGCAGACATGCCGCGTCTGCGTTACCTAAACCCCCGGCCCATTCGCTGTAATGACCTCCTTTGTGTCAAGGTACATTTGAGCCAATTGTGTCTTGTTCAGACAGTGCGTATATTGGTGATGAATAATTGAACAGCTGGGCACATGTGTCTAGATTGTTATGTCAGTGTAAGCGTGAGTTGATTAATGTATGTGTGTGTGTGTGTGTGTGTGGGAGAGAGAGTCGGATTTGGTTCAAACAAATCTGCACTGCAAAAAAAATCTCATTTCATTGTCAAAATGTCTCATTTTTAGTCAAAACTAATCTCTTTCCACTTAAGATAAGACAAATAACCTAAAAATTAACTTGTTTTTTAGATAATTGTCACTTGTTTCAAACACATTTTCACTTGAAATAAGTAGAAAAATCTGCCAGTGAAAGCAAGTTTTTTGTGCTTGTAATAAGGAAGAAAAACGTAAACGTAACGTAAAAAGTGTAAACGTAAACGTAACGTAAAAAGTGTATAAAAACAAGCTACTTTGTATGTGATAAGTCTTATTTTAAGTATAATGAGATTTGTTTGGACTAGAAATGACATTTTGACTACAAATAAGACAAATATTTATGGTAAGATATTTGAGTTTTTGCAGTGTGTCGTCTGGGAGCGGAGAGGACAAGCTCTGGTCATTCTCACTTTCATTGGCAGCTACTGTTGCACATTTCCATTGCGCACTAATATGTAATTCATATTATGTCCATCAAGGTCAAGGGTGCATTACAAGCATCATCCCTGGTGCCCATGGGGGCTCCGAGTAACAGCCTTTTCTTGGACGTCCTTGCCCTGTCTCATCTGCAATGCCTCCCCCAGCACCACTGCATTATGTTGCATTTGCATCGTATTGCCTCTGCATTGCCTCTGCAAGACTGGCCCCCATTTCACTCTCCCCCCCCTGCTTCTATTCTCCTTCCACCCCTCTCCTCTGTTACCCTTTCACATATCTACCGTCTCCCCATCACCACCACCACCCTCCGTCATCCCTCTCTCCAGTGTCAGGCCGGTGCCAATCTGCAGGGACTTGGCAGCGAGCTGTTAGTGCAGACGGGGCAGGACGGAGCAGGACGTGGCTCAGTGGATCTGCAGCAGCAGTGTTTGAAGTGAAGGTAGCACTGTGCAGTGTTGGAGTATTGGCAGGGAATATGCAATGAGCCCAGGAAAGATTACGTTGCGGTAAAGAAAGAAAAAAAAGAAAAAACAGGGGGGGAAATACATCAGAGGGAGGAAATCCCTAGCAGGAGGATCCCAGCTCAGCGCTTTCTCCTTGACACCACCCTCCTCCTCCTTCTCCTCCTCCTCCTCCTTCTCTTTCCATCCCCCTGCCTCATTTCCCCCCCTCCCTCTCCCCCCTTTTCCCCCCTCGCTCCCTCTTCTGCATCCTGTCTCTTTGGATTGGGCTCTCTGCATTGATCTTAGCGATTTTTCTTTCTTTTTTTTCTTTCACTTCAAGGGTTTCTTTTTTTTTTTTTTTTTTTTTACTCCTGTTATAAGAGCTAGTGATGCAATCCACTGCCACTCCAGTCCCCCTCCCCCCTCCTCTGCTCATGTGTGTATGACAAGTGTGTGTGCAATCATGTGTGTGGGCGTATTTGCTTTTTGCATGTGTGTGCATTTGTTCTGCTTTTAGATATTATGTTATGTTCAGGGGCGTTTCTAGACCCAGGCAAGAGGTAACTTGGAGGGCCCCCAGCCCCAACCGGGACCACAAACATTAACTGTTAATGAATCCAAAATTATTCAATACTATGCCCACTCAGTCTCATACAAAACGTACCTTGGCTACGTTGGTCCAAAGTGCAAAAACATAGAGGATTTACAATAACGGCTCTTAAATCGTATGACAGTTACATTTTTTCTGACAATTTTTTTTTTCGTATTGATTTGCGTCCAAGTCACGTGACTCTAAAGTTTCTGGCTGTGAGAACAAAAAACATAGCAAATATTTCTATAATTTAGTTTAGTTACATTTTTATATACTATGCACCACATTCGATGTACACAGCCAGTGACAACATCAGGTTGTCACCGATATGGACCAATGTCAGCCGCCCCTGGGGGCCCCCTTCCAGCTCAGGGCCCTATAGGCAATTGCAACGCCTCTGGTTATGTTAGATATGTGTGTATGATAAGGCAGGGGAGGTCCAAACCTCCACTGGCCCCCCTTACCATCACTCTGTCTCCTGTCCCCTGTCTGCATGATGTATATTGCACAGGGAGGGGTTTGCACAACAGGTGGACTTACATACTACAGGAGCCCATGAAGCTGATAATGGTGGCTATTATGTAGATAAGCCCCGCTGTGCAAGTGGGCCCCATGTATCCAACAGGATCATGGGTGCTGGTGCCTTCACCCCAGGGGCCCGGCCGGCGTTGATGTACGGGGTTGACTGCGCTCCCGAGGCTCAATAGGGAGCAGGTTGTTCTGGCAGGACGTTATTAAAGGGCTGTTTGTATTGCCTGCTGTTTTTTTTCATTAGCAGGAATCTTATATCATCGCCTCTGAATATTGCATGAGGTTCAGCGAGGCTTGGTTGTCGTGACACTGCCGTAATATTTCACAACAATCAAAGATGGATGAGCCTATTCTTCTAGGTAAATAGAGGGAGGCCTGGCACCAATGAGGAAAAGCCCAAAGATGTTGACGGTGACACTGACGCACCGTAAAGGGGGTTGGCTGGAAGGAGGAGGAAGAAGAAGAAGAAGAGAAAAAAAACTAGAAGAGTGATTGGAGTCCATAAAAATGAAAATGCACTGTAAGACAAATGGAGCAGGCAGAGATGAGAGAGCAAGGTAAATGAGGGGGAAAGAGAGAAGCAGAGGACAAGAGGGGGAGACAGAGTGAGAAATCAAGACAGAGGGAATGACAGAGTGAGGGGGGATAAAAAAGCGAAAGATGGGGCTATTAGAGGGTCGAGAGGAAGAGTTAGTGAGAGACCCACGCTGCTCCCAGTAATTGAAAAGGCACCGGGACTGATTTAGAGGGGAGCTTAGCTGGGTTTGTTGGCGTGGTGTTGCTGGTTGGTGGGGATGGGGATGGAGATGGAGATGGGGATGGGGATGGGGATGGGGGGGGGGACTGCATTGCAGAGTACGAGGGAGCAAGAACAGCCGAACCCCCCTGCGGTGCCTTGCTCTACCACCTCTACAGTCGTCATTAGCGCAACACGGTGAAAACGACTCTCCAAGGCCCATAATAAGCAGTGAGGCTGCAAAAACATTATGGCTAAATCCATACAAGCTAATTACTGTAGGTGTGTCTGCTTCTTTGGCGTGAATAATACAAAAAATGAATAAAGAAAGAAAGAAAGAATAGGGGAGGAGGGCAGCTTTAGAGGGAAAAGATTGAGTAATAATGTAAGGGAAAAGCCCTCATGTAGGTGAGGAAAATTTCAAAGCGATTATGTGTGTTCAAGTGTGTGTAGCATGCACAGCGTGAGCGCAAAAGTGTAAAGATCATCAGCCATTACAAAAGGTCAATCCTTGCTGTTCTTTATTAGGCTACACTGCAAAAACCAAGAAAAATCTGATAGTGGAGCAAGTTTTTCTTCTTTATTACAAGCACAAAGCTTTCACTGTCAGATTTTTCTACTTAATTATTTAAAGTGAAAATTAGTTTGAAACAAGTGAAAATTATCTTTAAAAAAAAAAAAACAAGTTAATTTTTAGGTTATGAGTCTTATTTTAAGTGGAAAGAGATTAGTTTAGACTAAAAATGAGACATTTTGACACAAAATTAGATAAATATTCTTGGAAAGATTTAGAGTTTTTGCAATGTACAATGTTTCTGAGCAGGAATTTGTCCATTGCTTCAAATCCACCAGCAAGAAAAATCATCTTATTTAGCTGATTATGACAAAATCCTAAACATATAAATCTGGTGCTAATGGATTTCTACTAATGTGTGTGGTAGAAAGTGCCAGAAGTCGATCCACTTCCCTTGCTAATATACAGCTGGACACTACACCAACAAACAGGGATCCATGTCGCCAAACACATGCTCTGTCTGCACCTGCTCGCCCACACCCACCCACACACACAGACACACACACACACACATATTTATATATATACAGGATAGGCTACACACCCTCATAGACGTGCACACTCCTGCTGTATGTCACTGGCCTGTCTCATAAGTGTGCCTGTTCTTTCCAGGGGCTGCTGATATGTGATACCTCTGCCCGGTCAATCCTTCTCGCATTACTGCCTCTGCAGTGTGCTGCTTCATTTACACGTGAAATATTGATGTTCTTAATTTAACCCCCAGGGTGCTCAGGTGTCCCTTACTCCCCAGAGAGGAGGGAGTAAAGGAGGAGGCCTTTTCCAGACGACCCGCAGCCCCGCAGCCCAAACCACACCCTAACCGCCCTGGGATTGGTTGACAGTGTGTTAAGCTGCGCCTCATTGGGTGTCTACTAGCACATAGAGCAGCAGCATAAACACACTGGTGGGGGTGTATCCCAGTGGGTTTTGTCCTCTACCTGTTCTGTGCATGTGCATTTATTGTGTTTGTCTGATACCTGGACTGTACATCTGTCAGACTAAGTAGGCTACAATGGTTAATGCTGTATTTTGTGGAGTGCTAAGTGTAAAGAAAAAAAATCTGATATTTGCAGGCTTGTCCTAACATGAGAATTTCAGTCATTCGGAGAGCAGATAGGGTTTTTTTCCCCCTAAAGTTCAACACCAACTGGATTCTATTTTCAAAAAGTGTGAAAAACATTAAACAACATAGCTGAAGGCCTATCAATTAGGTGAAATATAAAAACGAACAAATAAACTGTGTAATATAGCTAATTATTGAAGCTGTTTGTCATTTATTTTTATTTCATCAACATTTTAGAGGAGGGTAGGCCTACTGGTATCCCAGCGACAGCCTCATTACACGTTTTATTTCTCTTTTTATGACTGTACTTTCAGCACTGACCTCCCCCTCACCCCTGAGTTTAGATGAGCTATGATTAGCAACAACTGCTATCAGATTTAGCTACCTCCTGTTAGCTTGGACAGCAATTTAGTCTTAAAATTATGACTCAATAATTGATCAACTGATTTTCATAATTATCATTTTTATTTTACCAATTTGTTAAATGATTTCATTGATATCTTTGTTTCATTTGCACCTACTCAGCTCGCTTGCTTAGAGTTTGGATTATCGGGCCTAGTTAGCATAAATTGGAGCTGCGAGCAAAATTTTAAGTATTGTGATTCAAAAGATAGATTATTAGTTTATTTTTTTATGTATTTTTTCTTGTTTTTATCTAGGTGCTGGCTGAGTTAGCAAGCCTGCTATAAAGGCCAGAGGTTCATGTGACAGGAGACTACAACTCCACAATGTGGAAAGACAAAAAAAAAAAAAGGAAAAAAGAAGTTGTGGCCCAAGATAAACTGTCAAGTAACTAGCAAAAGAGTATTGTGAAATTTCAGGGGGGGAAAACTACACAGTGATGAAATCAAAATGAATTCCTCTGACACTTCAAATATCAGAGGGAAGATGATGAAACATCATTTCATAATCATGTATTTTACTAACTTAGTACTTATCCACAATTCATCGAGCACTTAAGAGCTCCTCTATTTTGAGGACCTGAATCAATCGAGGTAAGCCTAAAAGAGCAGTGCTTTAGTCCCAGCTGTAAATCAAATTCACTGCTGCACTCCCATTGGCTTATCTGGTGCTGCAGGGAGGGGCAAGTGAGGAAGGCTCACTGCATTAGTTTCCCTGGTTTCCTTCAAAATAAAATACCGTGGCTGTAATTAGGGGACAATAAACATGCTCACCAGTTACCGGCAGCAGTGTTTTTCATCCTGTTCCCTGTTACCCACCCCTCACTCAGCCTCAGCTTATCTGATTGATCTGGGCTGGGTTCATTCCAATGGCATCTAATTTAAAACAGATCTCCAGAGATTGTGCATGGGGAATGCAAAAAATGTTGTACGGTTTTCCCCTTGAAAGCCCCCTATCTGAGGACCAAGAATAAGGTGTGTCTATGGGTTTATGATTATGGTTTGTGCTTGTTTCTTGCTTTATCTCACAGTGTGCGTGTAGGTGGCTGGAAAGCTGCCTCAGACTGTCTGCTCCTTCCCAAACATGGTCAAATTACTGTCCAAATATAGTAAAACAGTTCTGCACTAACTTGACTTTTTAGACAGTAGGTAGTTTGCTGCTGGAGGCCAGCACAGACCTTCCTGCCTGTCTGTCCTGTACTCTCCTGTGTGTGTGTGTGTGCTGTTTAAAAAGTGCACACGACAGTAAGTGTTGTGGCCTGGTTTGCCTTACTAGGACAAGCCAACATGGAGTCACTGGCAGAAGCAGGAGGGTTTATTCAAACTCCCACTTGCCTTTTCAAAAAAAAAAAAAAAACCCAACATCCCAGTTACAGCATGCTGCTGTTGCCTAGCAACCAGCTGTGTCTTGAGAGAGAGGAGAGGCGTCATAATTGTGTATGTATATCCACGGCTGAGCGCGAGAGCAAACACTCTGTGCTGCCTCTCCCTCCCCTGTGGGGCTGCTCACTCTCTCCACAACCTCACCGACATGTAATGGGTCTCAGTATCACACACTGTGCATCTTGCCTCCGCTCAACATCAACCAATGACACCGCACATGGAGAGAACGATGCTTATAACCATTTATTGACACATTTGTCTAGTCGGTAAACAACATACAGACTTGTTATGCTGTCTTTTATATAGATCACCTTCAAAAATCAAGCATCAAGAAAAATGACATAAGACATAATAAAGTTCATGGTCTTTTATTTGAAAAAAAAATAAAGACTAGCATGTACAACTTGGAATGAATGTAAACTGAACTCAGACGAACAGTCGCGAAAACTGGTGCACTGACACTCCTAACAGCATGCGCCGCGAACACAGCACACCCCTCACTAATGCTCTTGTCTGAGTTGAGAAACGGAAGAAGAAAAAGAAAAGTGAAGGCCAGTGATTCTCTCTTGCAAGAAAAGAGGACAGACACTCCATCTCTGCGAAAAAATAAAAGATAAAGAAAACAAAAACAAAAGAAAGCTCACCGTAAGACTCTTTAAGTCCCCCCTCCTTTTAAAAAGGGCAGGACGCACAACTACTAAGATGGCCGTCCAAATAACATAACAAAAACAAAAAGAACATGCCAAACATTTGAAAATGTTTTTTTTGTACATATTTTTTTTCACTTTTTATCTAGCATACAATTAAGTCCCATTCCACTTTAACGCTTGAGTTAGAACCTGGTATATTCTCTCATGTTAACAGTACAGGGTTCCTCTCCAAATACAAAAAAACTGTACCAAACCAACAAGAGGACAGCTTATAGTGGAATCAGCACGCTCTGGTAGCCCGGAGGAGGGATGGGGGGCAGGGGGGTTAGTGCTCCGGTCTCAAGCTGCATGCATGAAGAACAGAAAACAGAGAGAGAAAGAAGAGATGGCCAGCCCAGACATTTACCACTAGCAAATGGAACTGGTAGGAGTTCGCCAAATGCTTTTGCCTTAGTCTGAAGGTAGTAGTTACAGGGTTTGTTGTTATTATTTTTACTTGTTAAGTACTGATGCTAAACTGATCTCCGGGGGGAGGGGGACAGGATCACTAACCATCATTTTTCATGCAGATATTTTTTGTATATTTTTATATTTTTCCTGTGTGGACAGAAGGATATTTTATTTCAACATTCAATTATTTTCTATACAGAAACAGTATGAATAAATGAACATTTTTCCAAGAGGTAAGTAAAACATTTGATTTTTTTTTTCCTTTTTTTTTTCTTCTAAGAGGGGACAGGACGGGGCGGGCAAGCTTCACTTTGCAGTCATCATCTGTACAAACTCTGCAGAGAGGGAGAGAGAGAGAGAGAGAGAGGACAATAAGGGCATGAGGTTTAAGGCTTTGGCACAGCCTGTTGCCAGTGAGAGCAGTCACCTGCTAAATTGTTAAATGCTTTATTAATTTTTTAATCAACCTGAGCAGGTTCAGAACACACATCCTAATTAGTGTCCCCTTTCCAAACGGCTTCCGTGTTCATCTCATTAAACCCAATTGATTAAAAAGCTCCTGCATTGTGCTTACAGTTTTGCTGCAACGTGACGACGATATGCACGCGCACAGAAAGGAAAGAAAAACAGATACAGGGAGGCTCGGGGAACATATTCTCTGCGTGGTACAATGACGGTGTAGAAGTAGGACACTTTTCAGCCAAGACTTATGGACTGTTCATAATATATCAACAGCCTTCTAGAAAATGAGCGCAGTCTCTCGTGTAATGTGCTGAGGGAGCGACAGTGGGGGGATGGGAGGAGGAGAAAGAAAAGGCTCCTGGCGCACTGATGATAATTCAGAAGGATGACTTTCTCCCATCTCTGTTTCAGCAGCCTCCATCTATAGCCCCCATCTAATAACTAATATTACGTGTGGCTGGCTTATCTTGTAGTCGCCCTCAGAGAAATACACAGCCAGGAAAATGAAGAGCTCTGGTCCCCCTGTTTAATAAAAACTTACACCATGGCCTAGAAACTAAAGCTATTTGTGTACCTTGACATTTTAATGTCTCCTTACTTTTTTATATACACACACACACACACACACACACACACACACATATATATATTTTTTACCTTCGTAGTTGACCTGTCCATCTCCGTCAATGTCTGCTTCTCTGATCATCTCGTCCACCTCCTCGTCCGTTAACTTCTCTCCCAGGTTCGTCATGACGTGACGGAGCTCTGCAGCGCTGATGTAGCCGTTTCCATCCTGGAAACACACAGCGCGGGATCAAACATGTGAGAATTTCTTTTCTTTTTTTAAAAATCCCCACAGGCTAACAACTAGTGCAGCAGGTGTTTAACAAGCTGTAAGGTTTCATTTTCCACCACTAATAACTTTTGGTGTTACCTACATCTACAGATAAGAGTACTATAGCTGCGAGCAAGTCTCCTTGGCCTCCATGGAAAAAATAAAATATTCAAATAAAACTAAAAAAAGGCTTGCCAAGCACTGACATTGTTCTACAATCTCATTATGCACCTTAAACCTCATTTACCTTATCAAATACCCGGAAAGCTTCACGGATCTCCTCCTCACTGTCTGTGTCCTTCATTTTTCTGGCCATCATGGTCAGAAACTCCGGGAAGTCGATGGTTCCGTTACCTGGAATAGGTGATCAATGAGGCACATGTAATCAGCAAAAAATTGCAATTACTCAAAAAGCAAACTGAGATAAGTCGAGATAATTCAACCCAGCATTTAGCTGATGAAGAGCAACCCACTGGAAATATTCATGCAGCGCTCCATGTCTCTGTGTATGATGGTAACATGTATGACTGCGTGGAGCATAACCTCTCTGTAGTGACGCTGCAGCTTGGGGAGTGAGTAATGGCCGCGAGTGCAGCAGCCCTAACATCATGTTAGTGTACACCTTCCACCCTGTGATAAACACAGCTACTGCAGCTGAAAGGAGGAGGGGAGGGGGGTGGGGTGAGTGTGTGTGTGTGTGTTTCCTTTTCTTCCTCAGGGAAGCCCCGGGAGGAGGTTGCGTATGTAATACACAGCACAGCAGCATTGCAGGGAGGAAAGTGAGGGGAGGGGGAGGGGGGGGCAACCCATGGCCAGTCATCCATAATGTAGTGGCACAGTGTACTGTGCAGCATGGCCTTCAAGGAGCCTGGATAAATCAAAGGCTCTCTCTCTCTCCTGGTGCCCCTGTCAGAAAGCGAGGCTGGGGGGAGAAGTGGGAAGGACAAAAAGAAGGGAGGGGGAGGGAGGGCTTCAGTGCAGATGCTCTGCTCCTCCTTTCTGTTTTTATCCATCCTAGATTCCCTCCCTTTGCTGTCCTGTTTTCTCGTCTCTGTGTTTGTGTATCCTGGGCGGTCTGGGGGGGGGGGGGCAGCACCAGCAGCACCAATAACCACTGGTGGCTCGTTGTGTGCGTGCAATAGGATCAATATCCATGTTGCTGTTGTCAAGACAGGATTAGCAGAGGATCAGACCCTCTTGACAGGGGGAAGGATCTATGAGCAGCTCAGCAGCTCACCTACTGCAGCAACAGGACAGAGGATGGGAGGGGGGGGGGGGGGGGGGGAAATCTACCGGAGGGGGGGAGGAGACTTTTATGCAGATGTTATGGCGATGTAAGAAAAGCAGGAGTGTGTGTGTCGTCATTGAGGAAAAGAAAACTGGGAAAAGAAATAGAAATTTGTGAGGACACTGAACTGAAGGTCAGAGACTAAGGGCAAACTATCCCTAAGGATTAGCCCTGGGGTGGGACGGATTGAGGGAGGGAGCTGGTAGATTAACCAATGATGGAGCACGCCTCTGTGGAGTGAAACAGAGAGAGAATAAGGGAACGCATGTGTGTGTGGAACAAAAAAGGGATGCAGTAATGTGATGGGGCAGATGGTGAACTCATGACCCGGGGTAACAATCTAAGGACCTGTTATCTAACACACAGAGACAGCCAGCAGCACCGAGGGAACACATGCTGCCACTGGGGGGTTGGAGGGGGAGGCCAAGGAAGGAGGAGAGTAAGGGGTGGGGGGGGGGGCCTCCCAGTTTCAGAGAGGGGAAGAAGTGCAACTGGAAAACCGTCATCCGAGGGCACGATGACTAGAGAAGCAAGACGGCGCCTTGAGTGATATCTGCTCAACTGAACCTCAGGCCAGCTGCTGCTGCAGTGGGGGGAGGGAGGGAGGGAGGGAGGGAGGCAAGGAGGAATGGAGATAGGGAGGCAGGTGGGAAGAGAGAGAGAAAAAACGGTGGGAGGGAAAGAGAGAGAGAAAGAGAGGGAGGGAGTGGGCGGCAGAGAGGGAGATGTGAAGAGGAGAGAATGTAAGGAGCGAACCGAGTGGGAGATGGTGCGATTACACATAAGAGGTGCTGACGCAAACTATAGAAGGCTGAGGCATCTCGGTGTGTGTGGTCATCGGTTTTTCCTGCATCATAAAGCCAACTTCCATCCCTGAGATAAGAAAGAGGGGCGGGATTGCGTAATGATGATGAGTGGTGTGCCGGGACTCGGGCTAGTATTTTTGTCACAGTTATTTAACCTGGTCTTTTGCATATCTTACCTCATTAAGGTCTAAAACGTGGAGCCTTGTGTCGACTTCCCGACGTGTGTGGTCGCAACATTAACGGCGGTGACTCCTGTGTCGTACTGTAACCCACACTGTTCATAAACTGCAGCTCAGCTTTTACAACCAAATAGCCGAGAGACTGTTTCTTTTTTCTTTCTTTCTTTTTTTTTTTTTACACAGCTGTGTCGAGCTCAAGCCCTCCGTCCTCTCCTCCATTCATTGTCATTCTTTACCACAGCATCCTTGTTTGGTAAATAGAGCTGATTTTCAATGGGCCGGCTGACATCCCATGGCTGCCGATGTGGGTACGGGATGTGCAAAGCGCAGAGAGGCCTTATGTAACCACTTTTATTTTCCATTACTAGCTTCATTGCTGTCTGACCTAGATTGCATCAGCCAAGGGAGGCAGAGGCAGAACAAGGGGATGTTAGTGATGTGTGTGTGCTCTCTCTATGTGTGTGTGTGTCTACTTGCTCCTGGGTGTAACCGAAGGGGAGGGGAGGGGTGCTGAGGGTGGGATGGTGGGAGGACGTTTCAATAAAGGGAGCAGCCGAGCCGCGGTGCAATTGATTTTTCCTGATCAATGCGGTCCCATTTTACGAAATCCTATAAGCTGACAGAGCAGCGGCGCTGACAGCTAACATCCTCCACTCCGCTGTCCAAGGACGGCCAGCATGGGAGCTACTGAGCCAACTTCTCAAACTCCTCTTTCTCTTTCTCCTTCATCGCTCTCTTTCGATCTCAGAGCCTGTGGGAGACGCTGCGCTGCAGGATGAAGAGGTGGTGAACAGAGGAGGAGGAGGAGGAGGAGGAGGAATCTGTCTGCTCAGTGTGGGGCAGTAACACTGACAGTCGTTTTGACACTTATCCCGCTCTTCTCGCCAGCGCTGAAAGCACCTTCCTGCACATCCAGAACTCTCACAATGTCAGCTGTGATGATGGAGCCGGACACGCGGCGGTGACTACACTGCTGACACAGAGAGACGGCGTCATCTGAAAATAAAGCCGGCCGGACAGTTGGCTCGGACAGTTGGTTGACAGTTGGCAGAGGAGGGGAGGGAGGTGGGCGACAGCGGCGCTGCTGATGTGTTTCAAAATGGGGCAGTAATGGACGCTCTATATAATCCTTTATCCATTTGTAACGGAGGCTTTATTACAGAGGTCATGCTATGAAACCTTAACTCTGAATAATGGTTACGGCTACATCTCTGTGTCCCATAGCACTTCGGATACAACTCAAATTAGGAGCTGGGAACTTCTCATTTTCCTGTTAGATTATATTAATTGGTCCAGCTATGTCGTTTGGAAATAAACCACATCTAAATCAGTTTCAGTGTCATCATTTCTGACTCATATGACCTCTTTTGTGGAACTTATGATGAAATATTGGTAATACCGGTCAACGTCATGGGAAAGTAGTTATACTGACCGTCAGCATCCACCTCGTTGATCATGTCCTGCAGCTCGGCCTCTGTGGGGTTCTGGCCCAGCGACCTCATGACGGTGCCGAGCTCTTTGGTGGTGATGGTGCCGTCGCCATCCTTGTCGAATAAGGAGAAAGCCTCCTTGAATTCTGCAGAGGGGGGAGGGTAAGAGCGAGAGGTTAGGGTTACTGTTGCTATGCGGTTACAGAAATGGGTTACGTTGGGACACTGCAGTCAGGTCTAGAAGGTCAATCGATCCTTGGGAGCGATGTGACTGACTACAGAGGGGCCGGGTTAACTCGGTTCATGCTCGCCGGTGAATTGGCCCACATTGAGTTGAGTGTGGATGTGCCGAGCTCTGAAACCGCACTGGGATCTCGACTCGCGCTGTGAGAAAATTGTTTCTCTAAGTTGAAAAAGCTACAAGATTTCAGGGTAAGAAATCCAATGTGTGCATCCGTTGTTTTATTTCTTGACAAGAGCAGCCCTCTAAACTACAGGCCATAATAAGCCATCCAGGGACGAACAGAAGTGAGCATTACCCTTGGAGCATTAGCACAAGCTAATTAGCCACAGAGGGGGTTTGACTAAGAAGAAACCGTGGAGCCTCCAGTGTTAGCACAGAGCTCACATCATTTATTTATCAAGAATATCAAGGTACTCGAATGATTGAAACTAGTCGTCGTGAGCTTGTCTGGAAAACTGCCTGTTCACTTTGTAGACTTCAGTCCTGACTGATGACGTGCTGTAAATATGCTCTCCCCTTCACTTCCTGCTCATTGTGAAAAGCTAATGATCTACCAAGGGAGGGTGGGTGCTAGATCCTTCAATCTTCTGTTGCATGTCATGTTCTCACTAAGTCACGTGCAAGCAACCTGGACGGTTTATGAGAAAACAGGAAGAGGAACTTTGTTGAATATTATAGGGTGGAACCGATCGACTGGTGGCCAGTGAAAATGGGAGGAAAAGATGTGTCTGTTAGGGGAAGTAACATCTCTGTTCCTACCTGCGATCTGCTCCTCTGTTAGTTGGTCGGCCTGTGGTTGGAAAAAGAAAAGAGAGGGAGAAGGGAGAGAATTATAAACAAACAAGTTACTCAACACGGCAATTATTCCCAATAACCCGGCTGTTTCGTCACTACATTCCTCAGCATTCCCGCCCGCCAACCACCACACGGCCCAACACAGGCCACAGTGTTCAGGGGTCTGCTGGCCTCAGAGCGAGGCCATCTCCAGAGGCCTCCGCAGGAATCTACTCTTGGCGCTGCCAAGATTTACAAATGACGATAACTCAAATTAACCACAAGCCACAGTCAGAGGGACTTGTTTCAACATTTCCCTTATCTACACGCCACTTTCCTCTCCAAGCAGAATTTCACCGTGCCCAATCGATCCGGTCCCTTTAATGAGTGGAAGCCGACTGGAGTCCATCCGTCTCTGATTGCCATATAATTGAAACTGATGCTGAAAAAATCAGTTACCGGAATGGCAGAGATACCAGAGGCTTATCAAGATGCTTTTTAAAGGTTGTGTTTGTTTGATGGGCTGTGGGAAAGCTAATGTGCAGAGGGGCTCTACAAAAAAAGGTACAGCGTGATGTTAAACCAGCAGACGACTGGCTCAGTGGGATTGTTCAAAAAAGTAGGCTGCTACGCCGTGGCGGTCCTCTCAAGAGGGGCTGCTGGGAAACAAGATGGTGTAATAACACGGATGAAGTCCTGTCTCTAGACCAAGAGAAAGTGTTCAGGCAGGGTTGTTTTAGGACATATCAGCATGGGAGTGTTTTCCACGGCCCTACCGACAGGAAAAGAGGCCTGCTGGGGTTGGTTGCCCCCACCCCACCCACCCTCCCCTGGCCTGTTCCCTTCCACTAGCTGGGGCTCTTTAATGGCTGATAGTGACTCACTAATGCTTTAAGTGGGCCTGGCATCCACCGCCAGGCCCCGTTTTACATGGATGGATCCAGGTTCTTTGTAAAAAAAAAAAACAGCTCCACTGATTTCAAACAAACACCCACAGCAGTAAAGTGTGAATACAGAGCTTGTGGTGCAAACAACTCCCACAGGTGCCCTCCCTCATCGCCGCCTCAGATAAATAAAAAGGAGTTTGTTTTATGATTATTGTTAACAGGCCGCTCTGACATCATTGTGCTTGGCAACAAAAGGAGGAACACACACAAAACGTGAGTAGTCACAGATGTGCACATAATTGCACGTGAACGGACATGGAGGCATTACTCTAGCGCGTGTACACACACACACACACACGAGTCTGTCTTAATGGCATTCTTCCTCAACACCAATACTTTCCATCCCCATGTTTCCTGTGAATTAGTCAGAGTAGCCAGTTCTGCCTCAAAGCAAATTCCCCCAACCCTGTCACTGTGTTTATGTGTTTGTACAAGCAATCTAAGTCTGGATGCAGCCAAGCCCACATCCAATAACAGTCATCCTCACATTGCGTGGCTATGGAAACCTGAGCCTTGTTTTTTGTTTTTTTTAAGGTGAGGGTATTTTATCGTGTAATTTAAGCCAGTAGGTTCAATTTTGTTGCATAATGACTCGATTTGGTTGGACCGGATAAGACTTAGCAGATCACAGCATGACACTCTCCGAGCTGACCTTTAACTCTTTAAAACAGAGAGGTCTCTCCTTGTGGCTTGAGCAGCAGCGGCCACAGGATGGATGGATGGATGGATCGATGGATCTGGCCAGCGAGGGAGGGGGGGTTCATGGATAACTTCAGCGGCGCTCATACGATTAGCCGACATGATTCAATAACAAGAGCTCTTGCTTTTCTTCTCCCTCCCTGCACCCTCTTCCTGTCTCCATTTCCATCTGTGAGAGAGGGAAATGTCAAGGGGAAAAAACAGCCTCACTAACACAAACATGCCACCCAGCTGGACCTATGTTTGAAAGACGCCGTCTTCCACCGTTTCCACATCCCTCAGCTTCTGTCCTCTCTCTCCTTAGTCACCCTGTTTGTCATACTGTGTCTCTCCTGTTGTATCTTTGCTGTCCCCTGCTGTCTCTGTTAGTGGACTGGGTGTGGGGTATGGTGACTCAGTGCTATGGATCCTCCCCTGGCTCTAGCCCAAGCTGTTGGGGGACTCACAATGTTGCTGCACCACCAGGCCCACTACCGGCCCATCCCTTCCTTCTCCACTTTATTCTTCCTTTTTTTCTCTCTCTCTCTCTCTCTCTCTCTCCTGGCACTTGGAGCGTGGCCAATACCAACTCCTCCTCCTGACGACCTTTCCCCTCTCCAAGTCTCTTTTCTCTCTCGTGTACCATGCTGTTCAGAGGAAACTCCCCGTGATTCACCATCCACGGCGTCTTATGGACAGGATTGTCCGCTGCCAGTCCTCCTCTCCTGGTAACAGCTTGTAGAGGATAGGGAGAGTGTGAGTGTGTGTGTGTGTGTTTGAGGTTGGGTGGTGCTCTGCTGGCAGTGGTCTGTTGGCATGCGTCGGTCAACCACTCCCACTGTTGCCCGGGCAGCCGGTCTGGGCAATGCGCTCCAAACAGGACTGTGAGGAGGAGGCAGGAGGCAGCTCACCGGGCCAGCGAAGAATATCTTTTACTCTCACTTGATGCCTTCTCGCCCTCGTACAAACATACCGCATCCTTCTCTGTTGACGCCGAGGTTAGGTTTGAAAGAGGATGCTAAACGCTGTAAGAAAACACCGATTCTTTTCTTCATCTGCAGCCCTTTGCCAATGCTTTCCAGGTTTTTTTTTTTTTTTTTTGGAGTTGTCAGTCTGTCACCGACTGTGAGGTGTCCTGGCACTTCCTGAAGAAGCTTCTCAATATACACCAAGTGATAGGTGCAAAAACCAGCTGTCACTTGGACAGATGGGTGTGACACACACACACACAAACACACTCTCTCACACACTTCCATTCACCATGACTCAAGCACAATCATAAAGAGTCGCACTCCTTTTCTATAGGGGCACTGGGCTCTACAAAAGCGCTGAACGCCTCTTCTCTTTGAGGCTGAACAAAAGGCAGCGAGGCCTCGGGCCCAGGCTTGTGTCTAGAGGGGAGGAGGGAGGGAAGATGGGTGTAAACAACACCAACCTCCCCCCTGCACCCCCACAGACAAGGCTGGTCCACCATATGGCCTGGTGGTTGGTAGGTGGTTGGGTACTCCTCTATACTGTGGAGAGAGCACTAGACACTGAGGGACATGGAACATGGCTAGGTGTTGCCGCCAAGCATATAAATTATTCACCGCAGCGGATCAGATGTCCTTCAAGTTACTAAACATGCATCAGCAAACAAGAGCGTAACAGGAATAGGATAGGGCCTTAGCATGGTCCAACTACTTATTCGATACTTCCACCTCAATGGGGGGAGGCTGTTTCCACTTCAATGGGCGTATTGATGCAGACAAGGGGCTTACGCCTGTGGATTAAACTTTTCAAAGATGCTGATACGCAGGCTAACTCCATAACAATTCCACTTTACACTCCAATTACCGCGCCGTGTTTGCAACGTGAAACTGCATCGCCGCTCAATACCATATATGGGATATTTGATCACAGCAGAAGGAGGGGGAGGAGGGGGGAGAGATCTACAGCTTCTTGAGTCCCTCGGGCCATTAATGATCTATCAGGCTTGATAATCAATGGATTGGCTTGAGGGCCTCTCTTTTCCACATCCTCACTGGGTAACTTCTCCATGTGACGTAGCAGGTGGTGGGGCTCGGTTTGGTGAGCTGCCTTGCAGATGTCACAGTGCGTGTGGACTGCCTGGCTCCCAACATCTGGTGAGATTGGTTAAAACCAAGTGGTAGCTTGCTGTGTATGTTAATATATTCTGCAAGTCACAGAGGCCTGTTGGAAACCTCCAGGTTACACTGAATTTGACTGGCTACCGAATAAAACATAGGCTTTTAAAAAATGTATAAGCTGTACAGCAGCATGGCAGCTCTGGAATATTTATATCTCCAGATATACGTGTGTGGCGTTACACTGGTTTAGGGGGGGAAAACGTCGACTAAACTTCACAGCTGTTGATGTTTTTCCAGTAAGAGCTTCTTGGACAACTCAACACAGTCGGCTCACACATTTGCATAACATCGAAAATTTGCAAAGAGGCAACCAAATCAGCCGACATAACACAAATAGATAACACACACACAGCCTGAGATAAAAACCCCGCAGTAAAAGGCGGAACTGCGCCTCTTGTAGCGTTAATGTAGGCTACACAGTTATAGCCGTGTAACCTAATCACAGAATATGGTCAGTTTCCGTTGCGGAACACTGACGAGATCCAGTTGTGCTTATTCCCCCCTCTTTCTCTCATCGTGGCGCGGTCTAGCACGGCACGGCTCGGCTCGGCTCGAGCAGCAGCAGCAGCAGCAGCAGTATGATGGTGCAACCCAGAAAAAGGGGGGGAAACCAAGCTTGATAGTCCTCCTGACGAGGGGCAGCACCGTTCACACCGTGTTCGACATATGCGGAGGGACATGTCGCCTGTGACGCGAACAATATAGCGCCGCGCCGCGCTGTGTTTCTAATGGAGATGATAGGCAGGGCTTCCCGACGTGCCCGCGCTGCTAAGAGCGGATTGTAAAAATGTATCCCCTAACTGAATTATGCTGTAATAACCCAGAATAGCTTCCTTGTTATTCCGACACCACTGTATCTAGTCCAAGAATTAATTCGAGCTGCACCAAGCAGCTACTTGACCCGACATAGCCGAACAGCCAATAATGCTCTATGAATTGCGCAGTTATGGGGAAATACGGTCCCTGTTTGAAGGTGAACATCGTTACGGATATACGTATTTTTAAAAACTACAGACAAGAACACATCGTACTTCATCGTTTCTTGACGTTGTCTCCTACACTGGCTAAAAGAGAGAGAAAAAATGCGGTTTGCGGGCGTTTTCCTTCCTCGTCTCCACACCGGAGCAGCTCACCGGAGAAATCAATGAGAGAGCGGCGGATACAGACACGGGAGGGAAAAGGCGTTAAACCGCAGCTGTAGTAACCAGGCTTCGCTATTGTTATTGTTAAAAACGCATTTCCCCTTCTACGCAGAATGAATGACAAATACATACCATGTCGGATGGGTTGTGTGCTTGTCGGTCTGTGGAGGCAGACTAGAGGAGTGTGGTCGTTCCTTAGATGGAGTTCCACTGGCGGGTTAGGAGTGTGTATATTGGCCGTGGCCAGGATGGGGGATTGCCTGTGTATCCCTCCGCCACACGAGCACTGATCACTCACTTCCTTATTTCAATTCAAGAGCTGTTGCAGCAGCTCAGGCCTCCAGCAGAAGACGTGTCAATCACCCGGGCTAAAACGCCTGCAGTGCACGTAGAGCATCCTTCCACTTATGTTGAACTACATGGCTGGAGGGGAGGGGGGGTGCAGTGGACACTCACTTAGTTATGGCTTTATCCATCTTTGTAGGATCAAGAAGGACCAGCCTGTGTGAGTGTGCATTAACCCTGCTATATTGGCCTATATAATAGCCCTATCATTTTATCGATGAACATACAGTATAATACTCTTAATAGGCCTGGGGGCCAAACCTCCATGCAGTTAATTTGTTGTTTCCTTTCTCATAAACCATTAACCTC
Organism: Trachurus japonicus; assembly: GCF_045865225.1. Classification (NCBI taxonomy): domain Eukaryota; kingdom Metazoa; phylum Chordata; class Actinopteri; order Carangiformes; family Carangidae; genus Trachurus; species Trachurus japonicus. Next base: position 28,400,081 of record NC_140930.1, on the reverse strand, counting down.
CATCACAGCCAGCACTACCAGTGTAAGTAGGCTAAGGATAAAGGTCCTATAAGGAAAGCCTGGGTTGAAGTTTCTAGATATTTAGCAGTGTGGTCAAAGATGGAGGTCTGTTCTCCACAGTTTTAATGTTATTTTTTCTTGTTTTGTGCACCATGTGCTGACTACTTTAACCAGCAGGAGCTTTATTTTACAGAGTTTCCTTAGTTGCCCCCCTGGGAGCTTTAAGGCCCAGTTATACAAAGCAGCAAATTAAAAATAAAACCTAAAAAGTTACTGAGGTCCTAAGGTTTACACAAAGGCCAAAATCACCTTAAAGTAGGCAAAATAGACCATCTGAACAGAGCCATCACCACCCTTCTCATAACTGTCCTAGCCAAGTAAAATATAACGCATACATGGACAGGCTTATTTGTCGTCTGGATCATCTAGTAGGACTATAGAGACTACTGTTAATGTCTCTTTCTAAATCCTCACATAATATGTTAACATAAGGACAGCATATATTATGGCAAAAGCCATGATTATAATGACAAATACAACAACAAAACTGCGCTAAAGTTTAATCTTTTGTCATTATTTAATCCAATATTCACATCAGTCCACCAAGTATACAAATCTATGACCACAATTGTTTTTATTATCTGTTTGTCTTATTTTATTGCTATATGTAAAAATGTTGAACTCCATAATGAAACCCAGACTTGAAGAAAAAAAAACATACTGTTCCTTTAAACTGAAGCAGCTAATTATGAAAACACACAATTTCAATTCATAAATATGACATTAAAACATATAAAATCTCATTTATGTGTTTTGAAGCTCTCGTCAATCCACCTGACTTCCTTTGCTTCCAGAAAGAGTGTTGGATTCTCCCAACTCAGGCGGACTAGTTTGCAGCCGCGGAAGGATACCTCTAGTGTAGGCAGCGGCCCGGTTGACACTGGAGAATTTGCTGTGCCGGTGTGTGATGGCGCCTCTGATTGGTCGCTGCAGACCTGCAATGTTATACTCCATGTGTCGGCCGCATCGATTGGCTACACGGGACCTGCATTGCACCAGGCAGTGGCACTTGATGGAAATATAATAAATATAAATACAGGAATCTTAAAAATCAACGCAGCTTTCAGCGCCGCGTTCCCCCTGCTTTGTTAATGTCTATAATTATTTACATTTCTTTTTTGGATACAGATGTTAAATGCGACAGATTTTCATTGGCGCGGGGTAAATGTTTGATAGGCTCCATATGGGAAGTGCGCACACTTACTATTGGCTGCTACAAAGTCTGGTAGGCCTGCGTGAAATTAACAATGAAGCATGGCAGTGTCGCTGCCTACCTATACTGTGTATATCACAGGGCTGCGTTGCATTAGATTGTTTTAAATGAGCAGCATTATTCAGACTCACATGATGTCTGACCCATGAATAAAACTATAAACTTATGGTGTGATGATGCAGGATTTAGTAAAACATAGGCTACTACATATAGCCTATATATATATTGTCATAAGAGCCTACATGTAGGCTACACATGTGTAAAGTTCCTCCAGCCTGTGTGAGTGTGGAGTGTAGGTACCTGACAAAGGCACCACTCAGTGGACAAAGTGTAGAAATGAGGAACAGTTGTTTACAGCAGGCAGCAACACGGAAGGAAGACACTGACTGCAGACAGGACACGTCTCATACGCAGAGTTTGGGCTGTGGACATTACGTTAACCTTGTGTGGCCTACATGTATCTCAGTGGCTGAGCTGTTTCTCCACTCAGAGCTTTGCTATTGGTCTTCATCAGCATGTGAACAGACTCATCATCAGGCCTGGTAGTAAGTTGTACATTTGTGTACATATTCAAGACCTGTGAAGGTATCACTGTAAAACAAGAGACAGGCAGTGTTTGGTTCATTAACCTACACATACTTTGTTTTGTTTTACCTGCTATCACCTGCTTTTACACCTGTAGTCACATCCAGTATATTCACTTTTGGTGCATTTACATCATGTAGGCTACCCATGTTTTTGCAACAAGGCAGAGTAGAGCTTGTCAACACCTAATGGAGATCCAAATAAAGAACTTCAGCTATTTAATATTTTAAAAACTCTTTGAAGATCTTTGTTGTAGTTCTTTAAGTAAAATGCACAAAGTCTCTGCGGTTCAGTCGCGGAGCAGGCTGTTTTGCAGTCTTCTCATCAGGTCAAGTTACTCTAACTCAAGTTGAGCTGTTTCATTTGTTAATCTACTGGAACTAATCGGGACTTCTTACTGAATTTGTTCGGTGAGTTTTGCCCTGTTTAACAGGAGAAATAGCTATTACATAAGCAGATATACATTTCTTTTGCTGCTTTGCGTCTAGCTGTCTCCCTCTCTCTCTCTCACACACACACACACACACACTTCTCCTTTGTATCGCAGCAACACACAGGTGATAGGATGAGCGCCGTTGTTATATCCTTGGGACTACATTTCCCTGCACATTTGGGGATTTGAAACGACAAAGCATGACAACTCCACTTTCCAACCTTAAATCTCCTGCTGTCTTTTAAAAGGCTGAATAAAGCAGGACCTGAGGTGTGTGATAAGGTCACAGCCCACTTGAGGTTTGCAGTTGTTATATTAAGGTAAAGTTACAGTCTTTAGGATGTCTTCAGTAGCTCTTTGCTTTTTTTTGTGTGTTTGTGTATTTCAAATTTTGAAAACAGGGCTTTAACTTGCATTTTTACGCAGAGGAGCTACATTTACCAGAGCACAATCTGTACACACTGTGACTGAACAATAATGTGGATGTGACATTTCAGAGAATGCCAACACCATGGTCAGCCCTGCTGATCATCCCCCATCAGTGTCTGTGCCGCTCACGGGGGCGGTTTAGAAATACCCAACCCGGAGTTTGCCTTAAGCTGACAGGGCAAATGCCTCATTAGAACGCACACTCCTTTTCTTGTAACCCTCCCAGCCTTTCTGGCCCAACACGCCACACTTGATTTAAGTGTGGGTGGTGGTGGTGGTGGTTTGGGAGGGGGGGTGGGTTCTTCCATTTGCTGAATGTGCTGCGATGTATGAGCTGCAGTTGAAATGCGTGACTGATTTAATAAGGAGAGTGTTTCCGAGGAGGGGGCTGCAGTACAACAGCAGCGAGCAGCAGCGGCGGCTCCGGCTCCGTTTCTCACTCCAGCCCAAAGATGGCCCTGTAAAGTGGTTCGATGCTTTGCTGCATGGGGCCACTTTCTGCTGAGCACTGAGTTACACATGGCTCCACATCAAGAGGAATTAAATCAACGCCGCTTGCTCTCCACATGTCAGACTGCAGCAAAGGCAGCTTAGCTGGATTTACTTAACCGTGCTGTAATAACTTACAAGGCTGATTTGAATGGAGACGGCAAAAAAAAAAAAAAAAATCAAATCACAGACCACGCTCATCCAATCCCCCCTCCATGTGCGGAGACAAAAACATGCACCGGGACTCGCTCCGATTTCTCTCTGTTGCAGAGGAACATTTCCCTTTAAACACTTATGAGTGAAGCATTAGTGCATTGACATTACGCAACTCCTGGAGGAAATGTCAGAGTAAAATGCGACAGTCTAGGTGTTTTCTCTCATTTCGTAACCCCGAGATTTAATTTTGTGCATCTGTGTTGTTGTCAAGTGTGAGGGTGTCATATGAAGAATTCTGGTAATTAGTGAATTTCTCTTAAAAGGAGGAAACAAGCAGTTCCTCAGGGCCTTTACTTTGCCCCTGGGCTCTTGAAATAAGAGATATGCCACGGTGAGGATGTAGGCGAGGAGAACAATATGATAACAAACATGACTATGCATACTGACAGGACCAATTGTTTGTGACACCGAGGGCGACAACAGAGACTGAGCTAATTGAATAATTCATGCGATTAATTATCCCAAGATATTCCAGCACGGAATCAATATACAGGAATCTAATAAAGAGCAGACGTCAACAGATGAGGCAACTGCAAGTCCGAATGCTCCTGTAAATACAAAAAGGAGAAAACTGATGGGTTTTTTTTGTCATTTTATTTACTGTCTTAACACATAACGGTAGAAGAGTGGGATAAGCCAGACATGACATGCACAAAATATATCAAAACTCTCTCTGGGGGAGACAGACAACTCCACGGCTGCCTCCTCTCTGTCACACAGCGATAGATAAGGGTGGAGGGGTGAAGGTGGGGGTGGGAGTAACATAAAAAGTTTAAGGTTAAAGGTAAAGCCCCTCTGGTGTGCCCTCCTGCTTCTTGTACAGGACGTTTTCCTTGGACTTCTTGAAGTCTTCGTTGGTGACTTTCATACGGCGTTCTCGCAGAGCCATGAGGCCGGCCTCTGTGCAGATGGCCTGGAGGAAACAGGGAGAGGAGAGAGGAGAGAGGAGCAAGAGTCACACTCGGTCCGGGCTCTAATAAAGGTTATGCCTAGATCAACTGTTGTTTAACTCTTCTTTTTAACAGACTCTTAATATCCAAAAAGGGGAAACTAATCAATGTTGAGACAGTGGATTTGTAGAACTAACAAACACAAATAATTTAATTGACAATGTTGTTTATTGTAAAAATATAGAGTATATTAAACTAAAGATGGCTGTAGTTAGAGTTTGTTTTACTTGTATTTCACCATTACGAGTGCAACAGATGAACTGAACAGCGACTTGTCATACAATCAGATTTCTGGGTGGATGTCTCACCTTATTCATATCAAGTTCTTAAACAACAACTACCCGTATGTAGCTCAAAGTTATTAACGTCTGCAGCCTTGTGTTGTGTTTTCTTTATGATCTTCACTGAATTAAACTGAACAAGAGTCTTGTTTTTATTATCACGTGACATGACACGATCATTGACCTGCTGATGATAAAGACAACTGGAGATTATAATCTGTAAACTACTATTTGTACATTTCCATTTTTGTATCATCTCTATTCCCTTACTCTGTATTCATGACTATAAATATAACTATTTTCTGATAGTTTTAACTTCCTTCGTGTTTCTACTGTATGTTGTGTACTTATAACAAAGTGTGATTTTACAATAAATATGGACATGATTAGATACAATCTGCACTCAAGTCACTATTTCAGATGGAGGCCCATTGAGAAAGCCGTTCTCCAGTGTCCCACATGGGGGCAGCAGAGTTGAGTCCACAAGACTGTTCAGTAAACACTGAGGATCTTTCTGAATGGAGGATTTGAGTCATTTAGAAAACTTGCTATTAAAATCTTCAAACAGCTTCATGTCACTTTGGCTACACTGCCACAGTGTGAAGCCCCACACTGCCCAGATGTGTTGAACTCAGTCACTAAACCAGGTCTGAGCACGGCACTGATGCAAATTACCTGGATGAATCTATGATGTCACTCTAATATTAAAGGCAACATAACATTTCAAATACTACCACATCTGCAATGGTTTATTGTTTTATGACACATTACTCTGAAGAACAATGTGTCAGGTCGGGATGTGAGGATGATTTGCAGGTTTAGGAGTTCAGCTACTGGCAGGAGACTGAAAACCATCATGAAGCTGAGAGACAACAGCCTCGCCCTCACCTTGATGTCTGCTCCTGATAGGTCGTCCTTAGCCAGGATGAGGTCGTCGAGGGTGACATCATCCGCTACTGTCATGCGGCTGGTGTGGATCTGGAAGATCCTCCTCTTGGTCTTCTCATCCGGCAGAGGAAACTCGATCTTACGGTCGATTCTCCCTGAGGAGATGGAGATGGGGGGAAAAGAAATGTGACGAGCTGTTTTCAAACCAGCTCTATTCACAGGTTTCCTTTGTTCTGCCATTTTATTCAGTAATTAAAGCCAATGATAATCACTCAACATCAGTGTGATTAATAGGCAAAGCAGTGCACTACTTCAAGCAATCATTATTTTGTTAATTAATCAAATGTTGATCTTTTAAGAACTCAATTAAGGAAGTGCCTTTGGGTATGATGACTTTAACACTTCAGTACTCCGATATCAGATCTGATCGCTGATCACATAGTTCAAACAAGTGCGAACAGCTCAATCACAATCAATGCAAGTGAATGTGTAAATACAGGCTTTTAAATGAGTAAAACCATGTTTTTCGTAAAAATGTAAATTTATCATTTCGTCTTTTGTTTATAATACCAAGGAAACATGGAAATTCATTTCTTGTGCACAAGTGAGCTCCTTTATCATGATCACAGTTTTTAAAGAGGGCTTGACATTCTAGTTTCTGCTACCTGCTGTGGCTCAGAAACAGCCCTTTCCCACATGCCACTGACTCATACAGTATGTAGATGATACAGTCAGAGGCAGAGTGCTACCTACCAGGTCTGATGAGAGCTGGGTCCAGGGTTTCTATCCGATTGGTCGCCATGATGACTTTCACGTCTCCCCGCGAGTCGAAGCCGTCCAGCTGGTTGAGCAGCTCCAGCATGGTCCTCTGAATCTCCCTCTCCCCTCCAGAGTTTGAGTCATACCTGCACAAAACACACAGGAAACACGGTTACCTTAAAAATTCATGTAATACACTACACCGGCCTACATCTTCAGACTCCACGGGCCTTGATCATGTAGTCTTGTTTTCACCAGCACATTTCTCTGAGCTGTCTGTCGTTTCCGTGTGTAGTAAGAAGCCAATGTGAGCTCATTTATTATTTAAGTCAATATCCAACCAAAGGTAGGTACAGACTCAATCATTTACTTGTACCAGTACATCATGTAGCAAAGCTAGATCTGATATTTTTACACTTTGCCTCTGAAAGGGAAGAAAAAAAAATCGACACACTCCCTATCGCCGCTGGTCTTGTATGTACTGTCTTACATCACACCCACCTGCTAAACAAACTGACAAACAATGATGTGCATAGTTTGTCAACAAGCTTACAAGATAGATTTTTAAAGGGATGCTTCACCCAAAATCAATAATTCACCAATTTTCTACTCACCGTCATGCCAAGCAAGGAAGGGTTTGGAGAACTTTTGGAGTTAAAGGCTTTTGGAGTTCCAGGGGGGGTCCGGCTGTCAACGGATTTTCATATAATGACAGCCGATTGTGCTCACTTTTGAATCGTCCATAACACACACTATGAAACATCTAAATACCTCCATACTGCTCGTCCGTACTGACCCAAGTGTCCTGAAGCCGCCACATGAAAAAGTTATTTGGATAAAAATAATTTGATCTCTGTTTTTATCCTTGTTATAGTAGTAGCTCCCAGTGGCTCTGTTGATGTTTGTGCACATGCACGAGATTTGCTGTGAGATGTTCGTTCGTCGTTGTAAACCATCGGATGTATGATGTAAACACAGAAGAACATCTCACAGCAAATGTCACGCAGCCACTTGGAGCTACTACAACAAGATTAAAAACAGACATCAAACTCATTTTTTTCTAACAAATTTTTCACGTGGCAGCTTCAGGTCACTTGGGTCAGTACAGACGAGCAGTATGGAGGCATTTGGATGTTTCATAGTCTGTGCTCTGGACGATTCAAAAAAAGTGAGCACAATCCATTGCCATTATATGAAAATCTGTTGCCAGCCGGACCCCCCCTGGAACTCCAAAAGCATTTTGATGACTCTGAAAGTTTTTCAAACCCTTCCTTGGCATGATGGTGAGTAGACAATTGGTGAATTATTGATTTGGGGTGAAGTATCCCTTTAAATCTTGCCAGACAATAAAACATCTTCAGGTTGGCGATGAAAAAACAAACTCTGCAGCCTGGAGCTGTTGATGTGCTGTCACCAACTGGATGAAAATACATATGTGGTCTAAAAAAAGGCACTGCCAGTTTTCACACACACTAATCTAACACCTCGTCATCCACTTGTGACTCCTCAGCTCCACAGGAGCTACACCGTCCCTGCTCTGACGCTGTCGCTCTAAGCAGCTTCAAGTGGAGCTCTTTGTACCTTTTAGTGCCGATGGCGTCGATCTCGTCGATGAAGACGATGGAGGGCGCGTGCTCCTCCGCCACCCTGAACAGCTCTCGGACCAGCTTGGGTCCGTCCCCCAGGTACTTCTGGATCAGCTCTGAGCCCACCACGCGCAGGAAGGTGGCTGATGTCTGATTGGCTACGGCCTTGGCGAGCAGTGTTTTACCTAGTACACACACACACACACACAACAGGGGCAAGTTCAGCAAATAGACTGACACATTTCACAGTTTACAGGCGCATCTCAATAAATTAGAATATCATGGAAAAGTTCATTAATTAAGTAGTTCAATTCAAATAGTGAAACTCATATTATATAGATTCATTACACACAGACTGAAATATTTCATGTATTCATATATTTTAATTGTAATGATTGTGGCTTATGTTTAATGAAAGTTCAAAATCCAGTAAATCAAAAAATTTGAATATTGTGTAAGTTCACTATTGTAGCCTAATGGTGTCATACTCTAATCAGCTAATGAACTCCAAACACCATCAAAGCTTCCCTGAGCCTTTAAATGGTCTTAGTCTGGTTCAGTGGCTACACTATCATGGAGAAGACTGCTGAGATATCCTCATTTATTGAGATGCGCCTGTATATTTAGCATAGCAAAACAACAAAAGACTATTTCATCTACAAGAACCATCCTACACACTGCTGAAGACCATATGAATGTCATTAATCCATAGCAGGGTTGAATGGAAACACTCTAATGAGATTTTTGAGACATTTAGAGAAACATTTTCAGTAAAATGGTTAAGAGCTGGTGAACAGTAGCTATTATTTCTAAGGCTCTGGCAGGTTTCCATGGCATTTTTCAAACACCCAGCGCTGAGACAAAGTATGTGGACCTTTTAGAAGTACATTGTTTCGGCACTAATTGGTCATAAAATGTGATTGGACCCTTATCCATGTCAAAACTACAGGCAAGCATAATGTGCTAAAGCTCAAAACATAAAAATTAAGATTTTTATATCGTTATTCAACACCAACATAAAATATTCACTGAGCAGGTTGAGAAAGTGAGAGAACCTTTGGATTTAATAACTTTTCAAAGCTCCTCTGGCAGCAATAACCTGCTCAATGTTCAGAAGGACCTTTGGACTTGAAAGCACAGTTTAGGATCAGATATATTCTTAAGATGTGTCATATAAAGAGTTTTCTTCCACAGAAAAGTTCTGAGCTCTGACTGTAGTTTAATTCATACAGTTCTGACTGCTCCTAGATGACTCTGTAACCTTTTCCTGCTTCATGCAAGCCAACAATTCTTGGCTGTCTGTCTTCTGACGTCTCTTTTTTAATGATACGTCACATCAGAAGATGCTTCTTGTGAACAACAAACTCAAGTGTGAGAGTGAACTCCAGACTTCATAGGTCCTCATTCCTAATATCATTTATAGATGTAACAGGCTGAAGGGTCCTCTTTCCATGGATGTTCGGTTTGGAGGACAATCTTAATGAGAAACATACACGAATGTGTGTGCTGTGAGGTAACGTACATGTGTTTGACTGTAGTAGTAGTAAGCTCTCCCTATTATTTAAAAACGCCCAATCACTAGGAACCACCGAAATGACACAGACCGGCGGTAGGGCTCAAACATACGTCGCTCCTGGTCTTAATGGGTTAAACATAATTTCAATGGGTTCAATTTCTTCTTCCCACTGTATCTCATTTAAATGTCTCATTTCTTTTGGAGCAAGGGAGGAAAGTGCACGCTCATCCAACTGGTAGGCAGGTGTAGGACAAAAAAAGTAGTGAAAGAAAAAGAAAAAATGTCCGCACACTGGTCATCTGATGACCTGAAGAAGACCCAAAAGTGGTCGAAACGTTGTCATTTCTAATAAAAAATCGGGAGCTTTATTGAGCAGTGTGCGGACATTTTTTCTTTTTCCTTTCATTTCTTTTGGAGCACATATGCAAAAGTTCTTTGCCCCCCGGCACATTCTATATTTTGTGGATTTTTTGTTTTATCTGGAAAATCACAAGAGATTTCTGGGGAATGGAGTACACAGAAAGGGTACAAACTGATGCAAACTGATAACATTAAGAACTGTTGGATGCAAAAGGTTGGGCACCCCTGAGCTAATTAGATATTTTGTTGAAGAAGTACATAAAACCCCTGCAGCCAACTAACATTAAAATAAGCCTATAACCCAAAATGAGTGCTCTGTTACTTTTTATCTGTGGTCTTGAAAGAAATGAAAGACCAAGAAAACTTTTGTTTCTTCTGGACAGAAAAGGCAAAGTGTCTCATTTGACTGCAAAGCAGCTGCAGAAGGGTCGAGCTGACACAGGAGTGGTGGAGCATCGGTCCACTCGGCAATGTTGATGCAAAAACAGGGTCGGCATGAGTCATTAAAAAAACTCAGCTTGTGCTTCTTGAGGTACTTCATGGTGGGTGTGAGGCCGGCGTTGGATAATTGTTATGTTTAGGAAAGCAGCTTCTTTTGAGTTTTGCTTCCTTGGCTCGCTGTGTGACATTTGCATCCGTAATGTCCTGATATTTAATGGAATCTATTCCTCCCTCTATCCGTGCCACTGGCTGCCACACAACCCTAGAGCAGAACACTTCTACCCCGGAGCTTAACATTTGGAAAGTTGTCCTTTTCATTAAATGCTGCTCCTTTTCCCCCTCTAAACACACCACTAGTGACTGTGGTCAAAAGCTCAGTATAAATGTAATCTGTCCACAGCACTTGTTTTCAAAACTCCTCATGTTGACTTCATTGCTGGTACATAAACACTGCACTTCCCTTACAGTCCCCTTTACTGTCATATGGGAGGTTTTGCTTTACCATTTCTGTCCAGAAGACATATCTGAACTTTTCTTTTCTTGATCTCCAATTTATTTTTTGGTCTTTCTAAGTTCTTGGAAGAAAAGTAATAAAGCATAAACAGAAGAAAGGTTCATTTAAAAGTAGGTGTTCAGCAGGTAGACGCCTCAAACCTATAAAATATTAAATTTGCACCACAACCAACCGTAATCATAACTGTAACCAACTACTTGTACATAACTGTTGAAGTTCATCACTTTATACACTTTGGATATTTGCCACGCCTGGAATTGTATATTCTATGGTTTCAGGACCCTTACAGACAAAAACACCACACACCATCCAATTCAAGGCAAAATTATCTTGGCATTTTGTTGCCCTATGGTAATGTAATTTGAAGTACTTTCTGATTACTGTTGTCTAGTCATAGTAAACTACTATGAACTGTTGTCACTATCCCACTGAGCAAACGGCTTGAAAGCATTTCATGTTTTCTCTACAACATGATGTAAGGCAGCGAGGATAATAATGATAACAACTTTACTGGTAGGAAGGATAGTAGCCTCTAAAAACTTTTAGATGTTTAATGGAAGAATTTACCTGTGCCAGGTGGACCATACAGGATGACACCTTTGGGAGGTTTAATACCCATCTCCTCATAATACTCCGGGTGTGTAAGAGGCAGCTCCACAGACTCCTGTTTAACACAACAGAGAACAACAGTCAGCTTTGACCTTTAATCATGATGTTGAACTGATGTTAAAAACTTCACATTATATGATGGTTGATTAAGAAACGTAGTTCAAGTGATGCATACACGTTGCTGTGTGGAGGCTATAAGCATTAACGATGCAGTTGGCTGTATTGGGTCAGTGTATGTGTGTTTTTCAGATAACCAAGCAAGCAGAACTATCATATTAAAGGGATAGTTCAACATCTTGGCAAATTGGCCCATTGCCATAATCCCTATAGTTTTAGGAGTAGGTTTCTCACCTTTAATTTTTAGAATGGTGCAGCAGAGCCGTGAGCTGCTCAGAGCTATGCTACGGAGGCTCTTGAATTTGAATGAACAATACACAATCCAATAACTGCAAAACGCTCTCAAGGACAAGTTGCAACCTGCACATTCACCAAGCTAAGAGATAATAACAGAATGTGCAGGTCACAACTTGTCCACCAGAGCATTTTGAAGTTGGTGGATTTTGTATTTGATGAGTTTGATAAGGGAAACCAAGAAATTCCATGAGCCTCCGTAGCGTAGCTCTGAGCAGCTCCGCCGTTATAAAACTGTAGGGATTATGGCAATGGGCCAATTTGCCAAAATGTTGAACTATCCCTTTAAAATGTAGACTTTGGGCTCTCACTTGAGGATACTACGTACCTTGATCTCTTGGATCTGATTGTCCAGTCCTCCAATGTCAGCATAGGTTTCTTGAGGGGCCTTCTCCACCTTCATCACTGTCACCAAGGGATCAGTGTCATCCATCAGCACCCCAATCACAGCATGAACCTAAACAGGATAGACAAACACAGGAGAACTGGTGAGGATTATTTAAGAAAGGTGGCTGTACACAGTGTTGGAGAATCATAAAAACTAACTGCTAGGACTGGTGGACTGTTGAGTAATTCAGATACTACGGTAATTAAATAAAATGAAAAATTACAAATATCAGGAAGCCACAAACTGCAATTAACCCGATTAACCTTCTTGCAGGCAAAAGAGGCCTAACGTCAATATTCGTATTATTTATGATAATACATTACCTTGTGGTTGAGCAGGACGGAGCAACCTGGCTCTAGCAGATCCTTATCAACAAAAGACAAGATGCTAACATAATGCTCTGATCCCACTGAGGTGGAGACAATGGCGTGGTTGTCATCAATGATTTCTTCAAGGGTGCCCACAGACATAGGAGTCCCTCTCAGGTCATCCACCTTGGACCTCTCCTCCTGTTCAGAAAACAAAGACACACCGTTGATTACTTTCTCTAAGTTTTTCCAAAATATGAAAACGCATAAGCATGTGATTTGCTAATGCCACAAAGACTGACCTCCTGTTTCTCTTCCAGGGGTTTCATCTGTTCCTGGTTCCTGATGAACTCTTCCTCCATCAGTAGGTAGTCTTTGATGCGCTCCTGCTTTAGTAGCTTCAGGCGGCACTGAGTGTGAGGGGTGACTGAAATACAGATGGTGTAGACCTCAATATGAGAAATTATATAAACACTGGGACAATAAGATTTTGGCTTTCCTCTTGAATGTGGAGGTCAATATCGTGCATTTACTCCCTCCGGCTACATCAGATCATATTACTATTGCTTACATTCTCTTTTTTCTCAGTATTGCTGCTGACTGCACACCTCCAAAGATGGACAGTGGAGCTCCAATTACACAGTGAAACAGCGAATAATGAGAGAAAACAGCAAAGTGGTGTGGGCAGTGCACTACACCTGAGAAAAGAACAGTACTGACCAATATGTCTTCATAATTCATTGTCTTTTCAGTTCTTACCCAATGGTAGTTTGCTGGCAGCATCTGGTCCCTTGGTCTTCTTCTTTTTCTTACCAACTCTGGTGGGAATTGGAGGTTCATACTTCTTTTTCTTATCCTTCAACACACACACACACAATACAGTGATTAGACACACCAAAAGGAAAAGTACATCAACTATAAAGTTGGCCTTACACAGAAATGTAACAGACATATCCATATTTGCAGCAACATAAGCACAACACAAAAATCCCTTGATTATTATGCTTACATTATCAGCCAACCAAGTGGTATTTTCTCTTTACATTCAATGGATTATTGTAAATCATTGTTTAATCGTAACATGTGTAGTTAACATATCCAGTGGTAAGAAAACTAAATATTAGGGGACATTACTAAATGTGAGGTATTGTGAGTGTACTGGAGTGTGTAGCATATTGCATGGCTGTTACAAAGAACCATCCTATACATAGGTTAATTCATCAAAACACATCAGACGTGCTAATGTTGGTTATTATTTTACTCTAACAATTTAGTGCCAATAACAAGCCAGTAATTGAGGTGATTATATTTGGCTATCACAACTTGCAGGTCCAGTGGCGAGCTAGCAGAAGCTGTGTCATTCTCACCTTGTCATCCTTCTTGCCTCCCCCCGGACCATGGCCTCCACTCTGGCTTTGACCCTAGAAGATGTCCAGATACCAGTCGTTAATGTTGAGAAAGGAGTACCGTAGTTTCTCTGTGTTACAGTGTGTGTGACAGTGATTTCTTTATTATCTCATTAGCAGAACTGTTTACAACAGTTAGCTCACGTCGCCGTTACCTGCTCTGTTAGCAAAACGGGTCAGTTTCAATGAAAGGGGAGCGAATAATAACAGTGTCACTGAAATTCACAAAGAAATACCACTGAGGAAAAAGCCCTCTCGACACTATGAATGACTTCGCTGGAAAAAGCAAAAATATGACTACCGCTAACCGAGAGAAAAGCTAACATCGCTAGCCTTAGGCTAGTGAGCTACTTCAGACTTTTAACTCCGTAGTTACTACAGAAATAAAACACAAAACCGTTTGGAATTACATGGCAATGGGAATATTTACCTTTCAATCACAATGAATTATGTTACAACGGAGGATAATACGTTACAATGTGATAAATATACGAGCCACGGAGAAAATTGCTTGCTCACTTACCATTGTTGCTTGTCGCTCTGGTGTGACGTCAGCGGGTACGGCAAGAATGTAGGACCAAACCGTCAGAGGGAAAAAAAACAAGACACCCACCTGTCGATATCAACAGGCCAGTGTGATGTACTACGGGTTTTATTCGTTTATTTAAAGCATCTTAGTTTGAAAGGTGCTATCAGTATGTTTCTGATCAAACATTTTTTTTACTAAAATTTGTCAATTTGATTTGTCAATTTGTCTTAACATTCAAACATTGTGTGTTAAGACAAACAGTTACAAGACAAAACAGAATAATGATTTTATTGGGGCATCTCATGTAGGCCTAGGTCTACATTAAAATTATTTGAATTGATTGGAGTATTTCCAACAAAACATTTTACTAAATTGTATGGCAATGGTAACTTTAAAAACATATTTGGTGATATCATACCTTCATGCTCTGATTTCCAGTTTGGCTTCCACAGTTGTCTGCAATACAAATTTCATTGTCTGTACTTGTGAAACATACTCTATTGTATTATGTTGTGATCAAAGGTTTCACTTTAAAGTTTATAAAACACATTTTAAGGAACATAACATACAATGTTATGGTTAATTATGCATATTACACATTGTAGGCCTATAGCTAACTGAATAATCATCAGTTTTCTGAACGAGAACGACACAAGCAAAACAAGACAACATAGACTTTGATGCATGACTTTAATGAGAGCATCCTTAGTGCTGCACAAGGTCGTGAATGTGCACAGTCAGCAGCAAGGAATGTGGAATAAAGCATATCCTTGACGAACATGTCACTTGTGCCTGGCTTGCTTGCAATTTACCCTGTCACACTCAAATGCAAATGATAAATCAATAATTATGCACATGACATTGGCAATGCATTCCTTCCATCCTAATTAAATCATTAGGGTAATTTGCTAATTGTGCAGGGATACCATTGTTTGTGTTGCTAATCCCCCCCCACCACCACCACCACCACCACCACCCACATCCTCCCTCCAGCCCATCCGCTGTCTAAAGTGCATTAAGGAAAAATAAATCCACTTTCATTTATGTCATTTATTCTCAAAATAACACAGGACTGTTCCATCAGAGCACATATCCAATAGTCTCCAATCCAGAAGCTACCAAAGCTGTGCCACATGCTAAAGAGTTTGTATATCTGCATCCATCCAAGTCTCACCTGCAACACAAAGGCATACTTGCACAGTTACACAAACAGACACACAATCATTTCTTCAAAGCTATTATTATCTGTGTAGGCACAGCTTCTCATGATATTTTATGAGATTCTCTATTTAAGCCTTTTTATATTTTCCTCCCAGTGTGTGTGTGTGTGTGTGTGTGTGTGTGTGTGTGTGTGTGTGTGTGTGTGTGTGTGCACGCAGCATACATGTGCATGAGCGCGATGGCAAGGAAACATCTTTCTGGTTTGTGTACCAGATTATCTGTCTCAGGGTGAGACTGTCTCCATAGCAAAGAGTGGAGGCTGTTAGATTCAAGTTATTTTTGTCTGTTTTAGTATTCTGTGTAAGAAATTGGATTCCAGCATTCAGGGTATATTATATTTTCCTTCTGTACTGATAATGAACTAACTTACAGATGATCTCTAAGACAAGGCTCAATGTTGGTTTTAATGAGAGCAAAATGTTATGTAGCCCAAGTTGAATTCATAAAGTCAGGTAGGAAATGTAATACTTTACAATCTCAAATTCAGTAGTACAATTAAACACAGTGAAGAATCGTTTCAGATTAACTCATTAAAGCAGCTGCAGTTGATCACTCTCTCAGCCCCCCTGTCCTTAGTTATTGTTGATACATTGTTGTCAAGCTTCAGTTCTCGCTTTAGAGCTTATTTGATGCAGTGATAATGGGGTAATTTTACAGCTTAGTAAATCTTAGTACTTAGTAAATCAGTAAATGGAGTGCACAAAATCAGGCTTCCTATTTCTACCTTTTAACCATCTACAATGCCTACTATAATGACCAGTGCTGCCGGCAGACTTTAGAGAACTAAGAATCAAATACCAGGTCAATGCTTGAAAGCTAATGTTAGCCTCAACTATGATGGCACCCAGGATTGACCTCATCAGAGAAAAATGACATGTTGTAGGCGCTTGTGCTAGCGAGAGACAATGATGTGCTTTTATGCCTCGATGTGTGTCTTTGGCGGTTATGCTGAGTTGCGCAGCACTCACTATTGGAAACTTTACATTCACTTTGAATGGGATGGCACGGCAGGTTGCCAAACTGCATTTTGGTTCCATCGGTCCACTTGCCGTAGAACTTGAAACAAAAGTCAACTTTTCAAGCATCACAGACAGCACAGGTGTCAGCCAATCAAATTGTGTTGAAATGCAAATGTTCCACAGCAGCCTCTAGCCAGTCACATTGCATTGCAAATATTCACAGAGATCCCAGTGGGCACAGGTCTTCATGAAAATGGAGCAGAAACTGATTTTTGATGATTGAAGTCACAGGTATTATGCTCTGTTGGATGACAGCATTTTCAATTTGAGTGCAAAACACACTGGAAACAAAATGTGAAACTATAATAAAGCAGCAAACTACTACTTTATACTATTTCAGAAAAAATATATAGTTATATAGCTATGGGGTCCTAAGCAGTTCTTCTGTTTTGGTATGTATGTACAAGCTGTCACAGTGCAGTCTGTGTCATCCAGGTAAACTGACCTCAGAGATTCTTTTTTTCCGCAGAGATCACTGTTTCATCTAAAATGACCCAAAACCAACCAACATACAAGTGACATACCAGCTCTTCCATGTTTTCCTGCCAAGGCTAAATTAGTTTCCCAGTCCGGACCCTGGTGCCAACACTGGTCTGTCCTCACAGAGGGGAAGAGACCTGGCTAGGAGCTGCTGAAGGACATGGACTCAGAACTGGAATTACTTCTCTTCACTGATATGAGTGAGTACTGCAAACATAATGCTACAAGTGTGTTTAATGGCGACTTACATTCCGCTGACTGATGAGTAAAGTGAAAGGAGGTGTGTGTTGTTTTGGTCCAACATGCTGGTGGTCTTGTGAAACAAATCTAGTGGCAGTGACGAAGGCGATCACATACAGAGCGTCTAATATGCTCTACTGTTCCCTCAGTAGTTTCGTTTTTTCCAGGGGTATTACGAAAAGACACCAAAGTCTAAAAAGCAATTTCTTAGTGATTACAGCTTTTACAGCCAATGTAGCTATGGATTGAACAGTGTATCTCTCTTTCCATACAAATACATTTTTGATAGACATGTTTAATCAGTGCTCTGCACCTGGATCTCACCTCTTCTCAGTTTGCAGATTTCAGTGCCGCCTCTATACAAAAATATTCTCCTTTACAGTTTTTTTTTTTTTTCATTTTATCATGGGTGTTGTGCCTCTGTGCCTGCACTCTGTAAAATCACACACACTTAAGTCAGATATACAAAAAGCGCAGCTGGAGACATCAGAGGTGGAACCTGGATGATCCTCAGACTGTAATTTTAGTGCACTCTCAGGTGCATTTACATCAGGCATGAAGATCACTATAAAATCTGCCTAAATGAAGCATAATGTAGTGTCCACACATCCTTCTTGCTCTGGCTGTTCGCACATTTCAGCCCTGCACCCCACAGGCTATGTTATTAATTATCTTGCCTCTGTCTTTTGTCCATTGTGTTACTGTGCTTGCAGTGAATCTATGTGCAAACAACACAATGCTGACACTGCTTAGGGGAAAAAAATCAAATAATCAAGCCTAGCTTATTTGTTTCACGTCATTTTCATCAATACCAACCACCTGCAGGCCAGGGCCGCATCAAGGTGTGAAAACGTCCCAGTGTTTGTATCTGTGCTTGGATAATGTGCAGCAAAGCTGAAAGTGAACAGCAGCCTCACATAATAGGTTTCACCTCGACTCACATTATTGCTCATTCAGCCTCTGATAGGTCCATTTGGTTTGTAATGAGGTTCAGTTTGGAGATTTTGTCTTCTATTTGGCGTGATAATGAAGAGTGCAGTGCCAAATTGAGTATAGGGGTATAACATGGCTGTAAAACATTTGTCTGAATCATGATGTGAATGAAGAGAACCAGGGATTGTCTGAATGCAAACTTATGTATTCTGCATTGATGATTAACATGTCAGTTACCTGCAGTTGGGCTTCTTTTTTTTTATTTTCTACATGATAGCCTACTGTGGTTTATGTAATAACTACTGTTAGACACAAAACCAAGAAACACTCATTTTATTAAAACTACTTTCCTCATTAATGTCCTCAGTAGAAACCGTAGATACCGTATGGATGTGGGCAGAGTCGTAGTGGGGATTGTAAAGTACTGCAGATGAGTGGAAGTTGTGGTTAGGTGTGTTAAGTAGCAGTGTAGTTGTGCACGAGGTCTTAAAAGCGTAGATACAAAGGCTCTAGGCAGGCTTTTTTGTCACCATGGAAACTGAACTCCTTGCGAGGGAACATTCCGGCATCTGAGCCTGGTCCAGATGTGAGACTCCAGCAAACTATCATGCATCATTCATGCAGCCGTGTTCTTGACAGGAAGGTGGACTGAGATGGTTTGATTCTAAGATGCAGCTGCTGGGGGTCAGCCTGCTTGTCAATGGAAAGGATATATTATGTAGTCATGAATTCACTGTCTTGTAACACCAAGCAATTCAGGTTTCATCTCCAGGAAGGTTATAGTCCTCAGCGTCTGTTTGTGCTCACTAGCCTCATCCTCTCACCCCCATAATATCCTTAGAAAATACATTCACACTGCTTTCCCCCTATCTGTCCACACTAGTCTCTGCCAGCCGGTTGTTCATGATGCCGAGGGCGCCCACCCCTCCTGAGAATCCATTCTGACGTGAACTGGAGCTGGACTGGCGCGGGTGCCCGATGGCCATCTCCGATAGCTGTTTCTGCATAATAGCCAGGTTCACCTGCAGGGATGGGATAGAAAAACCAACACATGAGGAAATATTTGCCTTTTTTGTGTTTGGAGGTGTACGTACAAGCTGAGAAGCGTTATGAAACAAGAATTAATGCAGTCTTGTTGGCAGAAGGCACATCTGATACTGCAGGTGTGATACAGCAGCAGCACGGGGTGTTTTTCTTCTCCTTGCAGTGTTGATTTAAGTCAACAAAGACAACAATACTGACAGAAACCAGATATTTACCCTCCCACACAACAACACATCCCTTGCATTTTCCCTCTATAAGCAATTTGCTCTGTGTTCTAAATTTGTTCAGTCAATATTAAGGTAAATGAGATGGAGCTATTTTATTTTTCTCAAAATTATATATAATACTATACAGTATATTTTTTAGCTTTGCTAAAGAAGACATTCAGCACTTTGGTTCATAACAAAATGTTAACGACACAACCTGAGTACAACATGATTTGTATGTTAATCATAACCAATATGACTGCAGGGCTGTCAATGGCTTTCCATGAAATATTGCACAGACCTTCATAACCCCCTTCATAAAGGATAAGACCCCCGACTTCTAGTACAGCATTACCATGAAGTTGACATTATTGTTTTTGTGTGGAAGATTTTTTACAAATATTAGCTTGGTTGCCATGAAATGTGGTTTAGATCATGAGATCAAAAATGTAATTTTGTCCTATACTTTGGTTTAGGAACAACCTCAGTGATTTTCCCTTTCTATTCTAATACTGTATTGTAAATG
This sequence comes from Trachurus japonicus, assembly GCF_045865225.1. Classification (NCBI taxonomy): domain Eukaryota; kingdom Metazoa; phylum Chordata; class Actinopteri; order Carangiformes; family Carangidae; genus Trachurus; species Trachurus japonicus. Next base: position 28,380,041 of record NC_140930.1, on the reverse strand, counting down.
TTTGCATGCTGACACACCAAGCTAAGAGTGAGCATGATGATGATAACCATTATTGTCATTTTGAGCAGATTAGCATCTTAAACGTAGCATTTTGCTGAAAGCAGCACTGTCTGTGTCTAAGTATAGCCACCTAGAGCTGCTAGCATGGCTGCAGACTCTTGTTATGACTGCAGCATTTATGAAACATTCATCAAATGTTTGCGCGCACCCGCAAGTTAACCCTTTCATACATGAATAATGAAAGCCCAGGTCAAGATTTTTACTGTGGTTTTAGACTTCATAGATTAGACATGAATTTTTTAGTTTATATAGTTAACATATATTTTTCATTAGGTTTTTGACATGTGCACTCTGGTTGACAGCATTAGTTAAATTTTAAATACCTACTCATGTGCAATCACAGTGTAATAAACAGAATATTGTGAAAACTGTCAAAACATTATCAAATTAATTTCCTTAAATAACAATTGTATCTAGAGCTGCAGTTATTATTCTTTTTATGAATGAGATCAAACATTGAAGTCTATTTTAAAGCAGTATTTCACCAGTTGCTGCAGAGAAATTTACAGTGTTGTTTGCATTTGAACTGAATACCTTTGGGTTATTAATGCTTTTAGATGAGTTAACTTCTACAGTATGCTAAATCATAACAAGTAATGTATGTTCATTTTGATACATGATTTTTTCTCTGCCTGTACAAAATCAGTATTTGGCAAATCTAACAATAATAATTTTCTATCTGCAGTCCTCTTCTATACAGCCACTAGACATACAGTATATTCCTGAGGTGCATACTAGGTCCATCTTGTTGGAGTTTTTAGCTGCACTTACATTTGGTTGCAGTGAGGTTTTACTCCATGGGGTTTTCAAGGACCGTCTACTGAACTGACGGATCCAGACCAGTCTTGTGTACAAAGATTTTTGGGGATTCATTAATTTGAACTTATAACGACAAAATATTTTGTTGAAAGATGGCAGTGTCTAAACTCCATTTAGTTTTTCTCAGTAACTGGATGTGTCTGAGAGGGGGCCATGAACTGTTTCTCCAGTCTCTGGAAGAAGTGTTACAGTAATAGATCTGTTTTTAAGAATTTTACCACCTTGTGCAGCCAGAAAGGCCAACGCAAAAGTAACAGCGTACTCCATTGACACTGAACTCCAAAGGTTATTATGAATTTGAAGTTGATGTTGCCACTGAATTCCACCTACAGTACATGGCATCGACATTCAGCTGTCCCCGACTGAAAATGAAAAGGTCAGCGTGTTACCTTGTGCCGCTGCAACATTTGAACTTGTGGAAGTCTGTTAAATGTTTTTATCTCCAGCTCAAACTCTGTCCACTCTCTTTTATTCTTCTCTCCAAGGGTACACCGTCTACACAGCCAGGCTTTACATGCGCCTTTTCAGAGTGAATGTTCACACAGGCTTCACTGAAATGCTGTTGTGATGTGTTTCATTCATTCATTGATTATTATATATTACAGTATATAAGGTGCTGAACAGATCAGGGAACAGCAATTCAAAGGTCTGGAATCATACATTTCTACTGACAGATGGGGAAATTACATGATTTGTGGGGGAAAAATTGCTGTCAGTCAGCACACAAAAGTGAATACATGTGATGTTTTCAGCCAGCTTTGTGTCTGAATCAAATTTTAGACAAGTTGTTGTTTTATTTTGAAAGGAGACCAGATTGTGTTTTTGGAGTAATATATATTTTAATCAGTGTTTCTATGCAGAGAAAAACAAAGCTATAGCACCATTTGGATGTATCTCTAGAGGAGGCAGGATGGTTTGAACATTAGCTGCACTTGTAAGTGGTTTCAGCAGCATCTGGAGCACGTACAGCATGTGGACAGTTTCTCATAGCAATTACCAACTGTTTTTCTGCAAACCTGCTGGTCCTCCTGTGGTTTACATCTCACTTGGGGTGATGTCCTTGTAATTTAAAGTGGACGGATTTTGTCTGCAGACAGAGCAGTGTCTCCTGTTCAGCCGAATTGAGCACTTGAATTGAACATTTTTGTGCTTGCTGTAAAAAAAAAAAATTGGTGTAAATCCAATTTTTTTTATTATTATTATTCTGGCAAAAACATGTTAATGCATTCATGATTTATTGGTTGTTATTTTATCTATTTGGAAACCAACATGAAAACCATCAGAAGAGCAAGGGTTACAGTGTTACAGACATGATTTGCCAGGGCTCACTGGTTAGCATGCTAGTGACACTTTAATTGATATATTTTACTGATATATCAATGATATAACATCACAATTGTTAAAGTTAATGATTTAACCTAAGGTTTATAGTTTGGTTACATAAAAAGCGATTTGATGAAGAAGGTGAAAGCTTTTGTTGGTGTCAGACTTAGAGGTAGTTCATACAAACATATGTATCACAGATTTGATTCTATATTTTGCACAAGCACTAATCCTCAGGAAATGCATGGTTACACTTTGATCAATGTGTGTGTTGTGTAAGCATGTTTGTTAAGTTTCTGTGTTGGTGGTTTGACGTCAGTTTATTTTATCACATCCTTGCTACAGCATCACCCAAAAAAAAACCCTGGGGCTCTTCGATCAGAATGATCATGAGGTGTGAAAGTGTGGTTTTGACATTCAATAGCTCACACTGCTCATACCTCTTACCTCAGTAACAGTGGGGTAGCACTTACGGAAATGTGTAGACAATTGACACCTGTAAGTGTTTATAAGGACTGTTGAGAAATGTTACACCATGTTTACGTAACCTAGAAAACAGCAGCAAAAAATAAACTGCCGCTCTACAGTATTGGCAGCAGCCTCTTATCAAAATATGAATCATTATTATAAAATATTTAACCTGTTGCTTATCATTTCATACAATTTTGACAATTTCTCCTAAGATTTGGAGTTTTTATAGTAGTATGTATGTTATTAGTTCTGAGTCATGAGGATTCTGCATTGATCGTTGTGCTGCTTTACAGAATAAAGAATTCAGTAAGGCTCATAATGATGGAGAGAGAGGGGGTGAAGGAGTTAATGAGTGCTACAAGCACAGCTACAGGGAAACAAGTGTTGTCTGCTACACATGAGAGCAGGTAAATCAAATTACCAGCTGAATAATATTGCATGCAATAACATGTGAAATGTCACGGCCACAGCCTGCTCTGGCCTTGCAGCTCTCACCTTATTGGCTGCTAAGAAGTCCCTCATGGAGATCATCTCCCCAGACATCCTGCGGCCAGTGTCAGTCTCGCTCTCATTGATGGCGTCTGTCTCTATGGAGGGGTCCCTGCGGGTGCGCAGGTGACCCGGGGCCACCACGTTCCGTCTGGGATGGCGGTGCGGGTGGTGACCCCTCCTGGGGAAACAGCAGCGGCAGGGGGCCTCCAGCCTCCTGAGCAGCCAGTTGAGGACCTGCTTGATGACGATGGAGATGACGTTGAAGAGAGAGTAGATGCAGCAGACGCCGGTGAGGATGAAGAAGAAGTTGCCCAGCCGGTACGCGGCCGTGGCGTGGCCCTCGTAGACGACGCGCTGGCTGCTCACCATATCTCCAAAACCGATGGTGCTGAAGGCCACGAAACAGAAGTAGAGGGAGTCCAGGTAGCCCCAGCCCTCGGCCGCCGAGTACATGAAGGAAGCGCAGCAGGACACCAGGATGGCTGCGGCTCCCAGGATGAGCATGACGCAGTAGACCGAAGGCTTCCAGCCAGACAGGTCCTCCGCTTTCCCACCGCCTCCTGCAGCTCCACCCGCTCTGTTCCCCTCGGACACTTGCCGGCCATTCTGAGGGAGCACGGCCTTGTTGTGGCGTCGCTCGTGACAGGACTTGAGGACGACGGCGATGACGGTGATGACTCGCTCCAGAAAGAGGTTAAAGAAGAGGATGGTGGCCGCACAGCCGAGCAGGCCGTAGAACATCAGGAAGACTTTTCCTCCAATAGTGGCAGGAGTAGTCATACCAAACCCTGGAGACACACAACAAATATGGAGTCAGTAGAAGATCACACACTGGAACAGGAGTTTCGAGGTTAAATGAAGAGAATGTGAAGAGGAGAGGCTGAAATTCCCCAATATTGAGTCCTTGAATGAACTATAGCACCTTTGAACAAAATGAGAGAGTAAAATAATTACTTTACATAAAAGCATTAGATTCACTTAAGTCTTACTCAGTGCTAGTCTGCCGTACACACACTTAAGTGCTCTATGGACATGAATGGATTATTTTCTTGGAGATGAAGGTGGTAATTGCCTCCATCTTATTTTATTCACCTTTAAGACCAAACTTACGTCTTTTTTTGTCATTAACAAAGATGGCTAGGCGAATTACTGATCTCTCCCTGGAAGTGAATAATATAGTCACACAACAGCTTCACTCCACTATGTTGCCATTAGTGATGCTCCTCTCTCTCTCTCTCTCTCTCTCTCTCTCTCTCTCTCTCTGTCACTCACTATAGTCTGAGGTGTTTTCAGTTTAAGCACATCACCACAATCAATTCCAATGTGTCTCTTAATGAGTCAGTTGTTTGACAACTAAAAGACTCAGTTGAGCCATTTCCCATATTGATAAGTTTTCTCATATTTCCAAAAAATCAAGTCCAAGTGCCTGGGGGAACTGAAACTTTCTTTTTTTCTTGAGAATGGGCAGATGAACAAAGTGAGGAGGCTTCCTATTGACTGCAGTCATGTATCTTTTACATCCCTCCCTCAGCAATGAAAGCTCAATAAAGGGCCATCTGTCTGCCTCCTCTCCTTTTCCTCCCATTTATTACATTGTTGAAAATCTGAACATTTATAATTCTCATGCTGATTGCCGTTAGATGAGCAGTGTGCCAAATTGTCTGTTGTCAGGTTTAGCAGCCGTAAAGTCTTACAACACCAGCTCTTTCTCTGTAGAAAAACAAAGAGGAATATTTCCAGCGTCATGAAAAGCATAGTCTGCAGCAAGGCTAATTGCCAGTGTGCCACAGGCAGGCTTCTTGTGGAGGATTTGATTGCCTCCACATTCAAATCGGTTCTCAAGGTGCTAATTGAGCTGGAGTTTTTCTTCCAAATACGGCGATAAAGCCAAATGAGCTGGATTTTATCGGTGTGTTTTTCTTTCCATCTTGTTTTGTTCGGCCCGCTTAAATGCAATGTTTATGAGTCATTTAACCTGTTTAATAAAATATACATCCCATAAAGGAAAGGGGAGAAAGAAGTGTGCTACTGTGTCAGTCTGACATCTGTCAGGATGGCTGTGGAACAAAAGCTGTGAGCATAGTGGGTGTTAATGAAGGTGCAGGACTGTGCGACTCATTCCTGACATTTTCCTCCTGAACACAGCCACACTCACTCAAGAAAAACATTTCAACTAGTGCAATGTCATTTTGGGAAACATACTGAAAAGATGACTGATAGCACCAAATGTCTGTACAGTAAATATAACCAACAGCTAGCTGCCAACACAAATACAGGAATACAGGGAAACCATAGCTCGACTCTGACCTTTTAAGATAACTCTTCTTTCTGTATAGTGTTCGTGTTTTTCTTGTTGTCCCGTTCTGTATACCCATTGTAACAATTTTCTTCAAAAAATATCCAATATCATGGAAGCATGCTTATCTGTCTCAGGAGTTTGATAAGTAAGCAGACTGGTACCATATTTAGACTACCACTAGTCTAAATATGACCTAGAGCCAGCAGTGGATTAGCTTACTGGAAAACAAAACAAAGATCAACAGCTGCCAGGTCCATATTATCTTTTCTCTCACTTTGTACTCTCGCAAACAATATAATTTAATATGGAAACTGTGGATTCTACTGTACAATGTCTTGATTATGTTGGATTATGCCGTGACCACCTCATTTAATTATTTCAGTGTCTTTACTGAGAAACCATGTTCTTATGGTGAGTTTGGCAGAACAGATGGGTTTACATAATGCATTGAGATATGGCAGTGGAGAAGAAGCCATTCATTCATTCATTCATTCATTCATTCATTCATCCATTCGTTTGCCATAGTGCTTAATCCTTCAGTGCAGGACAAGTACACAGTGGACAGGTCTCCAGGCCAGGGCTGACACAGAGACAATCATCCACTCAACCTCACATTTGTGCAATTCAGAATTACAGTACCTGCATCCTTGGGTTGTGAGAGGAAGGCAGAGTACAACCAATAAGAACACCCATACTATCTAAACCTCACCCAGTGAGCCCATTAGGCTCAAATAAACAACCCTGCTTCAAGGATCTTTCTGGGCAAAATGCACCCAGCCGTAGTTAATTTCTTCCCATATTTCTGTATGTGCACAGGCTTCCACATTTGACTGTTTCTCAATTAACTTTTACTGTCTTCTCTGCAGTTTCATACCCATCCAAACTACAGAGATGCACCAGCTGCGACACACTTAATAAAACAAACATGTGGAGTGTGGTATCAACCTAGCAGCTGTAGGTGGCTTTGACAGTAAATCAGCCAATGCACAATGTATAATACATTTAGTGAAATGAAGTTCCCCTTTTCCAGTCTTGTTTACCCATTAGATATTGAAAGGATGCAGCACTCTCTTGTCCATCCTCCATGTATTCCTGGATCCAATAGCACTTTCCTAGAGGATGCAGAGTGATGCTGTGTTTGTGAAGGGCTTTACTCCAAAAACAATGAAAAAAAGATGAAAAGGATGAAGATTGCTACGGTTGAATACACTCAATTAAATGTAAGAAAATCTCTATCTCTCTCTCTCTCCTTCGCTTCAAACTGCTGGATTCAGAGAAACAAGCAGCACAGTACAGCATACAATGAGGACAATACTTCATACTTGCACTGCTGTAGCTGTAAACCACTTGTGATGGTGCGATGTGCGACTGTGGAGTGATTTGCCGGATCATTTCGAAACTGTCCGCATAGCCTACACAGAACAACAATGCTCTCTCTCTCTCTCCCCCCTCTCATGGGGAGGCTACTTGAGTAAAAGATGTGATGAGGTTTGTGTTTAAAAATCAGGATGTTATCGTCACTACTTACCAGAAGGACTGCAAGTACACCAGAGGAAATCTGTCTTGGAAATTGTCAGAGGCCTCAGGAATAATTGGATCAATCCTTGCAGTCACCTTTGTTTCTAGGCTGCGATCAGTCTAATCAATCTATAAAGAAACAGTCTAAAGGTAAAAGGAATTGATTTGTATGGGTGGGAAACTCCAGAGGTCCTGCGATACCATAATATCACGCTACTTGTGTCTTGATACGATATTATTGTGATTCAAATGATGTCTCTGGAAATGAAAACTTTGTTAACATCTGACTAATAATATATGCGATACAACATTGCCACATAAAATATCGCTCGATACTATGCTGTATGGATTTTTCCCTCCACCACTACCATACATTTGTATAATATGTGATCGCTGAGGATGGTGGCTGAACAAACCAAAGGTCCAGCATCACCACCCTCCTGATCTACATTGTGATCATCGAACCGTGGACTAACATACTGTAGGCCTACAGTGGCATGCAAAAGTTTGGTCAAAATATCTGTTCATGTGAACAGTGAAGCAAGTGGAAGATGAAATGATCTCCAAAAGGTGACACATCCCTTTACATTTTAAACAATATATGTTCTAAATGACAGAAAAGGAAAAGGTTTGGGCACCCCATAGTTAGTACCTAGTAGCGCCCCCCCCCCCCCCCCCCCCCCGGAAACTATCACAGCGTGTAGATCGTAAATATCTTGTCTGATACCTTAATTGGTCAAAGTTACATGTCTGAGAGCTCAAGCCTCCTGGGTTTCCCATTCTTTTGCAGGGGTGCTGCTTTGTTTCCCTTTTTCACTCTAAAATTGTAGAAAACAAAAATAATACACTGATATTGCTTAAAATACTGCAAAAGAGTTTCATGTTTAACTTTATGCCTTTTGGAGATCATTTCATCTTCCACTTGCTTAGATGTTCACATTAACAGAAATTTTGACCAGCGGTGACCAACATTTTGCATGCCACTGTACAGTACATTCAAAATCACTATAATTATAGAGGTTGAAATGACACTAACCCACCCTGAGAAGTGAGCACCTGAATGTGCAGAGGTGTCAATAACAGAGGTTTCAGCGCTGTTCCCTACAACCATGGCTTTATCGTCACGCTGACTCAGACACCTGCCTGGGCTGAAACTGACAACAGATTGTCAGGGATGAATCTGGCTTTTGCAATATTACTTTTTTGTTGTTGCAGCCAGAGAAACAGAGGGCAGGGACTAATGCCTCAAAATGAAACTCATCCATGGTCAGAGAGGAGATCTGTCAGACAAACACAGGTGGAACTAATTACATTAATTACGGCTTCATTATGATCAGCTGTGTGCTACAGCCAGGGATCACTGCCCGTATGGTTTATTAGTGGGGGTGGGGGGAGTCCATAACTCACAATGATATATTTGCCTGGCCTCTCTCTACTTTTTATCTGTTTTGTGTGGAAGTTTAAAACCTGTAACTTGCTTCCTCACCAGAAATCAAATGTGAACGAGTGAGAATGCTTTGTGTCATAGAAACTGAGTGACCCACAGCCTTGAGTTTGTTACAGTAGGCTGTTTGAACAGTGTGAAAGAGCTGCCTGTGTGTGAGTTATAGGTTGGTGGGAAAGCAAGAAGCTGCAAAGACACACAACATGCTCACACACACATAGGGTTTTATGTAGGTTTTTTGGTAACACTTTACTTGAAGGTCTCATCATAGGAGTAGCATGACACTGTCATAAAAGTGACATGTCACAGTCATGAACATGTCATAAACCTTATGTCAATTTCATAACACCCGGTTTTGTAGGGTTAGGGTTAACTGAATGACACTTAATAACAACGTTATGATAATCATAATGTAACCCTCTTATGACAGTGTCATCACTCTTATGATGAGACCTTTAAATAAAGTGTTACCTCTTTTGTTATTGTGGTCACTTTTTGTTTTGCCACTTTAATTTATAACCACTGTGCACCACTGAGTTTATGTTTTTTGATTTGGGATGATGATTTATATGTATTGTAAAGATTGAATGTAAGTTTTTGTTGGCTTGTATTGTCTTATTCATGTCGTGATTGTAAATGTTTGGTTACTTAAATGTGGACCCCAGTAACATATAGCGGTGCTCTAGACAGTTAATGGGGATCCTCACAAATAGAACAACAGGCAAATTATCCTCGGACAGAGGTCTAAGTGAATGTGTTTTTGGAAAACATGCATCCTGCATGGCAGCTTTTCTTTTCTTTTTCTTTTTTAAAGCGCCTGTTCATTCTTCATCTCACCAATGGTTGACACCACAGTTCCCACGAAGTAAAAAGCGCCGGTGAAGTCCCATCGAGGTCTGATCGTGTCCACGCGGATGCCGGCTACGTTCGCCTCCTCGTAGTTCCTGAGGAAGTTGTTGAGGTCCTTCTTGCTCAGGTTGTATTTCTGGCTGAAATGCTCAAACCTCTGCGCCCAGCGCTCCTTCGCCTCTCGCTCCTTTGGCTGCTCCAGCGCAGAGAAGACCGCCGCGCCACAGACCAGATAGATGACGATGAACAGCGCCAGTAGCAGGAACCGAGCGTTATCCTCGTTTATTGGACCGGAGCCGCAGCAGCAGCCGCTCCTACATGCCATTATGTTGCTGTAGTCACCGTGGTGCCGTTGCAGTGAGGGACCTGTGGCATGGTGGTCTCGAGGCTGAACGCGCGGTCCTCGGGAGAAACGTTTAAAAAGAAAAAAAAAAAATACAAAAGAAAAGTAACGTGCAAGAAAATAGTCGGTGAGGTTATAATGGAGCAGTATCAAGGCAGTGGATTTGGCATTTTGCCAGCAGGAATCTGCACCATCCGGAGTCCAAACCGTTCACGCAAACTCGTCCGTTAACGACTTCTCAGTTCATCTCTACCGACTGTACTCTGTGGTGCAGGTTGCCAAGGTGCTCAGAGAGGAGGAGAGATCAGCGCAGCAACCTGTGGATGCGGAGAGTCGTGCTGTTGAGCGCTGTGATCCTGCCTCTCTAAAGCGTAGTCTCCACCCCAGAGCGCGCCTTTTTACGCACCGCGGAATAACCACCAATATAAGAATGTACAGTACAGTCTCCGTCCAGTTCTCACCGTTTTTCGAAGTCTATCTTTGCAAATCTACTGCTTCCAGAGCTCGCTTTCCCATCTCAGCCCGTAAAAAGTCATCATAGGAGCCCGTAGAGTGATAATGAGCTCCAAAACGACCCGAGAATGTTCGACCTGACCCCAGCTTGGGATGTTTGATTCTGACAATATGGAGCGCGTTTGCATAGTGAGATCAATACCACTTGACCTTTCAGAGCTCTGATGAGGGATTCATGCTCCTGCCCATGCTTACCCGGGGACGATGTGAGCAAATGTCACAACGGAATGACGGCTGGAGATAAATTATTCAGGATCACAGGGACAACAAAAAGCTATTTCTGTAATATGGGGAATTTAACACAACGATGACGAGTGCAAGGCCATTTCAGCACCATGGACAGAGCGCTGGGTCACACCTAAGCTTTTATTTTTTGGAAATACCAAAGTACTTACCTACATTAAACTACTTAGAAAATCAATTTAAATGTGCTCAAAGTAAACCAGAAAGTGTCCACTGGACCAGCCATTAACATTTTGTACTCCTTAAAGCCCAGATAAGACTTTGGGTTTCAAAGTGAGTTGTAATAGGGCAGGCATCACTGGGACACCTACTTGATGCATAAATTATATTATGAATTCTGAATATGTGGTGCAACATTAGGCTACTTTGAAGTAAGTAATATATGCAGCAATGTTAATATTCAATTCAAGATTTCAACTGACACAGTCAGAATTAATTTGAAACAATAACTAAAGTGGACATTTTGGAACTACCCTTACTGACAAGTGCAGTACCACAAGCTGATGTTACAAAATTCATCATTAGAAAATTATACCATGGGATATATTCAACATTAGTTCCAGACTCTACACTTAAATCTAAGGGCTCTCTGGAATTAATGCACTGCGACATAACAACCACCTGCCTTTCAATGGCAGCTCATCAGCTTGGATTATTCCTGGTGATTGTCCCTGATCGTGGGCTACAGCAAGACAGGAGTGCCAGCAAAATCTTTGAAAACTCAACATTAGAATTACTGTTTAAGGAAGCAGACCAATCTTTCTCTGCCATGCACGGGTCATATGACTGTAAATGAGGTTTTATTCTGAAATATTCTAAACGTAACCATGCTGACTGATATTTGCAGAAGCTACAGGCTGACTGATATAACAGCCATTCCTCTGTCAAATTAGATTCATGACCAATTTATAAAAGTAAGACTGAAGGAATGGTAGGTAAAGTCAATAAAATGGGTCAATTTGACATTAATAAGAAACACAGTGATGATATAAGACAAATGCCTGAACAGAGAAGTTATATTTTCTGAATAATTGGTGTATGAAGCCTGGTAGTTATACACAAAGGAGGTAAATAACACATTTTATGGATGTTTGAAGTCAGGGAACAGTTATTCTGATCGTTAAACATGAAGGAGCAATTGATAAATAGAGAAAACACCTCATAAAACAATACACCAGTGAAAGCAAACAATGGACTATATTATTTTCTGTCCACATGACTTGCAGCCACCTTGCTACTGATTTTATAGACTGGACTAAATCCATACCACACTGGAAAGTATTGATATTTCATGGGCAATTGGTTGTAGATTAGTGTTGACCTGAGTGTTGCTGTCAAAAGGTAGAACAAGTAATGAAACTTTAAAATGTACATGACACTGAAACAAAATGTTCAATCCCACACACTCACTGAAGGTTACACAACACTATTAATTCTGCTGTTTCTTATTTACAAATAACTCAGTTGATACAGTAAGGGTTATGATACTCTCTAGTCTCTACTGCTGTATAGTTTATATTATTATAGTGTTGTAAAAGTATAATATGGTGGATAGTATAATTAAATGTGTTAAATTTAGATAGTGAGAGGTTTTATGTGGTCAGGTTTAAGACGATAAGAAAACAGAAAATAGTTTGATTAATTTCTTCATGAGCCTGGTTTTGTGGAAATTGCTGAAACTCCATAGAGATGGACAGTCAAGTTATCCACAGCCTCTAGTCTCCTGTTGTTGATAGAAGAGGAGTTATTTCCTAAAAGTGATGATAAAAGTAGAACAACTGTGTGCAGCTCTAATCTTTGCTCTTACTGAAGACCTTAGTTTCTTTTTCCTTTCAGCTCTTCTTTGACCCTCTAGACTTCCAAGTGTTGCTAGTACCTGGATATGTATAAATATCAGGTTAATTTCCCATTTGGTTCTTTATTTCACAAAGATTATTGGACTGGTGGTTTTATTAATAATATAAATCATAGTAGACAGATGGATATTGAGCTTCCCGTTAATTCTGTGTACCCTGCAGATATGGACTCAATCCAGTTCAGTTTCAGCAGAAAATGTTTTATTAATGGTTCATGACTTGTTTCAATACACATCTATTGATGGAGACATGAGCCACACCCCTTTCCACACTGCTTTAAATGACTGTTGTCTATAATTAGATGTTTAATGCTAATTTATGAGATAGTAACATGGCTCTGTGTACATACACTATATATTCATGTTTGTGCATGTATGGCCTCAATTATTGTCATTAATTGTCTGGGCATTCACAAGAATGTGTGTGAGTCTGCATATGCCATTTGCTTATTTATGCATGCACACAACCACATACAATATTTTCTGTATGTGGCTTTGATGCTGTTGCCTACAATAGTTACCTCTTTCTTTAGAGAAATTGCTTACAGCCTATACGTGGCCTCATTTTGTACAGCCTTCACCTGCCATGGAAAATAGGCCTTGGTAGAAGAATATACGATTTTCTGAGGACAGAATACCATATTTCAAGCAATCTACACACTCTTGTTCTGTTTTTATCAGTAGGCACTTTTCCAAAGTTTGGTGCCAATCCACAGTGCCACGTTTTTTTTTTTTCTTATAAAATAATAGTTTGATATACCATGTGAAAGACTTGAGTGGTAAACGGCCTCCCATCTAACTCAGTCATCAAGCTAATGAGCATATTTTTAAAAATGCTGAATGATTCTCTTATGTTGAAGTCAAATTTCAACAATCAAATGCAGGCACAATTCATTAACAGAATTAATATTTTAATTAGCGTTTGAGAAAGTCAAAAACATACAAACAAGCAAGTAAAGCTACATTTTGAAGGTTGCATGTTTTGTTTTGATATCCATAAAAAGATCTATTTTGCGGGCATGAGGAAAAGAAGCTCTGATCCTGTCCTGACTGGCAGACTGTTATCTCGACACAAGCAATGTGTTTTTTGTTTTTTTTTTGGAGTGAGATACATTGACAAAAGTAAAGCAGCTTTATAATCCAAAAGACATCAAAGTCCTCAGGTCTTGGACAGTACTTAATTCTACATTTGATAAAATGCCTCTGCTGCTGGGTCTGGGGACTATGAGGTTGAACAGACGTGTGACCCACTCCTCATCTCTGCTTGAGGCCAGTCGAGGTGAATTTTACAGCTTCTTAGATTACACTCTTACATCTGTGACAAGATGCATTGTGGATATTTGTGGATTCTAGGTTTTGAAAACAAAGAACATTACCACACTAAATTTGAAGGATTTTGTCTTCTTTCCTCTCCTGATTCGGGTTTTAGTAACAAATCCATCAATATGAAACTTGCTTTCCATAAGGAGTAATATCTCAAAAAAAAAAAACTAAACAAATCCTATCGTGTGTTTTCATTAAAACCATATATACAGTCATCAATGTGGTAACTCAACAACTGAGTCTCTGAGAGGGACATTTTGGGGTTTTTCATTTATAAAAGACGCTGAAGCAAGTAATCGTTTTATGAAATTTACTGTTGTTTGCTCTGGTAGGTATGAGATCCGTTTCCATGGAAATACATTTTGAATATTCAAATATGGGTTATTCATGAGCTGAAAGTTAACATATTTTGTGACCACACATTACAAACTGATGTAACATAATTCGTTGATGTAATGATACTGTTCCAGCTTCACTACTGGCTGTTATGACTTAGTCTGGCAAGGTCACAGCCATTTGTCATCAGCCTCTGCTTCTGTCAGAGAGCACTTCACCTCATTTCGCCCTGGCTTATAAGCAGCATCATTAAGCCAGTGCTCTAATCATTTACACACAAACATACACGCGCATACACATATACAAGCAGGACCCTATTTTAAGCTCTTGGGTCCACAAGCATCCACACTGCTGAATCGTCCTCAAGCAAGACAATGGACCTCTGCATATCTCTAGCAGCTTTAGGCTTTAGCTGTTTTTTGAAGCTGACCGTAACCTTTGATCTCCCAGTGGAGGGAGAAAGAAAATAGAAATTCTTGTAGAGCAGTGGGCATTATTAAAAATTTTGAACATACTAAGTCACCCTTTTAGAAAAAAAACTGAACTTCAGCTTCACTGTCTTATATAATCAAAAAAATATAATTAAAACCTTGAAGAGAATCCAATCAAGTTTTTTGTCTTTGCCTTTAAACTGATTATAGACCACACTGTGTTAAAATCAAAAGCAAAAATGTAAATAGTTAAAGCACAACCTCCACTGAGTTCTAAAAATGGTTTGAAGTATCTTGAATAATGAATTCCATCAAACAGCCAAACTGTAGAGATCTGCTCCTGCCTCCTGCAGGTATCTCACACTGAAATTCATTCTTTCAGGAAAAGAATCGCTCTGACTGGGCACACAGAAAGAACAGTTCAATGCTCATTTATCTTAAGGCCTTCCCTGCTTAAAAAAGTGGGTGGGCGGCATCACCAGATGTTTGGCTGAGTTTAGAGCAGCCCCGTGTAAAACAACACCAGCAATGCAGCTGTTGGCTCTAGCAAAAACAACAACAAAAAAAAGGCAAGGTCAATCTGACAAAAGTCGAACTGGGCCAAACTTTTGCTGCAATGCAACAAAACATCATCCAGCGAGACTCAGAGGTCGCCAACTGGAATACATGGAAGCACACTCCTTCCAGACACCCCTCACCCCCCCAACGCTGGTTTGAACCTTTGACACCAGACTGCACAGCTAGAAGATTTGCAGCATGACAACTTGTGAGATCGGCTTTCTGTAACCTGCTCTGCTGTGACTGTTATTCAGAGAAGAGACAGGCTTTGACCTTGTCCTCAATGCAGTTTGGTATAATAGGCCTGTGTGGATGTGGTAGACATCAGTAGGAGTCTGTTCCCTGGCTCTGTGTAAAAACATAAAGTTAAGTCGGTGAGACTGACAATAAAATGTGTCTTTATTCATCACTTATACTATTATGGATAGTGCAGTGTTTTGCCCTTTTTGACCTTCAGACTTAGATTTATTACTCAACTCACTGCTATTACAATTGGATATGTTCTGGGATATATGTGCGTGATGTATGTTTTGAGATATCATGTATTCTATTTTAGTACTTGAACGCACATAACCTGATGTGTGTGAACAATACATGAAGCCAGATAGTCTGACTATAGCCTGCTAAACAAGAACAAGATGAAACTGCTGAGTCCTCAGCACACACATGTTGCTTATCACATTCTGAGAACATGCATGGACAGTGGCTGGCCTGTCCACGTTACGGGTAACTGGCCAATTATATTACTTTTGTACGAAAGACTTCTCTGGTTTGTTCTTGGGCTTCCAATATAAGACTCGGGATAACACTGCTTCAAGGATCATATTTCATGTCATGACAGAACCTAAAGCAACACAACCCTTTGCTCTAAAGTGCAGGGTTGTTCTCAGGTTTGTTAGTTAAAGAGACCCCGAGGAGGTATAGGTTATAAAAGAGTCTGATATTAATGTGGACGAATCTACATTACCCACACTTGCGTCCATTTTCAAAACCGTTTTGTCTTTATAGTTATTTTGATATTATTTGGCCGACTCGCCCAGCATTTCCTACTTTCGGTTTCCCGGACGCTGCCCAGCGGATCATGGGAATAACGCCGCTGGATCGCTAGTTGGCATTGTTTATGGTCGGAACTACGACGGTATCTGATCATCTTCGAACCTCCAACTTTCGTTCTTGATTAATGAAAACATTGGCAAATGTTTTCGCTTTTGTCCATCTTGCGCCGGTCCAAGAATTTCACCGTGCGCACGATCCCTTTAATCAGTAAGAGTTCTGTTGTATAGAGTGGATAAACAAATAACAATTAGGTACAGAGCACCACGTTGTGGAGCTCTGTCTTTATTAAAGCAGATGTAAGCGGAATATTGTGTTAATATAAGTCTTAAATAGTTATATCTTCCGACAGCAATCAGAGTGTTTGGTCTGAAACACGGGTCTGTCAGTCACTCTGCTCTGCTGTAAGCCGAGGAGAAAACTTTCCTTGTATCCTACAACCTTTATCCAATGAGGAGAGAGAACGGCATAAAGGGCTGTGTGTGCAGCCAAGGGATGCGCGTGAATGTGGTGACGTAGGGACGAGGGCGGGGGCTGCTAACTCCATCGGCTGACAAGAAGTTAGCCAAAACCACCGGATCGCTTACTTCTGCTTTAATTAAATATTGTGACCTATGTATGTCTCATAAAGTTCAAATACACAAATAACTAGCCAAAGCATCTGCATTTACTTGTTCACCCAACACTATACAGTATAGTATTTGAGCTGTCATTATGGTTTTCTTTGGGCAGTGCTGTATCCCTGCTTTTGATTAATTTTGACTGTGCTTTGTGAGTGTAGATGTGTTTGTGCTTTTCTCTTAAGTGGACAACAACAGAGCAAATGAAACTCTTATTCCATTTTAACCAAATCACAAAATTCAATTCAGTTTTGGCTAATACATTTACAGCACGCATCTCTCTCTCTCTCTCTCTCTATCCCAACTCTCTCTTTTTCTCTCTCTCTATCCCCCCTCTCTCGTTTTCTCTCTGTGATAGAGAGACATTGAGCATGGGGGTAACCATAGTAACTAAAAACTAGGTTATAAAGTACTGTATATAAACAACAGTAAAGTGCACAGGAGCGTACAACGACTGTACAGATCTCAGACAGTCAATATTCTATCAACTAGATGTTCCAGGGAGAAACGTTGAATATAAAGTGTTTTTTGTTTGTCAGGATATAGTCAGTGTCTGACTGTGTCTGAGAGTCGCCTTTGTCTCTGCCTCTAATTTCTTTATCTGATTCTCCCACTGCTTTCACAGCTCATACGCAACCTCGCGGTTATATTCCATGGGCTTCAGCCATACACAAACCTACTGTATGTGTCAGACCAATGTGGACATGGACTACATTAGAGGTGGTTATGATACTCTGTCCAGCTCTTATATACACAGCCTCCTCCACTGACTCTTATATTACACACTGAAATTAGACATGCAGCAGAAAGCATATAGCAGAGACTCTGGGCCCATAAATATCAGAATGTATTTTTTCCAAAGCCTGCTTTTATTACAGACATACCCGCATCATTCGGCTGCACTGTCAGTCAAGGCAAATAGGCCAGGGCTGTTATGTGATTGGATGTCAGTGTTGTCTGAATAAGCATAACCGTAATTCCTATTCTTTATCTGTCAGTCCTCACTAACAGATAAAGGATGAATTATTCAGTATGGTACATATCCAGAGAAGATCATTGTCCACTTACTATTAAAACACACCAGACTCACTGTTCCATTATATCCATGAATTTGGGCGTTATGTTTTTTATTCCAAGTCAACACCTACTTACACTTCGTTATTGTAAATGCTCTAGCCGAAAAAGATATTAATCCCCAGCTGAAAATAGTCCTTGAAAAGATGTATCAGAAAGTTTTTTTTTGTCAGAGAATTTATATTTGTGACACGTTTTCTTTGTTACCATGTGGGAGTGTAGCTCAAGAGAAAGTCAGATAAACTCTCCTTCAGATGACATGAACAGGCAGGTGTGCAAAACAAGGTAATTTTGAATTCTGTCAGGACCACTATGTCAAAAATAATATTTATTTACTTGCACAAGTTTAATTTGGCGGTATGGTACTGTTGGACCCCCTGCTCTTCCACGCGCTTGCGTGGAAAGCCTGAGGCAGGAAGAGCACCTCCCTGCCCTTCACGAGCCATCATGAACGGGATAAGCAGGGAGCGCAGCAGCAAAGAAAACCCAGACAGAGCAGAGCAACCAACATGTACAATGACAGGAGGAGCTGGGGCGGAGGTGGGTTGCAAAAAAGCCGGCAGAGGAAGCAGCAGCAGGACTAGAAATGCATTGCTGGTTTGGTGTTTTCATGGGATTTGTTGACAATAAAATGTAATTAAAGTAGATTTATCCATTTATTTGCAGATCATGTAATGAATAAAATATGAATTTAAAGAGTTAAGAAACTGTTACATAAAACATTCAAACATTCATACAGTTGCTTGTTCAAGTTGAAAAACTCACACAAACCTGTTGCAGCTGCGGTTGTGGCTTGAGATAAAAAATATTGATTAACAGACTGAAGTTTAGGGTGCACAAGAAAAGTCTCCCACTTTTATTTGCCGTGGCTTCAGATGATGGCTTTAATTTTCTCTGAGGCGAATTCTTCTAGGTTTTTTATTTTTTTATTTTAACCTTTTGTGATGTAAATGACTAAATATGCTCGTGTGGAAACCTCAATAACTGGACCGGCGTGTTGAACTGAAAGCAGCGAGCTCCTTCTCTATTGCACAGGAGTTGTATCAGCAGCCAAACAGAGCTGGGATTAGTTTTGAGCCAATTAGCGGCTTTGTGCGCTATGGCAGCTGTGTATGTGTATGTGTGTGTATGTCTGTGGGGGGAAAGCATATAGACATGTCTCTGTGCATATCTTTACATATTTATGTGCGTCTGCTTATTCATGAGAGGTTTTTCTTTGAGAGAAGTGTGTGACTGCATACAAGTTTGGGTGTTGTTGGTGAATATGTGCAAGGCCTTTATCTCCAGTGCCTTTGATGCTCATATAGCCTTCTCCTGTCTTTTGTGAAACACTGGATGGGGAGGGGTTGGGTGGGGGGGGCTTGGGGGGGACTGCAGGCTCTTAAGTACACTGTAATTGGTACGGGAGGAATAATGAGGTTGTTGCATTTGAGGAGGAGTGATGGGCAGGAGAGACAGAGGAGCTGTGATAACAAAGCTAAATTGGAGAGACCTGTCCTCCATCCTGGCCCCACGCCATCGCTGGAGTCAAGGAAGTGATTTGTCATCCCCCGGGAAGGTGATGACAGCTGATCTGTGGTCGGTCACCCTGACTGATGAAACGTCTCCCACCTCTGCGGGAGGTTCATTTTGTCTTATTTGAAAAGCAGCAAATACTTCAAACAGGACCCAGCATGCTCTGCTATGAGCTCCCCATTAGAACAACCAGCGCCGTGCCGGCAGTGTCAGGTTATTGCCACATGCGATGGAGCTACAGTAATCAACGGTCTCTGCCACATCTATGGACAGTATCGATGTTTTAAAAAGTTGTGTGTACCTATTTTTAGCCATGCTACCATCTTTGCGCTGACTATTCCGTGTTGAGGTGTTAGACCATATCACAGCTGATACAAACAGAGGCTCCAATGTTGCACCGTGGCTGACCTGCTCCCTGGAAATATCCCAATTTTTACCTGTGAATTAAAAACAGGTCAGAGAGAGAGGCAGACGTCTTGGCCGGCCTCTGGCTTCAAAAGTGAGGAGTCGCCACCATTTTGTCATTTTTCAATGGTGGTACATCTGATCTAAGTATACTTTTGTACTCATGACAGTTAAAGCAGAAGTAAGCGGAATATTTGTGTTAATATAAGTCTTAAATAGTTATATCTTCTGACAGCAATCACTTCTATAGAGTGTTTGGTCTGAAACACGGGTCTGTCAGTCACTCTGCTCTGCTGTAAGCCGAGGAGAAAACTTTCCTTGTATCCTACAACCTTTATCCAATGAGGAGAGAGAACGGCATAAAGGGGCGGTCCTCTCTGTGTGTGCAGCCAAGGGATGCATGTGAATGTGGTGACGTAGGGACGAGGGCGGGGACTGCTAACTCCATCTGCTGACAAGAAGTTAGCCAAAACCACCGGATCGCTTACTTCTGCTTTAAAGGGACAAGGAGAGGTTTCTATTCGGTTATAAAAAAGTCTCACGTTAATGTGGATGAATCTCCGCTACCCACACTTGTTAATGGCTCCATTTTCGATAAATATATCGTTCTGTCTCTATCGTTATTTTGTTATTATTAGTGGTGGCGGAAATGCTGGTCGAGCAGACCAGCGTTTCCTTCGTGGCGAGTCATGAGAATAATGCAGCCGAATCGCCGTTTATGGTCGGAACTACGACGGTATGTGAACCTCTTTGAACCTCTGACTTTAATTATTGATGAATGAAAACATGAGTCAATCTTGCGCCGGTCAAAGAATTTTACGGTGCGCGTGGAGGCTCATAAATGTAGTGTGAAAACGCTTCGCTTTTCCAAAACTCCTCGTTGTCCCTTTAAACCGTTGATAAATAATTTTAAAAAAACTAACAAATTAATTTCTTGGTGTGTATTGGCAAGAATCTGCAGATAGATGTGTATCACGATACAGGGGCAGTGATATGATATATTGCAATCTATTTATCTATATATTTATTTTTTGACTGCTAAGTTAGCTAACGCTGTGTCGATGTGCTGAATGACTGCTGCCAACCATCAGTCAGAGTTCTGAATGCAACGCAAAAACGAACCACTGCCATTAAAGGCTGCCCGTAGATGTTAATAAAAAGTCAATACAGTGATTTTGAATATTGATACATTGATTGGAATGGCAAAAACATCTAAATTATTATGTGTTGGTTGTAAGTCAGGATTGTCAGCAATAAGAGTGTTTGGGTTGTGACACATGGCATTCAGACCAAGAGAGAACAGGGTTGTTTCCTCCTATCACACACAAATTGCCCTGTTTTAATAGTTACATGGTCAAAATACATAAAAAGTGGAAATGTCTCCTTTTTATTTTATAGATTAAGAATGTTGGATATAGAACTAGAAACTGGAAATGAATGCAGCTCTCATTCAAGAAATGTACTCATCTTTTTATAGGGACTATTGTGAATGGTCAGTCTGCTCATGTTCTCTCCTGATCCCAGTGAAAGTTATTAAAACTGAAGCCAACACTGATAAGTTAAAGAAATATTCCCACAAGTCTTTATTCATACACATACAGCCAGTGTTTTACAAGTGTGTGTGTAGCCCACTGTTGCTTTTAATCAGTGAAGAGAGAGAGAAAATTAAAGAGTCACTGTGCAATATGATTAAAGCATAATACAGCCCAATCATGTGTAGGCCTGTCACAATTATTATGTAACTGCCTGATCGCAATTATTTAAGCTGACCGCAATCATTTTGCATAATGGTTCAAATAGTTTCCATTCATCTGTATAAAAACAGCTGGATGAAACTAACAGAAAAGTCCTATTTCTATCATCACTCTCCACCGTTTGAGGTTTGACGGGTCCTGCTATGGTTTCATTAGTGGAACGCCACAAACTGTTTATCTGGAGGCTCTTCATTTCTAATATTTGATGGCCGCATTTCGATCATGGATTATTTGCAAAGCCTAAAGGCAAACAGAAATGCAGTTTTTATTAATATGTTCCAATGTGTAATTCCAATAAATGGCTCTTCCTCTTCTTCTTTTCTTCTTCCTCTCCTTCTTTTTGTGTGTATTATTAAACTATGTTTAGGCTAGGTGGCATGAAACGATCAGGAAAAGAAAATTACATTGGTAATCGAAATTATTTGTATGGCAATTTCAAAATTTCATGATTGTGACACAACACAACAGACATGTCCTGTGATTTTCTATGATTATATTTATTCTAATATAATATTTCCACCCCATTTAATATGAAAGGAGGCCCCGATATCCCTTTTACACTGCTGACTCATGCGCATGATCCTTAACATGAACTCTTCAGATTCAGTCTTTTTCTCGTGGTTAAGTAGGTGCTGATGGTTTTTTGGTTTCATTGCTCCTTTTTGTTACACAGCTCGATGGATGTTACCATTAAATAAAGTTAGCGTGGCTCTTTCCTTACAGACTGAAGAAATTAAAGTAATTTATCTATCAAAAAAACTCATCAAATGTTAAGAGATGACTTGCACTTTTATGTTGCTCAATATCCCCAACAGAATAGCTTCTAACGGTGCTCCTGCTGCCAGATTGATTCATTTTTCCACCCAGGGATTTTAAATTAAGTTTTGTTTTTTCTCTAGGTGCTCCTCAGCGTGGATCCAGAGCATCTGAGATGTGTGATCGACATGTGGCCGCGTGTTATAGACAAACTCACCTGTTTAGAACCTGCACAGCTACATCAGCATAATATTATGAAGCTATTACAGTGTGCAAATGATTTAGTCAGTGATTGCTGCAACAGGGAGTCCAGGAGGGTTTTATATTTATAAGTTTTGGCAGACGTTCCTATCACATTACTGCTCAGTATTCATGCTTCAGGGACCCAGTAGGTGTTCTTGTCTGTTTTAGCCCATTAACAAATAAATAAATGGGAAAGACAAGAAAAAAGACACATATTTCTATCCCCAGCATCCAGTGTTTTAGATCAATTACACTTTTGCATTTTTGAACCATTTTGCAGTAAATGAACAATGTTGCAAAAAATTATTATTTTTCATTTACTGAGAGTTATGTTGTCATCATTGCTCTTGCAGTCTTGCAGTTGCATAAACCTGCGTTTCATGTGGTCCATTTTTGTCCCTTTCATGCATCAGGATTTCATCAACATCTGATCCTTAAGTATGAGATTGTCTGAGTGTCCTCGAATGCAGCAGCAACTGTGAGGAAAAAATGTGGTCTGGTGATTGAAGTTGTTGAGGAGAAAAATGTGGCTGCTGGCCAACGTAGAGTAAAGACACACCTGACTCTAAAGCTTTGATGTGACCAACACTGCAGTATCATGCTGCTTCACTTTTTGTTAAAAGTGAAGAGAACACAACCTTTTTTTTCCTCACATCACACAAATCATTGCACCTCTGCTGGAATCTCTTGTGTAGCAGATACTTGCAGCCAGAAGTTCCATCGTTTGAAGGACTGCTCTGCTTCTCAGTCGGGAGTTCTCTTTAATCTCATTTATATTTTTACGCTTGGTTCTTGTGGTATCAATTTGAAGAAGCGTTAAGATTTTGACTTTTCAAATGTATCGGTACAAAATATAAAAAGCAGTGTAAGGGCGCTGGCTGAATCAGTGGT
This sequence comes from Trachurus japonicus, assembly GCF_045865225.1. Taxonomy (NCBI): domain Eukaryota; kingdom Metazoa; phylum Chordata; class Actinopteri; order Carangiformes; family Carangidae; genus Trachurus; species Trachurus japonicus. The sequence continues at coordinate 28,356,853 of NC_140930.1, read as the reverse complement.
GTGTGGCAGGAAGGAAGCACCAGTAAAACATATCTTGTAGATGATTTCCCTTTCAGCAGAGCTGTCACGCATTTTGAACGAGCATTTTGCATGCCATCAAACAAAGTTGAAAGCGTTGGGTGTGTGACGCCTCCTTCTAATTTTCTTATCTGTCCTCGTATCCCTGTGAAACAGACATATCATAAAACGACCTAAAAGACCTCACGCAGTGTTTTTGCCCTCTGTGGCGATGTCATGGTGAGGCAGACCGGTTGCCATGGCTATTTCCAGTGGCTGACCCTTTGATGCGTCACAGCAGCTTTTGCCGCCCGTGTTGTAGCACACTCCCTACTTCAATCAACCAATTAGATCCCAACTGGTCCTCGGATGTTTCATCTATAGCCACAGCATCAATACAGCACTGGTGCGAGCCTTCTAATCACTTGTAAATGTAAATATTGTTTAGCTCAATGACATTTCTGAAATGAAAAACAAACCAAGTGCTTTGTGAGGATTGTTCAGTTTTATTTAGCATCATTGACAAGAAGAAATCATTGATGATCGGTACAGACCATATTTACGTAGCTGTAGCTCCACCTCTGACAGGTGGATCGTGGGTGGACCTGGCTGTCAAAGTGCACCATGGGGGTTTTGAGAGGCAGAAAGAGCAGTTATAACATGATGGACATGGAAGGTGTGGGAATGGCTGAATGAATGGATTAATGAATGAATGATTATAATTAGAGAAGAGTAATTAGGTGTTATAGAATAATTGCTTTTGAATTCAGGGATGATGTAATCCGTTATTCCACAGAGAATCTCACATTTGACACAGCAGGCCCATAATAAATGCCATCACTATGGTTTCAGGGTAAGGCTCATACACAGTAGGAGGTGTTGGAAAGTGGCTCTTTTCAGGAGAAGTTTTGAAAACTGCTGCTTTTTCAATTGAAGCTTAGCGAAAGTTCAGACAGGAAGACTATCTCTTTAACCCTTTGATGCACAACATATGCACACCCCCTCTAATGCGCAACATGGGTCTAAAATGACCCGCATTCATTTTCCATGTGAATTCATGCTGGGTGAGTGTTTCTTTGTGGTATCTTTTAAAATCAATATATTTTATGATTGAATCCTCCAAGTATCATTTGAATATCTTGTTTTTAATTAGTACAGGGTGTTATTTCCATTTTTACTTTCTTATTTTATGAACAAATAGACAAAAAGTCTCAGAGAGTGGACTAGTTAGCTAGCTAGCAGTTGACATTTCTACATTCTACTGTATTAGTTAACTACAGTAGAACATGTCACCAGCTAGCTAGCTAGGTAGCTGTTGACATGTTCTAGCTGGTGACAACAATAGAATATTATTCTATTGTTGTCACCAGCAAGAACATGTCATCATGTTAACAGTTAGCTAACTTGCTAATATTAAGGTATTTCCCTTTATGACAAGTAATGTAGCTACTTATTCAAGGTAACTAAAACCTTATCATTTATGCACAGGTATCTTTAATGAGTCATCAAATGTTTCTTTAGGTAAATTGGAATAATTGTAAAACAAGTAAATATGATTATATGTGCTTAAAAAAGAATATTTACTGAAGAAAATGGTAAATACTGTGCAGTGATTTCAAAGATGTAACATTGAAATAGCCTACTCAGATAGAATAAACTATGGCTATGTTGACCACAGTAGAATATGTCAACAGAGCTATTAATGGGGGGAAAAGGACAAGTAATGACTAGTCATTATTGTAATCAAGGAAACAATGGTCTGTTGTTGGTATAGATAGTGAGGGAATGCTAAAATTAAAGTATTCTTGCTATAGCCTACTTGTTTTTTCATCCACTCACTGAGACATTTTTGTTCATTTTTGTTCACAAGTAAGAAATGAAAAATGGAAATAATGACCCCACTAATAAAAAACAACATATTAAATCAGAGCCATCCTCTTTCTCTTCCACCAATCAGTCATTAGCGTCAAATTTAAAAGTCCTCTCTCTCTCTCCTGTCGTCCAGCCGTCATTTCAGCAAACTCTCAGCCCACCTCCACCCCTGCACCACCTCCATCAAGATACAGACTGTCTTCTATGGATCTTCAACCGAGAAGTTCCCTCATCAGGCGACTTCAAGCTTCCCTACCACCACCAGTGTCTAAGCCCGGGGGGGATATAACGAAGGTTACGATATTGTAACCCTAGTTATATTAACACAGGCGGAGCCCTCTACTGGACTCTATGGGTATATCTCTCCTCCAATCGCGTACGCGCGATGGCCCACTGAAATTTGCATGTACGTAGCCGGCCAGTATGGCGTGCCTACCTTTCCCGCCCTTAGCGGGCTATATAAGCAGATGCACTGCCAGCTGCCCTCATTCCACCAAACTTCAGCGTAAGGCGAAAGAGCGGCAGGGCCCTAAGTAGAGGGCTCCGCCTGTGTTAATATAACTAGGGTTACAATATCGTAACCTTCGTTATATCTCACACAGGCTTCGCCCTCTACTGGACTCTATGGGTACAGTAGGCGAAGCCCCGATTTATGTACTCCCTGTCGCGGGAGAGGCTCCGCCCACTGACCACACCAGCTACCGGTTAGGTACCAAGACCCAGTCACCACTTTATTAATCTTAACCACCGTATGGAGTGATAACGGGTCCAACTTCATCCCAGTTAGCAGCACCTGACTAGGCTGGGTGAAGTTGTGGTCTAACCTCGCAGGGGTCTCAACCCTAGACCTCCTGCGCACCTCATTGACAGTGTCCTAGTTCATGAGGGGGAGGGTGAAAAGCCTCCAACTGGATGATTCTGGACCGAAATGAGCTCCTTATGTTCTTAGGAAGAAAGGAGGGGTTCGGTTTAAGGATGGCACCACTGCGGTCCCCGCGAAGGAGTAAACAACTCGGGTGGACTGACAGGGCACACAATTCGCTCACTCTCTTGGCTGACGTCAGAGCAAGAAGCAACGCTGTCTTGAACGACAACACCTTTAAGGAGGAGCGTTCCAAAGGCTCATAGGGGTCCCTTGTGAGGGCCTCGAGTACCAGTGGTAATTCCCACTGTGGTACAGAAGTGCGTGCCACTGGTCGTAGCCTTCCGACCCCCTGCAGGAACCGTTTTACCAGAGGGTGGGCGAAGACTGGACCTCCGCCCAACCCTTCATGGCATGATGAGATGGCTGCAGCGTAAACCTTAACAGTCGCGTGAGACAGCCCTCTATCAACCAAAAGCTGTAGAAAGGAAAGAGTGTCTCCCACTGAGCATGTCAGTGGGTCCACTTCCCTCTCTTCGCACCAATGCTGGAAACCTAACCACTTAGCCCTGTAACAGGCAATGGTGGATCCAGCCCTAGCCGCTTGGATGGTTTTCACCACCTGCGCAGTCAGCCCAGTCCGCATTAACCTGTCCCTGGCCCAGGCTTGAAGTGACTGGCCCAGGATCGGCAGCGCCTGTATCGCGCCTGCCTCCTGTGACAGCGCCCCCCGGATTTTGGGAATGGGCCATGGTGGGGCCGCCATCATTGTGGTCAGCTCTGCGTACCACGGAGCCGACCGCCGGTCGGGAGCCACCAGAATGACCCTCAGCCGCTCCACTCTCACTCTCTCCAGTAGCTGGGGGATGAGACGGAGGGGGGGGGGGGGCATAAAGTAGCCCTCTTGGCCATGGAGCGTGTGCAAACGCGTCCACCCCCAAGGGTGGATGGTCTTGCGGGCTCAGGGAGAACCAATGGGGGCAGTGGGTGTTTGACCTGTTGGCAAACAGGTCCACCGTTGCCCTCCCGAATCGTGTCCAGATCTGCTGTACCACTTCTGGTTGCAGTCTCCACTCGTCTTCCAGGGGGCCGCCCCTTGACATGAGGTCGGCCCCCCTGTTCTCGATTCCTGGAACGTGGAGGGCTCTCAGAGATTGTAGGTGCTCTGAAGCCCATGACCACAGGTTCTCCGCCATCGCTAACAGGGCAGCCGAATGTACACCGCCCTGTCTGTTGATGTAAGCGACTGTGGTGCGATTGTCGGTCCTCACCAACACGTGTCTCCCCCTTAACAGGTGACTGAAGTGTTGGAGAACCAGGAACACTGCCTGTAACTCGAGGAGGTTGATGTGGCGGTCCTCCCCCGGAGGCCACACACCACCTATCGCCCTCCCCAGGCAGGTGCCTCCCTGCCCCATCAGGGATGCGTCCGTGAACACCGACGTGTACGAGGTCACTCGTCCTAGTGGTGTCCCGGTCAACAAATGTCGTGGGGACCCCCAGTACTTGCAGGTTGCCCCGCACTGTTGGGGGGACCGTCAGCAGCCGAAACTTCTGCCTCTTGAGGTCTAAGCATAGGCTGGCGAACCATCTCTGCAGGCGACGCATGTGCAGCAGTCCTAGTGGAACCACCGGGTGAGCTGCTGCCATGTGCCCCAGTGCTTGCATGACGGTCAAGGCTGTGACACGTGGACCCTGTTGCAACTTGAGAACCTCCTGCTGTAGGGCTGTCCGTCTGGACTCCGACAGAGTGGCTCTCAGGCTGACAGAGTCGAGCACAATCCCCAAGTATTCGGCCCGCTGGTTTGGTTGGGGGTTGCTCTTCTTCCAGTTGATGGCAAAACCCAACTTGGTCAGGTGAAGTATCAACTGAACTGTGTGAAAAATGGCCCATTGTTTGGACCTGGCCATCACGATGAGGTCGTCCAGATAAAAGAAGACCCTCATCCCCTGGCTGCGCAGCGGTTGTAGTGCTGCGTCCACACATTTGCTGAACGTACTAGGGGCCAGGGAATAGCCAAATGGCAGCCTGTTGTATTCGTAGGCTGTTCCCTGGAATGCAAAACGCAGGAACTTCCTGTGTTTTGGTGCCACCTCGACGTGAAAATAAGCGTCCTTCAAGTCGATGGTTGAGAACCGATCGCCTGGTTGGACGAGTACCAGCAGCCTCCTTGTGGTTAGCATGCGGAACGTTTTGCGACCGATACGTGTGTTCAGGGCACGGAGGTCCAGGATGGGTCTGTAGCCCCCTGTCTTTTTGGGAACCAAAAAGTATGGGGAGTAAAAACCTCGTTCCTTGTCGTGAAGAGGGACAATTGACACGGCCTGTTTTGATAGCAGGTCCTGAATTTCCCCCTCGAGGAACTCTATCTCTTGTTGAGAGGATAGATTCATCTCTTGTATGCCCCTGAACGCTGGGGGGAGCCCGCAGAACTGGAGAGAATATCCTAGTCTGAGGGTCCTGTCCAGCCAGTCTGTCAGTACGCAGCTGCTCTGCCATGCTTCGTAAAAACACGTGAGAGGACGCGCAGACAGCTGTGGAGCAGCTTCTAGAAAGCTGTGGTACACAATTTCGGCCCTCTCCGCCGCCAAACCCGCCATAAACGGGAGTTTGGCCCATGGGGGGCCCTCTGTGAAAGGGCTGAGTCATCCCTGAACGCACCAGGCCCGTTGTCCGAGCTCGCGGGGCCGTCCGTGAACGCATCTCTGTTGTCCGAGCCGGCGTGGTGTCACCTGAACGCACCACCGCCGCCCGGCACCTCACCGTCATGACGTCCCTGCTGCTGTTAGATCCGCCCGTGGAAATAACAGCCACAGGACCAGAGCGGTCAGACACGTTGGCCGCTCCACTGCTGTTTACCGAGGAGACAGTTCGTGTTAGCCCGGCCGCTTCACTGGAGCGGCGCGGGTTAGACGAGCGTGAGGCAGCCGTCTCATTGTCCGGAAACACAGCCCTGCCGTGCTGCTGTGAAGGATGCTTGTCACCGCTGTAGCCGTTAGCTCGGCGGTGACAACCATCGCTCCACTGCTATTTACCGGGGAGACAGTTCGTGTTAGCCCGGCCGCTTCACTGGAGCGGCGCGGGTAAGACGAGCATGAGGCAGCCGTCTCATTGTCCGGAAACACAGCCCTGCCGTGCTGCTGTGAACGATGCTTGTCACCGCTGTAGCCGTTAGCTCGGCGGTGACAATCATCGCTCGTCAGCCGGTCAACACGCTGAGCCGGACGCACCGTGGAAGTGACACGGTGTCGGCTAGCAGCGCGCGGGGCTAACTGTGTGGTCGCTACAACCAGTGGGGAGCGATGTTTTCTTGTGCAGCCTCGCCGGTTGTAGCGCTCATATAGAGGGACAACGGTAGCTTTTACCCGGTTGACAACGGTGCTCCACTCTACCGCGTCTCCCACAACGGGGACGGTAGAGGGTGTGTTGTGTGAGTGTGCTTGTGAAACCGTGACCGGGGGGCCTTGCTTGCCGGGCCCGCTGCGGGGATGTGACGGTGTAACACAAGCCACCGGCAGCCTGATCGACGGTGTAGCGGTGACTACACCGGCCGGGGCTGCGCGGCAAGCGGGGAGCATGGTGGAGGTGGGAGGGGGGATTTTTGCTCTGTTAGTGAAGTAACATGTTTAATAAAAACATTTTTCACATCCACAGAACAGTGAACACAAGCAGAACATACAGAACCATATGAACAATGAGGGAGGGCGGCGAGGCAGCCTGCCGGTGCCGTCCCTCCCGTTAACTGTCACTCTGGTCGCTGTGTGCCCCAGGACAGCTTCGGCCAGCTTCTGGTCGCTGTGTGCCCCAGGACAGCTTCGGCCTGGGTGTGCTTCGGGACGGGACGCGCTGGGGTCCCGTGCGGGGCGTTGCTGCGGCGGGCCCGCTGGGGCCGGCTGTGGGTCAGCTGGGGGATCCGCCGCGGAGAAGCCTCTTCGCTGGTGGCGATCTCTCCGCCTCGCCGTAGTGTAGCGGCGGGGCAGCTTGACCTCTCCCTTCTGCTTGGCGGCGACAGCGAGCGGTAGATGACGGCTCAGCTGCGCCTTTTCCTCCTCCAGCCTCTTTAGCCGCTGCGTCACCGTAGTGAGGAGCCAAAGAGACCGGTGCAGCCAGAAGATCCTCTCGGTCCCTTCTGGGGAGGGCGGTGAGACCTAGCCAGACGTGGCGAGAGCCGACGCCCGACAGTGACATCACTCGTCCGGCAGCAGTAGCAACTCCCTGTCTTGTTCATCTGACCGATGGTCCGGCCGAGATACTCCATAGTGTCAGGGGAAGGGGGGGCGTCGCGCGGGAGTGAAGCCGCCGCTGCTACGCCCAGCACACCGAGGTTGTTTGCTGCTGCTGCTAGTTGCGCGCCCAGCTGGAATATCTTGTCAAAATATTCCAGCGTGTCCTTATCCTGCAGCAGCGGTGGTAGTGGCTTTCTGTGTCCTGACCAGCCGGCTGAGTGCGGGATAATGAGCGCAGAGCCCAGAGCGTCTTCGAGCGGGGGCACACCGGGGAACACAGTCTCCGTCTCGCCCTGCACACGCGGAGGCGGCTCACCGGCTTCGGGGGCAGTGGGGGGGGCAGGGGAAGCCCGACACACTCCGCTGCAGTGTCATGACTTACGGGAAGTTGAGCTTGATAGAAGCGGCGCCAAACACCGTCGAGCCGTCGGAGAGGGAGAGTTCATCCTCCTCGTCTCGTAGCGGCGGCGAGTCTGCAGCAGAGGCTGAGGCGGGTCTGGGCGGCGAAGCTTCATCAGGCGGCGTGGAGGTGGTGTACGCTGGAGCGGCGTCCTCCTCCTGCCGTCGCTGCTCCAGCCCGGCGGTGGCGCGCTTCCTCCCGAGACGCTCGAAGCAAAGAAGATGTAGGTCTGCCGGGGCGATGATGCCGTTAGGGCAGGCCGGCAGAGGCGTTGTTCCTGAAGCGGCGACTCCATCCTTGGAGCTAGTGTGACACTCGCCGACGCTGAAGTAAAAAGGAATGAGGGCAGCTGGCGGTGCATCTGCTTATATAGCCCGCTAAGGGCGGGAAAGGTAGGCATGCCATACTGGCCGGCTACGTACATGCAAATTTCAGTGGGCCATCGCGCGTACGCGATTGGAGGAGAGATATACCCATAGAGTCCAGTAGAGGGCGAAGCCTGTGTGAGATATAACTTCTTCAGATGCAAGCTTCTCATCCCCAGATCAGTTTACTCAGCTGGTCTACACCCCGTGGTCTAAGCGCCAAAGTTAATTTTGTTCACAATAAATGTAATTTCATCTTCATCTTCAAACCTGGCTCTCTCGTCGTAAATCCTGATTGAAATGGTTTAGTGATAGCACAAATATTGCACACTTTTATTTCTGTAGTGCTGGTTATGGGTGCATGCCATGTATTTAAGCGCTTTTTATTTCTGTGCATATTTTGGTATTTTCACAAGTATGTTTCTTTGTATCAAAAACTGCCAGGGTCACTTAAGAGACCACAATGCAACCATAAACATGAAATGAAACTCACAGCCATTGCATTACCACAAGCAATATTACACACTTGCAGCTGTACTAAGTGGTGCACACCATGTGGTTTAGAGCTGATTGCATGTGCTCATCTGATTACTGCATGCAAAAGGAAACAATATACCATTTGAACCACTTACTCTTCTGCCAATATAATGTGCATACTGACCATCTCCATTCTTCAACTTGACTATTTTCTATCCGCACTTAGGGACAGCACAGCTGCAGGGAGGATCGCTGAGTTAATCAGTCTGCCACATTTGTATTTTTGTGAAATATCTCAAGGACTATTAGATGGATTACTACGAGGTTTTCTACTAATATGATCTCCAGAGGATGAATTTAAGAAAGAATTAAAGATTTTAGTCAGTAGATCTACTTCTCCTCTGAAATGTATTTATTTCTATGTGATGTATTGGCAATATTTTAGGAATCTATGCAGTCCTGCTGTACTTTGTGTATAATGTTAAATAGCAATTGTTAGCGTGCTAACATACTAAATAAGGATTGTATGCATTGTAAACATTATACTTGCTTAGAAAACCGTGCGATCATCATTGTGAGAATATTTGCATGCTAATGTTAGCATGTGCATTAGCACAGCCTCATTGTTTTAGATATTTACTCCCCTGATGAGCAAACACAAAGACTGAAATATGACACATTCCTAGTTTACAGCTTGTTTCCTTTCCAGTATTTGTTGATAGGAAAGTACAGCTACAGAACAAAGGTAGAACTCTACAACGCTGCACCAACAGTATATAAATCACAGCTCTGAGACTCACTTTGAAGAGAAACTGAACAATTCCCTCATTGTTCTCAAAGAGCAGCAGTAAAAATGTTTATTAGGCTTCCTCTGCTTGTCTCTACAGTGTCGGTCTGTGTGAGCAGGGCTTGTGCAGCAATCTGGCGCAGTTCACCAACGAGCCTCACAGAGACCTGTGACAGATTGGATGATGTGAAAGAAAGAAGAGTAGCTAGTCCCCAAAGATCACCCTTTGATGTCAAGACACAAATGAGCTTGTTGTTGGAATCGAAGCCCGGAGGGACAACTGCTGAACAAGTGTTGTCTGGCAGAGATTATGAACATGTATAAAAGTTAGGTGAGTTTAATCATAAAGAGAGAAAATATGTCCTTAGATGGTAGCATATGGTTAAACAGGCAATATATCAGACCTGTGATACATATAGCATATGTGGCATGTATTTGACATTTATTTATGGATAGTCCCTTGAGATGAGCAGCCATCTCATTTTCGAGGGGGTCCAACATAAAACACAAAGCACGTACAACATACTGTATACAACAAAACATGACAACAGACATACATAGAAGCTCTCAAATACCCATCCGCCCCAAATCCCAAAACCTATCCATCCACTATTCAACAACCATGGCATAATATGACATGACACACAACACAGCACAGCACAGGCATAGTATAGAACAACACTATGACGCAATAAATGCAAGACCATGCCGTACAACACAGTAGCTACAATACTGCATGGACATAACACAGTCGAGTTCAGAAAAGGAGCCAGAAGACACCAGCACTAAAAGCACTGATGTGATGTTTTAAGTCGAGACAAAATTGCGTCGTTAATAGGACGAAAAGAACTGATTGTTCTTATGGTGTCAGGCGGTGTTCCAGTCTGAAGCAGCTTTAAATTTGAAGGCCTGTCTGCCAATCTCTTTATTGGTTCTCGGAATCAGAAAAAATTGTTGCTGGATGTGTCTGAGTGAGTATGGGGAAGTGTATGGTAGCCTACTAAGTATTGCTTTACAGTAAATAGGTGGAGTAATTTAAGTGGATACATTTGAAGATATATTGTAGCCAGTGGTGTCTTCTTGTATTAGGGGGTAACCAGTTTAGAGTTTCATACATACAGCAGTGACGAGTTGAAAATAGACACCTTAAGATAAATCTGGAGAGACTATTTAAGATTACATTGAGGGGCTGTATAGGACAAAAGTTGAAGCATTAAAGCAGAACATGTCTGCATTTTAAATCTGATGTGGAAACACTGTGTGGGTAATGATGTATTGGTCGAGCAGCAGCACTCAACAGCTCGGCTTTGCCTCAAATGAGCTTTTCCTGAATGATAAACAACTAATTAAACGCTAACAAATCAATTACTGTGCAGGGCTGTATTATTAACTTTACACATGCTAACTAACCAACCAAGCATCATCATCATCATCATCATCATCACCACCACCACCAGCCGCTTCCAGCTGCACTGGAGGCAATTCATTCCCCCCTCAAGGCCTCTGTGATTGTGCTGTCATTGCAACAGCTGTAAATTAACACTTCTCCCATCCTCATCTGGCCTCTCAGTAGTTAGTCACCAGCACGGTGCTGCAATAAACCTTTTCAGGGACCAAGGGATCTGCAGCTATTGGACTGAGTTTGCAATAAGGGGAGAGAGCTCAAGCTGTGAACTTGCGACAGTTCATGTCTTCCCTTCCCTCCTGTGTCATCTCTTTATCGCTATATCTGTAAGTGTTTGTACAGCAGAAGGGAACAAGCAGATGCACTTTAGAGAAGTTTGCCTGGTGCTTTCACATTATGCAAACAGTAACAGTTGGAGGATATGGTATCTCAGTTCACTCTTAGATGAAGTACTTCAGCTGTGTTAATGCTTTCAGTGACACTTAAAGCAATGGTTCAGAAAATCTTTTTCTCTCTTGTAGCCAGTGTAGCTACAGTAGTTTTGGTAAAAGTATCAGTAATAGATGTAAGTGGTAAAGGTCAGCTAAATATGGACTAAATTGCTCCAGTTACTGTGCAGCAGAGGGTTGAGCCTGAGCCTGGTTCTGGTGCAAACCTCTGGATGGTGACCATCTGCAGTGTCATGGTTTCATAATGATAATGGATTGGATTCATATAGTACTTTTTTAATGACACCCAAAGGCGCTTTTCACAAACCATTATTCATTCATACCATATTCACACCAGTTGTATAAACTGCTCTGCAACAGATGGACAGAAGTGTGGCAGCCAGTGTGTGCCAAACGGTCCCCACCACCAAGCAAGGTGGGTACTACATATGTTGTCTTGCCCAAGGACACAGTGACTGGGATGGAGTAGGGATTCGAACCGCCAACTGTTGCCCCTGTCTCCATCTCCGAGACACTAAAAGACACTAAAAAACATTATTTACTGCTGATAAAACTGTCCATTCAAGGGGAACTATGCAAGTCCTGACACTTGTCTGCTGTTTTGCTAACCCTCATCCCGGCCATGTGCATTTGTTTTCAACAAAATAGGCAAGAAATCAATCCATGGAGTGGTTTATGATGTTATACAGTATATCATAAACGTGTTACAATGTGTATATTTGTGTAGTCTTACCTGTCATAAACAAGAGATTACAGTTACGGGGCCATGCGATTGTGTTGTAGTGCTGCCAAGACAAGAGCTGAGACACCGGGGCAGAGGCTCTGATCTTGCAAGGTTGGTGTTCAACCAAGAGACGCTACATTGAAGGCAGAGAGCCTCCATTCTCCCTGGAACAAGTTACAAATAATTCATTTACCCATCACAATTACTCCAAAGCTGTTTCATTAAGGTGAAAATGTAGCATAGTGTAAGATAAAAATCCTCCATATCCTCTTTAATGATATGGGAGATTTCAGGCAAACAACTGGAGAAACCACATCGGGCCATAGTGGATTTTGGTAGATCAGGTGGTGGGCACGGCTGAGGACAGTGATTGTTTTGTTGAAATGAAATATGCATCTAAAAAAAGAAATGCCTTCCATCCCTCTAGATTTTACCTGTTGATCTCATTTGTTCAGTGTAAATAGACAGTGTTTTTAGCAGCACAGTGACTTCCTGGAGTCTGAAAGTCTGAAGGTCTGGAAGCCAGGCAGCCGGCAGAGACACTGGTTTGTGTACTGATCAAACAAACAAGATATCACATGTTTATTAGTTGGCTTTAGAAGTTTCTTTATGAACATTGGACAGAGTCAGCTGCTTCCCCCTGCTTCCAGTCATCATACTGAGATGGGCTTTCTGCTTCACTGGATGCAACTTCATATTTATACCAACATCAGAGTGATATTCTCAGCTCGAAAGTACAAACAGATTTCCCAATGTTTCAAATGTTGCATGTAAAAATAAAATGCATCAGGAAACCCTGGTAATGAATATCATTTACTTTCTTTGAACTTTAAAGTGTTAAATATGATCTTTATAACTGTGTCATACATAACAGGTGAAAACAAACCTTCAGTCTGAATAAGAGAGTCTTTCTTGCTTGAACGTCATTGATTATTGCTGCACCATTAAATAAAACAGGCAATGGCAATAGGGAACATGTTGTAGCTTCATGAAAGCAGAACACAAACAGACTACATGCACACGTTGCTTGGGTCGCCATAGCAACACAAAAGATGGGGTTATAATCAAGAATGATCACTCATTTTGCTCAGAACAGCATGTTGTTGATTGGTTGATTGATAGCAGAGTAAACAGGATGGATGGTGGTTAGATTTTACTGACGAGGTTGATGGCAGAAAATGTTTTTTGAAGTTAGCAGAAAGTTTGAATAAACCTGAACTGATCACTGTTTCTGCCATTGTTGTTTTTTTCAGTGGGCTTGTTATGTAGCTGGTCAAGACCCTGCTCTGCACAACTTTTTCACTGAGAACAACAGCCTGCTGTGCCAGAAAAAACCCAATAACAACACTGACAGGCAACGAGAACTACTAAACCAGTAATTATGAAGCCAAAATTCATCGCAGTGAGATAAAAGATACAGATGCACTTAATGGAGATTAGAGGAAATAGAGTTTGGTGAATAATCTCTGTGGTTTTGTGACTGCAAGCATAGGTGTTGCACGCAATGTGCATAAGATTTCTTCTTTTTTTTAAAAAAAAAAACATCTTCAAAATGAACTGGTGACACCAGGCGATTTGTCTCTTTGTGGCTGCATCCACTTGCTAATATTATGTGTGTAGATTTAAGCTGAGAGCAGGAGATGAAGGAGTTTGGTGCTGTGAGGCCCAGTGATGGTACTGCAGAGCATTGATAAACATCCATCATGATACGGGAAGTGATGTAGAGGCCGCTCTGCTCTGCAAGAATTTGATGTAATTAGTTGACACAGAATAAACTTGAGAATGCTATTTAGTTTTATTTTGGCTTCTTGTTTTTAGAAGTTATTTCTACCCTTAAACCCCTGCATGAAGAAACAGTAGGCTATAGCTAATGGGTGGATGGAGGATAAAGGATGAAGGATGGTTACAGTTTTTGCTGATTGCGTACACACGTTTTTCAAAATTTGGCTCATCACACTACAAGCAAAACATTACAATCCTTTTAAAAAATATATCATTCTAGCCACAAAATGATACACATGCATAATTTTGAATAACTTTAAAATCAACCCCACTGAGTACTTTTATCACTATTTCCGCAAGCAATTCTGTGTGGAGCTCTCAGGTTGAATTTCTTCAGTAATTAGCTGACAGGGTTTTTTGCAACAAAGTTTCTTTTCCCCCTTTTTCTTTTTTTACAGAACAAGTAAATAAAAAAGTCTTAAAGTAAGAAAGATAGAATACTATAGGCTACAGTAACAGTGTCAGTTACATGATTACAAAACAAAACAATTACAGTACATTTGTTTTACTAAACACAACAAATAGAGAACAAAAAATATTCCAGGGAAATGTAAAAAAGATCGTATTTCTTTTAGGTTATGGATGGTTATGGATCTTTCTATGTGGATCTGGCCACAAGACCTCATTGTTTTCAGACAGTTCCTGGCTAAAGAAGGCAAAATATCACCAAATCCAACCTTGAACTGAACACACCTGAATATTCCTGCATTGCTCTTACATTGCATATAGTCATGCAAGCACCACAAGTAATACTGAGATTGAGCTGTAGCTAACACAGTGTTAGTGGTCGGGCTAAGGCAAATCAAATTCTCTCTCCCTCTATCTGGTTCATGTTGCCCACCCCCACCCCCCAGTCTGTTTTAATGAGGCTGTCATTGGTTCAGTGCAGCTCCTGTTGACTGGTTATTTCACTCATGACACATCTTGCAGTACATTAAAAACACAACATGGACGTGTTAACAAGGTTAACAAGTATTTTTCATTGGATGGGGTCTTGTGTCATTACTCTAACGTCGCTGTCAATTTCAAACAGAGACAGGAAACACTTGTGGATGAGAAGAACTTCCTTGGAAATTATTCTGTGTTCAAATTCTGTGTTTGTGAGCACACACAGTAGGAATGACTCGGCAAACACCTAAACCACTGAAATCAACTCTCTGATTCCATGAATATGCTAATTAGTGCACAACATCATTTAGCTTTTCCATCAGGATTTAGCTGCTTTCTGTTGAAAGAAGTTATTTACAGCAGCTCCACAACAGTGTTCAATGCTATGGACTCCATTTTGTACATTGAACATGCAGAGTGTGCATATACAGCAAAGTTAGACTCAGACTTGTTTAACAATTTTAATCAAACAATATTTAACAGACAGTGACTATACAGTATGTCTTTGGGACTTCTGAGTGTGTAGTACTGGCACATAGCCACTGAATGGAAGTGGCTGTAAGAAATTGTGCTGTGGCACAATGGAGATCTTTTCTATTCAGAGCTGTGGAGACTATAGGATTTCTAAAGTACCTATATATATTTTTTTCTTCTCATTGCCAGTGCGCCAGCCTTTTGCACTGTTGGTGGTTCATGACTCAACTTCTTCACCAACTTTAAATAAAAAGGACTTGAGCAGTAAAAAACTTTTGTGTTGGCAAAACATGACCCCATTGAGTTTACTTCAAGTCACTCATTAGCTTCAGTCTTTTGCACATTGCATGGATATGTGCAAAAAAGTAATTGTACATTCTGCACTTTGATAAACATCCGCATCTCGTGGTTGAATAGAAATTGCATATTAAATTGGGCTCACGCAGCGGCTCACTGCTGGTGGGAACTCTGAGAAGATTAAAAAGAAAAGCAGAATAAATATGGAGAGATCGAAGCTCTTTATCAGCCCATACCTCGCTCTTCAGCCTCTATCCACCCCTCCACTTATCCAGTCCTCCGCCCACACGACTTCAAGGAATCACCGTTACCTGGCAACCCTGGGGTGGGAAGTGTGCCGGGGATGTAGGGCCGAAAGTGGGGAAAGGCGAAGGTGGACACATGTCTGTGTTAGGGAGGACAGGGGCCTCTGATCATGAATTCAAGCTAATAATGTTTTCAAGGGTGTCATGGCAACCAGCCTGTGATATAAGATAGGGTTATTGGGTTTGGAGCCACGAACATGTAAGTACATTCTTTTTTTTTAAAGCACTTTTTTCAGGTTATTGAACACAAAACAACAAATCCACCCCACCCCATCCACCCCAAGGCCAAATAGAATAAATAAATAAATAAATAAATACTGTAAATAAAACAAATAGTACATTAAAAAAAAAGCAAAGCAATACTGTATCTACATATAGATGTAGACTCACATACGTATATAACCTAAAAGAAAAAGCATGTACATATTCCTACACCTGCACACTGTGGATGCACTCATACTCATACATGTGCACGAACATACACATATCCATACTTTTACTTAATCCTAATCATGACTCTTTAGTCAAGTGATAGGAACAGATCAATGAGAGGAGACAGACAGAGGAGCTCTGCTCGTGTGCAGCACTTCCACTGTTTACCTGACTGAAGCATAAATTGGCTGTTTGGCAGTCAACATGAGTTGGGTTGTTAGCTCAAGCAGTGTACGTCTGAGAGGAGGCTGCAGAGGGGGACGGAGCTCAAAGTGGAAATATAACAAAGAACTCAACAGAAATGAAACAGATGAAAGATGAACAGAAACAGGATTGAACAAGATAACAAGTGATTAGGATGAGAAAAAGCTTACAGGCACATAAACGACTCTTGTGCCAGAGAAATGAATCTGCTTCACAGGGATGAAAAAATGCTGCTTAAGTGTGTGTGTGTGTGTGTGTGTGTGTGTGTGTGTGTGTGTGTGTGTGATTGCACTGTTTAACGCAGTTCACGTTCCAACCATAAGTGCTATTTCGATCTTCTCTCCCCCCGAAGCCTCTCTCCCTGAAGGAGCCCAGATGTAGGCCCAGCACTTTTTGGCAACGGTGTTACCGTGTCATTGCTATTTTTAGGTACCCACCTCGACTGCCTGCCTAATTAACATCTTCTGACATTGGGAGAGAAAACAAAGCTTTTGATTGGCTCGCAGAGTCTGGAGTGCCTTAACAGAGCTTTTGAGCTTCTCAAGAAATGAGCAGTGGGGACTCATTATATCCTGATTTGACATCGTTACCTCTTTTGTGTGTGTGCATACATATATGTGTGCAAAATAAGTGGGACTACAGGGTTGGCAGTTGGAATCTCCTAAACAACTCTGACCATAAATTAGAATAATTGGTACCATCGTGTTGCTAAGAGGCCGACCAGCAGTAAAGAGGCTCTTATTCTGTTGCTGTGTGTGACTCAAAAGGGAAACTAAAGAAAGGTGTAAAAGGTCAGATTGAAACAGCAAATGAAAACCCTGTGAGGTCAGAGAAATGACATAATGACCAAAATGAAAGAATATTTTAGAGAATGGTTTTGTGAGTGGAAAAAGGTAGTACTGTGTATTGTTCAATGGGTGAATACACACAGAATAAAAAAGGCTTTGCACTGGCAACATAAACTGGGTCGTACATAATGGCTAAATAATGGATGTAATGAAATAAAGGGGTTATGAATGGAAAGAAGGTGTTTTGATTGTAAGTTTTTGTATTTTTTTAGAGTTATATTGGTTTTGGACTCGTTACAGGGCTGTGGAATCAGCACTTGTGTTGATGTTTCCTAGGAGTTAACAGTGGATAACTTACTGTAGCGGACAGCCATTTTGATAAGTGTGAATATCCTGAGGAATGTTTCCAGTCCTGGGGCTTCTTTAGGCTGAAGAGCAATGCTCTGGGCAGTTTTCAACAAGTGCAGATGCCTGGTGGAAAAAGCAACAGCTCTTTCTGCGGTGATGCTGGTACTCGAGAGACTACCCAGTCTCCTCCAAGTTGAATCCAGAAAATATACTTTTCCACTTGAAGAGTTCATTTGCAAAAGCAGATAAGTGCCATTTTGAAAAAAATGAGCTGAGGCTTTGTAATTATTCTTTGCAAAGTGTTCTTTTCAATAAAACTTTATTTTTTTGAGATATGTCTGTTTTGTTACATCTCAAAGTCACTCAACTTTGGTTTAACTGATATCACCTTATGTAAATAAAAAATAAAAAATGAAGATTCTGGAATTTTTTAAAAACAGAGTTATCTGCTTTTGCAAATGAACTCTTCACTTTCTTTCCGAGAGTTGCATGAGAAGATAGATACTGTGGTGCTAGACTGATGCTATTTGTTTCTGTTTGCTGATGGTGAGTTTTTTCTGCTCTTGCTACAGAGCCAGCGGTAGCATTAACAGTCTTGCTATTGTCTTGCTGACAGCTTCAGCCCTCAATGTATTTATGATATAGGAAGTTACAGTGCATAAAGGGTTACTGATTGGACACAACAGTGACTATCAAGAAATGACAGAACAAACTCGCTGGTTAGCATACAAATTTTGGTAATACAAAAGCATATAGAATCTACTTGCTGTGTTTCCTAGACTAACAAGTAGCTGTTGGGTGATTTGCTTAGCTTAGCATTAAGTCTGAAAACAGGGACACAGCTAACCCAGCACCTCTTGAATAGGCAAAGCAGAAGTAAGCGGAATATTTGTGTTAATATAAGTCTTAAATAGTTACAGTATATCTTCCGATGGCAATCACTTACATAGAGTGTTTGGTCTGAAACACGGGTCTGTCAGTCACTCTGCTCTGCTGTAAGCCGAGGAGAAAACTTTCCTTGTATCCTACAACCTTTATCCAATGAGGAGAGAGAACGCCATAAAGGGCTGTGTGTGCAGCCAAGGGATGCGCGTGAATGTGGTGACGTAGGGACGAGGACCAATAAATCCATGATAAGGGCGGGGGCTGCTAACTCCATCAGCTGACAAGAAGTTAGCCAAAACGACCGGATCGCTTACTTCTGCTCTAATAATAATTCATAAGGTAAGAATTACATTTTTTTCACAGTGAGGGAAGTTTTGTTTTGGAACAACTACCCATCCACTGACCGTGTGCTGTATCTTCATCTATACATACTAGTGGCATTTACAGTCGATGCACACAGGGCCAACACATAGAGACGGTCAACACCCTCACACTCACATTCACACCCTCGGGCAATTTGGAGCTTCCAATTAGTGTGCATGCCTTTGGACCTTTGGAAGAAACTGGAAAACCTGGAGAACTCATGCATGCACTGGGAGATCATGTGAGGTCCAAACAGACAGGCCCTGGGGAATATACCCAGAAGACCCTTGCTGTGAGGTGTCAGTACTAACTGCTGCACTATGCAACATGTTGCCCTCTGTACAATGGTTGCAAACCTGAGAAACCATTGCATCTAATGATATTTATTAGGGAGTAGCTCCAAAATATTAGGCTAAACTCCCTTGAAACTATAAACTGCCAAACTGACATTGTTGTATTCTGTTGTATTGGCTGTACAGCAAGCAACATCTGCTCTCAGGCATGGAGACACTGTAGGACAGGTGCAGCATGGAAGAGGTGGGTTTGGACTTGCAGTAAGTCGACCAACATGGCACAAGGCAACATCAACCCAGAGGAGAAAATCGGTGGTTGAAAACCTGGAGCATCGTAAGCTCACATGGAAGCCAACTCAGCTTCATCATCAGAGCCATGATGTTCTTTCCTCACCCAAGAACCTAAACCAGTGGCTAGGAGAGGATCCAGCATGTGCTCTCTGCCAAACTCCTGCATCACTCAGGCACATCCTCACTGACTGAAAAACCAATTTGGCCCAAGGCCGCTACACCTGGAGACACAACCCTGCGACAGCTGGCAATCACCCTGGAAGGAAGGAGGGCTATCAACAATGCTCTTCCTCCCCCGATGTCCAGACGTCCAAATACCACCCCTTTTCTAAGAGCAGGACAACTCCCAGCAACAACATCTGCTCGAGTGGAAGCGACCTTCCTGGTGACTGCCCAGGAGGCCCCCTGTTTTTCCACCTGAGATAATCACAACTAATCTCAGGCTGGACCTGGTTTTGTGGTCAATCTCACAGAAGTCGCTCCTCATTGTGGAACTGACTATACCGTGGGAGACTGAAGTCGGTGAAGCATATGAACTAAATCATCTGAAGTACTCCAACATAGCAGCAGAGGCAGATCAACGAGGCTGGCAGGCCCAGGTGCTTCCTGTTGAGGTCAGGTGCAGAGGCTTTGTTGCGATGTCCACAACCAAGCTTCTGAAGGGGGGTGGAAGGACGGGCCCTTCCCGAAAAGCCGTCAAAACACTGTCAGAAATTGCTGAGCGAAGCAGTAGCTGGCTGTGGATCAAATGAAAGGACCTCATCTGGGCTGCAAAGTGATCACCAAGGGGTAAAACGGAGGGGGGAACATCTGGGACGCCAGTTGAGCCCTGTGGAGGTGTCATGGGCCCATCAACGAAACACCAGTCAAGCAGGGTGCCCACCTGAAGACCCCAGTGAAGCAATTACCCCTACCCCACAACAAGGGATTGTAAAATCAAATCCTATGAGCTCAACTGAAAAACTGGAGAAATCCAGTGACCTCTGTGAAAGTGCAGCTGACAACTAGGGAAAGACCATCAGCAGAAGGAAAGGAGCTTCAAGTGTGCACCTGCGGCTGGTCCAAGGTTACAACCATCAGAGGCCTAAAAATATACCAAGGGCAGATGAAGTGCTTGAAGAAACATTGATTTTTTTTTTTAATGCACATTTAGACACATAGGAATCAGCTCTGGACGAATTGTATGAATGGTGACCAGGTTCCTGGTCCTGACCTCGCATTGATGAGCTCACCAGTGTTACTAACAATACTCTGTCTCTTTCTTGGTGGTAGTTTTTATACAAGCCCACAGTGCCACACACCCAACTTCACCTGCGCTGTCATTGGCTGGGGAAAACACATCGACTCTCCACTCAGAAACGTCCTGTCCACACCAAAACGTTAAAATACAGTTAGAAGGCGAGTGCTCTGCAGGCACAGTCACCACCACACATGAGTAGTAGAAGCCCACTGGTGTTTTATTTTGTATATGTGTATATTTAGTTTTTTAGGGAAGTCCTACAGACTCTACCTTTAAAGTTTAGAGAGAGACAGGGTAGCTGTTAACCCCCCACCCTCCACATCTTTACACAAAGCCAAGAGTTCAGATCACATTCAGACATCAGCCCTGAACTTATTGCACAGACATTAGCTATAGGAAAAAATTACTATATTCTCGAAAATGTTAAAGTGGAGGAAATGTCAGGCAAAATGTCACTGGTGGCATTAGTAAGTTCAGGTCATTCATTCTGTATTTTTATTATTCAGTAGATTTAATTTTGTAGTGCCTCCGACACATCCAAATGGATACAATAAGAGCTGTGAGCACAGTCTTAACATTTGGACATGTGACTTACCTATCGGCTCCCTTTTCATCCATACACACTGCAGAAAGATGAATTGTCAGGCAAATAAATCTGCAGAGCAAAATTCACACACAGATTCAGGTCAAGGTGCTTTTCAAAATGATTAGAAATACTCTGCAGAAAATAGAAACTGTAGCACAAATGAAGAGAAAATATTTCACATAGTGCATGAAAGTGTTTTTTTTTTAAATATATTTTCTATTAATAGCAGGTCAGGTCTTTCCTCTGGAGGTTTCTTCCACCTCTTCTCTGCTCTGCTCCTCCACCTTTTATGTGGACTCTGGAAACAAACATCAGGTTCAGTAGAGCAGGTTGTGTTATTGGTTCACCATAGATTTTTATGACTTACCATGTTATTGATCACAGAGAATAAACAGTTAAGACATAGTTCATGAAGGAAGCACTGGTTAAGACGTGTCAGGGTCACATCTGCACCAGTGAGGGTTATGGTTAGGTGAGGAGAGTGATACCACTAACTTATTCTTGCTGAGGGCCTGGGGACAACATGTGATCTTGAGGGGCCCTCATGGGTGTGAAGATTACACAGAGAGATTGATGTATCCATATGAGATGGGAAGGGGAAGCTGAGGACTTACAGAGAGATCCGTACAATCATGTTTTTAGGATTACAGGCTTCATGGAGTGAGGGTCAATATCCTGACTCATTGTGATGACGATAGTGACAGTAACAGCCATCTTACCGTCCTTTATGCAAGGACAGACTAGGGATCAGACTGCCTGTCTATCAGATTTGATATTTTAGACATGGTTATCCTTGTTTTAGCCAGAGTGGTGTAGACAAGACGCTGTGTTCCAGCATTTAAAAATGTCACTGCACCATAATTAAAGGTCAAAATTTATATCTTTGAAAACTGCTATTTCCTACTAAACTCTGGCAGATTTAAAACCCTTCTAGCTCTACACACAATCAAAGGTCAAAATTGTAAAGTCAAATGTGATACTTAAGATACCACTGTTCAATTCCGATGACACCTGACAGGATGATGCATTTCAGCCGAGTGTCAAACAACGACCATAAACGCTCTACAAATGGTCCAGTTAGGATGACAAACGGAGGGGTGTGGGGTGTGTGTGTTCCTCTATAGGGTCATTCGTTTGTGCTGAAGTTGAAACCCCATGTCCACAACAGAAGCCGGTAATTAATAATCACAGACAGCTCAGACTGCTGACAGACTCATCACCTCTGCCAGGATGTCCCCCCTCCACCAGCAGCCCGTTCAGGTCCTTGAACTAAAGGAACAATGTCGAGGACCTCTCCTGCCATGTAACTAGTAATCCTGTATTAGTCAGATCATTAGTCACTTTCTGTGACAAAGACAATGATAATAGCCTAGTGCAGCTAAGTGGTACACACCACTTTAAATCATCATCACATATTCTGTTCTCGCTGTGGCAGGGGCTGCCGAGTGGAGTTTCATCCACTGTCTCTAATGGTCCCTCATCTATTTCTGACTACAAACACAAAAAACTGCTGATTTCCCATTGATGTTTTGTAGACACACACTGATTGCATGGTGGTCTATTTCACTACTTAAATCTAAAGCACAGGGAGAGAAAACCTCATTACCTTGCATTTGTATTGAAAGTAAACAAAAAGCTTATTTACATATTCAGGGGCTACAAAACACCAGATGTACTCCTCTGTTTAAAGCTGCTTATTTTCATAGTTGCTGTGGTTCAGTTTTTTTATGTAATGAGTGAAAAAAACAGCTTGTAATGATGATTTTGCTAATCACATTAGCATCGACAGCTGTTTTACTCACCATAGGTGCCAAGAACATCAGTCATCATTGCACTTACAAGACAAGAGAATTGAGTAGTTCTGCTTCTTCGGGGCGGCCCGGGTGCCACAGTTTCTATGTTGGAAAGTAACGAGAAAGGGCCAACTGGGCCGGGGTTAGAAGAGAAAAAAAGAAGACAGAAATAGAAGCAAACATTGGTATTGCTCTCCACCTCTACAGACAGCTCATGGCGAGTACAGGAATAAAGTTTGATGCAGAACTGGCAACATTTCTCCTAGACTGTTGTGTAAACAGCTGTTGATGCTAAATTTGACTATGCAGCAATAGCAAATCTACAAATACCTACTTTAAAGGGATAGTTCACCCAAAATTTCGGGGCTTCAATACAAGACGGACATTACATACGAGCAGCATGGAGGTATTTGGATGTTTTTTGGTGTGTCTTTTTGTTACGAAGACAGTTGGTATCCATTTGCAACCGTTATATGAGACCCCCTGTAACTCAGAGAAGCCACAGAGGACTCTGAAACTTCTCCCAGCCCTTAGTCGACATGAGGGTGAGTAGATAATGAGTGACATTTCAATTTTGGGTGAACTATCCCTTTAAGGTGTGGTGTGGCAGCGGTTTTGCCCAGCACGTCAAAGCAGACAGTTAGTTACCCGTGACTATAACTTTGCATTAGATAACAAGTAGCTAACTTTGTGAATATTGGATGCAGATTGATGAGGTTGCCAGAAACATAATGTTCCGTTCTCTAATGTAATTTTACACAAACTTCTGTTTCCACCACCCCAAGTGGCCAAAAAAAATCATTACTACAGGTTTAATTGTCACAGCAGTAAAGTATTGTACAATTTTATCATTTTACCTGTAAGTAGATGGTGATGTGTTTTTCAGTAGGTTCTTGAGATGATATGATATGATTGACTGTCATAAGGCCAGATGATTGCATGTGTAAATCTCTACTCCTCGTGAGAAGGTCAGTATCCAAAAGATCAATATCCACTACTTTGTAACTAAGGTTGCATGCAGTGTGAGATAGTGAGCACCAGGTTCAATAGCATTAATGCACATTGGAGGCAGTGAAGAGCAAATAGGTTAGTGTTGCCATCTAGTGGACAACAATGCACAGTACACCCTCATTCATGGTCATGGAAATCACTGAAAGGCTCTATATTTCAGATTTCTGAATGACACTGAGACATGGCCAGACCAACCCCAGGGAATGAATCGCAGCCTGCATGGATTCACTGTTAACTGTGAAAGTTTATGTGGTAGTCAAGTCAGCACTGAAACAAGCCACAGATGCTTAAATCAGAATAAAACTCTGGTATTTCAGAGAAAATAAACCTAAGTCACTGGACTCTAATATTATCATACTCAGGAATCAGTGATAGTGTTTGTGTAGTGTTTCCTTGACATTTTCTGTTTTGTAGCTTGCTCATTATGACCACTTGGTGTTGTGTTGTTCATAATGTTAAAACATCAAAAAATAAAATATAATAAAAATGGGAGGGTCTAGGTGGGCCATGCTTGCATTAGGTGAGGTGGTGACTCGTTGTGACATCAAAAAGCCACAGACGTTATGACAGCTTATTTTAAGGACCTTTAAGTGCAAGATGTTTTTGATCTCCTCTCACTTTCATTACTTGTTTCTCATAACCTTTAATACTACTTTAAATCCCTAGAACTACATAGATCTTCTGTTTGTAAGCGATCCTCCTGTAATGGTAAACTAAATAGTTAATGAAGCAGGCTTGTGTGCTGCAGAAAATTAAAACATTTTGTCAAGCTGGTAGAGCCACAGTTACATTCATCTGGAACAGATTTTAAGCATCTTAGGAAAACAAACGAGTGATTAAAAACAAGCAAGCAGTGAATTCACTTGAAAAAGACACAAGTTTGCTTCCTTTTACTTTGATTAACCTTTTTAAGATTTCATATTTTCTACTTACAAAATGATTTATTTGCATAAATTACACACATAAAGTCTCCATACAGAAGGCTTAAAGAACAGAAAGTCTTTCATTTGGAAGCTTTGAAAAATTAAAAGTAGCTTGCATAACAAAACCACAGGATACTGGAGCCTCTGTATTCACTGTTACAACTTACAGCAGGTGATGTTGAGCTGGAACTGCCAGCTGTTGCTTTAAAGGTCCAGTGTGTAATATAGAGGTAAAACTGTGATATCTAGTGTTCAGATTCTAGTTTGCAGCGCTAACTCACTCACTCGCACTCACCCCTCCCGCCATCAAATTGATGGTGGCCTCTGAGGACAAAAAACGTGTTTACTAGGACTGGGACGACTGGGAGTATTTCAGGAGCATTAAACGTTAAGGTGAAGATCCAAACCACTTTACGATATGTCTGCTGTTTCCTATTCCTTCTTCTTCCTTGGTTTATTTATGCATGCGAAATTCGCAAAACGTGCTCTCTGGCTGGCTGGCTTTTCCATTCAGGCTGCCGTACAAACATGGCGGCACAAGATGGCGACACTCTCTAAAGCAAGACCCTTGTTATATGTAAAATAATTACAAGGCCAAGAAAACCAAAGAAATTTTATTTTATAGCAATTATACACTTATACTAATATATTCATGGGTAGTATATTCTGATTTTGCCAATAAACCTTGACAAATATTAGCCTACACACTGGACCTTTAAAGGTATAATATGTAGGAATTCCCCCCATCTAACGGTGTGGTTGCATATCGGAACATATTCTTGATGTTGCGTTCACGTGAAATCGGGCAGAAGTCAGACAGACAACAGACACTGCATGTAACAGGATAAACAAGCGTTTATGTAAACAAGTGGTCCGCCAGCACGAGGCAAAACAATACAGGCGTGACAATATGTTGTCATGGTGATGCCGTATTGTTTACCTGACCCACGTTTTACCGTCTTTCTCTGTCGAGTAAAATGACATCCGGTCGGTTTGCCGACGGCCGTCTGCCTGACTGCACCTGAATGCAACATCAGTGCCTCCGTCCTTCCTCACACTACACAGTGGTGACAGTTTTAACAGCCGCTACCTGGAAAACTTTCTCCCCGAGTCGACAGCTCCGGTGAGTTTCTATGGTTACCTACGGTCACGCTGCCACTCAACGTAAAAAATGGCGATGCAACATGGCCGCCTCGGTTCGGTGTGTCGCCCACTTATGTATTTGTAACGACTTGTAACAACTCATTCTAAGGTACGAGAAAGCTTTCATTTGTATGCAGCTGTGATTCGACTTCAGTGAAATATGTATTTATGAAAGCAATATTTGATTTTTGCTAATAAAAAGCCAAATAAGTTACATACTGGGGCTTTAAGGAATAATATCAACCTCAGTCTAAGGCTGAAAAGGGCAACTTCAAAGTTTGACGATTGGCCCAGTGGAAAGGATAAGGAGTCATAAGTGGCGTTCGTTCGCTAACACTCAATCACACACCCGTACACACAGAGTTCACACCCCTGCCCTTGTCTGTCAGGTGAAATGACTCTTCTCCTCTCCTTTGTGGCTCCCTGCTAGGCTCTTGACCTCTGGCTGGAGGAGTCTCAGCCACTTTGCTGTGACAGTCCAAACGGATTGACTCGTGCCAACGACCTTGTCTATCCCCTCTGGACATCTGTACACTTGCTCAGCGTGGACAATCAATCCAGATTTTTAAGTGCATGCCGTGCCCTCGGTCACCATGAGAGGGTGCTGAGATACTCTTGAATCTCCCAGAACAAACTATTGTTTGCTCTCGCTCTTCTTTGCTTCACTATTTGTCTGAGCTTGTCCTTCTTCCTTTTCTTTTGTCTTGTCTTCCTCTCGCTCCTCACGGCCCTTCTGATTCTCCCTATAGCTTTAGACGAGTGTGTGTGTGTGTGTTTGTGTGTGTGTGTCTTTTGCATGCTTGTTTCCCTGCGTGTGCATATGTGTGTGTGTTGCTGTTAACTGTGTCTACTGTATGTGTGTCTGCATGTGCCTGTTCCGCTCTCTGTTGTGGAACAAATTACACAGCGGCTGGGGAGCCAAATGACTAATCAGTGGTACACAGATTAAAATCCAATTGCTGCAATTTGAAGCCACACAGGAGTAGTATGGGAAATTAACTACTACAGTGTCTGTGCCGCCGTCTACACCAGGCATACCTGTTAGATGTTGATCTTTTAATTAGCGCGGCCCATAGAAACTGTAGATCAGAGATTTTTAAAATTATATACTTTGCTGTCAGACCTGGGGAAAAAAAACAGACGAGAGATTTTGAAAGTACAACAAAGCTGACGAACGACACTTCAGATATTGATACCCAAATTAAAATGAAACTCCTGCTGCAGGGCTTAATGCATCGCGAGAATGAAATTGCAGATTGTCTGAGATGTAATCTGCCCATGAAAGACAACAATAATGGCGAACAAAGTTAGAGCAACCCTCAGTCGGCGGTTAATTTGTTCGTATTCACCAGGAGAGAACGTTAAGAAGATGAAGTGCTGCGCTTACGCCGGGGCCGGGAGGATGGGATGTCGTCTGCAGTCAGTCATTCGCCATCACTGTATCATCCCCTTGCCCATAATAACCACTTATCAACCACAGGCTAAAGTGGCCATTGCCAGGGCTTACCATCTCCGACTTAGAAATGGATTGTGAGCGGTGCGTGTTTATTTTAAACTGCAGCCAGCAGACAATTCATTTCTCCGTACACAAAAACATTTTCAGGGGCAGAATGAATGATGTGAATAATGAGCAAACCCCAGCCAAGCCCGCTCAGCCCTGTAGGTGAAACCCTGTCAATTGACTCCCCTTCTTGTTATATTATCCTCTTTTTTTTTTCCTGGATGTACAGAAGTGCAATATACGCTCGAGCAGGGCTGAGACACAACATGAATGCTTGCCTGGAATACTCTCAATGGCAAAAAATAATCTCATTTTGTCTGGGAGTGTAAAAATCCTGTTTGCATGGCTGTGGTGTGCGTCTTTGTGCCTGAGTGTCTTATGGCAGGCAGGAGACATGTGCGCCGGCTGTCGCTTGAAACCAGAACAATCACAGCGAAACACTTCATTGGGGATGAATTGAAACATGCCACGTTTACCTTTTTCTCAGAGACGTGACAAATTTGTCGTTTTGTGGATCATTCACACAGAGGACGGCCTTGTTTTTTTAGATTTCTAAAGAGGATGGAAAAGGCTCCAAATGCCTTTTAAACCTATACCTACCTACCTTTTAAACACTCGATTAACCAGGAATGGTCGGATGAAATGTGCCTATACTCTCTTTCAGCAGCATCCTGCATCCTTGTTACGTAGCAGAGAGCTGAACTCACCTGGGAGCTGTTACAACCCCCCCACCCCCGCCTGGACACTGAGCCACTCAGCTGGAGTGCTTACTGGCCCAGGTGCTGTGTTCACAGGTGCAGTGAGGTAACAGCTGAGGGAGGAGAGGATGATACCAACCAGTTAAAACCTTCATGTTATCTCTTCAGGAGCACACTTCCCCAAAGTTTGTATGGCTGCAATGCAACTCAACAAGTTTCCCAGCACTGATCCAGGACCATCGTGTGTAGCTCTGAAGTTTGAGTTGCTCATTGTCTCATTGAAGTTGTTACCTGGAAAAAAAACTTTGTAAATACAAACTCAACAGATGGTAGGCAACTTCTACTGTACAGCAATTCTTGAACATTTTGAGCAATATACTTGCTGTTCTTTTTTTTTTTGCCATGAGTTGCACAAGGGGACTGATGCCAAAAATCCTCCAGTTGTTGTTGTTCTCTAATACTAATTTAAAGGTACACTGTGTAGGAATTGCTCCCATCCAGCGTTGTGGTTGTATATCGCAAGCAACTCAATCAAATTTTTCATGCTGCATTCACGTGAAATTGGGCAGACAGCAGACGGACGACAGCCGCTGCACGTAACGGCATAAACAAGTCTCTATGTAAACAAGTGGTCCGTCAGCACCAGGCAAAACAATACACGTGACAATATGTTGTCATGGCGATGTCATATTGTTTACTTGACCCACGTTTTACCAGCTTTCTCTCCACTTCTGTGACTAAAATGACATCTGGTTTGTTACCGATGGCCGTCTGCCCGACTGTACGTGAATCCACCATCCGTGTAACGCTGCATTCCTCCTCACTGCGTTACCGCAGTGACTTTTCACAGACGCCACCTCGACCCGGCAAATTCAGAGCTTACCGGAACACTTCAGTTTGTTGATGGGGGTGATCACTGATTAATGAAAAACATAATAATCAATTTCGGTGAATAGATAACAGGAGAAGTTACACAATGTCCCTTTAAGATGGAAAAACCTTAAAATGAAAAGATCTACTCAGTTCGGCCCATATACATTTCTATTATTGGAAGAAGCTACACTCACACAACACTTAGGAACACATGTGCACGTGCTTATTCATGCAGTCAGCCACTCACATGGCAGCAGTGTGGTGCATGAACTCTTGCAGGTACAGGTCAGGAGCTTCAATTCATTTTCACATCAAACACCAGAATGAGGAAAGCTCGATCTCAGTAACTCTGGCTGGGGCAGGATTGGTTAAAATGTTTCTGAAACTCCTGATCTCTGGGGTTTTCTTGTGCAACAGTTTGTTTTGAGTTTTTAGTCAAAATGAAGCAAAGAACAGAAAACATCCAGTGAGCTGCAGCAGCTCTGTGGACGAAGACGATGTGGTGGTGACACAGGTCGGAGGGGAGTGGACAGACTGGTTGGCGCTGACAGTAAAGCCATGGTAACTTAGATAACCACTCTGTACAAAGTTACTCAAAAAGCCTCTCAGAATTAAAAGGGATAGTTCACCCAAAATCGAAATTTCACTCATTATCTACTCACCCTCATGTCGACTAAGGGCTGGGAGAAGTTTCAGAGTTATCCGTGGCTTCTCTGATTTACAGGAGGTCTCGGCGTAGCAGTGCATGTCCATATAACGGTTGCAAATCGTAACAAAAAGACACACCAAAAAACATCCAAATACCTCCATGCTGCTCGTATGTAATGTCCGTCTTGTATTGAAGCCCCGAAATGCAAAATTGTCCTGAAAAAAAGCTTGTTTGTAATGGAAGCTCCTCTTCCCGGTTCGTCAAATTTGGACGAACCAGGGTCTGTCCTCTTCCCAGTTCATCCAAATTTGATGAACCGGGAAGAGGAGCTTCCGCTACAAACAAGCTTGAAATATAGACTTATTTAATTTTTTTCGGGACAATTTTTCATTTCGGGGCTTCAATACAAGACGGACATTACATATGAGCAGCATGGAGGTATTTGGATGTTTTTTGGTGTGTCTTTTTGTTACAAAGACAGTTGGTATCCATTTGCAACTGTTTGCACTGCTACGCCGAGACCCCCTGTAACTCAGAGAAGCCACAGAGGACTCTGAAACTTCTCCCAGCCCTTAGTCAACATGAGGGTGAGCAGATAATGAGTGAAACTTCAGTTTTGGGTGAACTATTCCTTTAAGATATGTTGAACCTTGAGTGAATGAAATTACAACAACAGAAGACCACATCGGGTGACAATATCAGAAATGTGAGGCTGCAGTTCACTGGAAAAACATAAGAAATGAACACCTCCAAGGAGCTCTGTTGTGGAGGGAGAGGAACATCGATCACCCTCCAACCTCTCTTTGAAGCTTTACAGCTGGATGGACAAGAGGTGGAGCAGGTTGAGGTGTTCAGATATCTGCCAGTGGAGACTGACACCAACCTGACCTTCTCCCAACACATGGACTCCATCTACAGGAAGGAACAGCCTAAACCTGTTGAGGAAGCTCCAGGGTTTTGAGGTCAGGCAGGGGATTTCAACAAGAGTATACAAATCACTGATTGAATCCGCCCTGACCTTCAACATCACATCATGGTTCACTCTCATCTCAGGAAAAAAAAAACAAATCTAAGCTCTGCACCACACAAGCACGGATCGCCTCGTCAGCAGTGTAATCAATATGCAGTATGTCTGTGTTTTCCTTTCTTTTAATATGAACGCCTGGTTTTATTTTGTTTTATTTTATTCTATTGTGTCTGAGGAATGTCTGTTTTCTTCAAATGTGTTCTGAGGCACGCCAAAGATGATTTTCTGTGGCAAACAGACAATAACGTTTTTCTAATCTAATCTAATGTCACAAAGCAAAAGTCGTCTCCAACTGGTCCATCAGTTGGAGATCAGTGAACGTCAGTGTGACCTCCTCAGTCTCCAGATCTGAATCCAGTAGAAGATGTGGTAGAACAGGAGACTGGCAGCTCGAATGTGAAGCCGACAAAACAGCAGAAACAATGTGATGCAGTCACATTACAACATGAAGCAGAATCTCCAAGGAGCGTTTCCAACATCTCGCGGAAATCCAGGCCATGAAATCTGAGGCAAAGAGTGTTTTTAATAATAAACTGCTTAGCGAGTGTATTTTACACTAGCATGAAATAATGATTTTGCAGAGGCGCGATTATATGCTTTTATTTTGTCGTCTTGCGATAAAGCACGCCACTGTCAATAAATCATTAAATCAGTGTAGCTCGGGGCTCGGTCAAAGGACCATCCAAAAGCCATTACTCCAGATGGTGCATTAGGATGAATATCATTATGATGATATCATCCCCCACAGGTCCTTTCTTTCTCCTGTCATTTTCACCCTGTCGTATTTAACGACTAACCGTCGCGTGCCACGTGGCCTGTAACTTCCTGTAGGTATTGTTCCAACATGACAGCAGAGGACAGAGTGTATTTTCTGTTGTTGCTCTAGATTAAAACACTTTGGACAGGTTGTTCTTCTTAAACTCACTTTTCAACGTATTAACCCACAGAAAAAAAAAAAGAAGAAGATTCCTCAGGCTGAAACAATTTCCTCTCTCCCTCTCCTCGCTCTCTTTTGACTATATTTCTAAATTTACCCATCCATT
Organism: Trachurus japonicus; assembly: GCF_045865225.1. NCBI lineage: Eukaryota > Metazoa > Chordata > Actinopteri > Carangiformes > Carangidae > Trachurus > Trachurus japonicus. Next base: position 28,325,451 of record NC_140930.1, on the reverse strand, counting down.
AGTGGGAGACACAGACGAAGACAGAGTAGCCCGAGCTTTTAACAAGGCTACTTCTTCACTTCAGTGTCATGCTCTACTGGGCTTCAAAACACGCAGCCCTCTTTTGTGTCTTTATTATGGCTGGTGCTGAAAGAGAGATGAGTTGGAGGTTGTTGAGCTTTTGTGTGTGTGTGTGTATGTGTGTGCGTGCGTGTGTGTGTTTGTGTAGGTGTGTGTTAGTAGGAGGGGGGCTGATATCAATAAAATTTGAGGGAAGCTGCACTCCCAGCAGTAGGTGGTATTTGGCATGGGAAGGAGGTGCACTGCAAAAATCTCAAAATCTTACCAAGAATTTGTCTTATTTGTAGTCAAAATGTAATTTAAAGTCAAAACAAATCTCATTATACTTAAAATAAGTCTCGTCTTTAGACACTTCTTTCAAGCAGATTTTCACTTGAAATAAGTAGAAAAATCTGATAGTGGAGCAAGTTTTTCTTTCTTATTAGAAGCACAAAAAACTTGTTTTCACTGACAGATTTTTCTACTTATTTCAAGTGAAAATTAGTTCGAAACAAATGAAAATGATCTAAAAACAAGTAAATCTTTTTAGTATATTTTTTGGGGCTTTTTAATGCCTTTAATTGATAGCACAGTCGAGAGACAGACAGGAAATGAGGAGGCAGAGAGGGGGAATGACATGCAGTAAAGGGCCGTCTGATGCGGGATTCGAACCGGGGCCGCATGCAGTGAGGACTATAGCCTCAACATGGGGCGTCAGCTCTACCAAGTGAGCTAAACGCCGCCCCACAAGTTAATTTTTATGTGATGATTCTTGTTTTAAGTGGAAAGAGATTAGTTTTGACTAGAAAAGAGACATTTTGACAAGAAAGAAGACAAATATTCTTGGAAAGATTTTGAGTTTTTGCAGTGTAGTAGTAGTAGTAGTAGTAGTAGTAGTAGGTGTGCGTGTTTGTGTGTGTGTGTGTGTAGTTATGTCCCAGTTATCTCCCACAGATAATTGATGTGGACAAGCTCGAGTGAAATCTCTGTGACAGCGATAGGCAGGCTGCACGCTCGCTGTTGATGGATGCCCATGTCAATCTTTCTGACCCACACAGCCCCCGTCCCCTTTTTTATTCACACACACACACACACACACACACACACACACACACACACAAGCTATGAGTCCTTTTCAGCAGGGCACAAAAGGAGCAGTCTCCTGGCACGCCATCACCAGCTGAGCTGTAACAGAACAGCGCTCAGAGGGGGGAGGATGCGGGTGGAGGACAGGGGAGCAAGAAAAGTGTAAGAAGAGAGGAGGTGGAGGGTGGAAGATATTGGGAAGGAGGGGAAGATTAGAGGCGATGGTAATGAGGGAAGAGGGGCGGGATGTGAGGAGGAGAAAGAGGAGGAAGAGGGCGGAGGATTGATGGGGACATGAGGAGGTGAGGCAGGTGGAGAGAAGAGGTGGTCGGCTCAAAGAGGGAGATAAAAGAGAGAGAGCACACTGGGGGGGGAGGGTTTTGTGTTTTGTCAACTGTGCTGAGTTTGTCTTGTGACGCTAAGAGTTTGCGAAGCTGCTTAGCATTCTCCCTCTCTCACGCTCACTCCAACTTTAGAGCTGGCTCAGCAGAGAACACATAGATGTTAAAGTGGCGTGATTAATTTAGGATGCAGTGAGCTTTTTTGGCCAGCGCACACACACACACACACACACTCACACATTTAAACACTCACATCAGCATCTAAATGGACGTAGCAGTGGTAGATGTGACCTCTCACAGCGATGTGTCAACATGACATAATGAAAACCTTCAGATCAGGCTTATCAAAAGGCCACAGTCCTGGCTATAAGTCAAGCTGCTCTTTATATTTGAATAAAATGTGCAAAATTTGTTCAAGGGGCTCGTTGGAAATGAGTCTGATGAAGTGATTTGTCATGATGGGACAAATACGTATATCAGTCTGATGACTGCTCCAGATAAAATGTCATCTCTGCAATCCATATAATAGCTGGAACTTGTGTTTTTTTCAAATTAAAGTCACAGTGTTCACTCTAAACGACAGATATAAACCTCATGACAAATGAGGTAGGTCAAAACCTATACTTTTTAATATTTAATCAGACTATGCCTGGTCAACAATGTAGCTGAAAACTGTGGAACCACTATGAAGTGTAAAATATAACAGCTGCTCTGCATCTGTTTGCTTCTCTCTTACTTTCTGTGTTCACATGTAGTGTATTTACATCAGAATTCATATTAAAGCTGTTCACATTTACATGCTGCTATATTTCTGTTGTCAGACAGTGAAACAAGTTTGAAACTGTTTGAACCACGGCCCAATAAGACATCATGTTAATTTGTCAATGCGCTGCTATATAGATTACATGGTATACAGAGATTGAAATTGTGTTTCTTTCCATTCACAGTTCTGTTTAAATTTAAAATAAAAACACACACTATAAACATATTTAAGACGTACACATTCAAATATAAAAGTATATGAAAAGGTATGTATGTACAGTGCAAATGGACATGTACAGTGAAAAGTATGGGTGTGACATTCTGTTTGCAGATATGGATGTGCAGATATGTTGACTGTGTTTGGCCCTGTACAATATACAACTGAGATTTTCTGAAGCGGATGCTTTTACACTTTCACTGCAGAACAAGTTTACCTACCTACAGGTACACTAAAGTAACCTAACCAGAACCTGAACCTTAGTCAGAGAGGAAGTAAAGACTTTACAAGTATCATTGTTATTTTGTCTCTCTGGGTAACGGCAACAGACTCTGCTGAGTAGATATGGCTTGTCCAAGAAGTTGCTGTATTTGTTGCCAGGTGATTTTATGAAATACGTCTCAGGAATTAGCGACAGATGCGCTGACGTGCACACACATGAGGCTGTAAACATCCCTTGATAGAATTTGTGTTCATTTTAAAAGAGCAACAGCCAATGGGGAAACACAAACTCAGTCATTACATCTGGCTGACCAATAGTAGAAGTATGATCACTCACTCACTCACTCACTCACTCACTCACTCACTCACTCTGGCAGTTACAGCATTAGGGGGCATTGTGGTTCGTCAAAGGTTATTAAAGGGATAGTACATTTTGGCAAATTGGCCCATTGCCATAATCCCTATGGTTTTAGGAGTAGGTTTGTTACCTTTAATAATTTTTGCATGTATTTACCTCGAAAACAAATCAGTCTCGTAACGTTCCATTATTATCTCATAGCGTGGTGAATGTGCAGGCCTCAACTTGTTCACAAGAGCGTTTTGGAGTTGTTGGATTGTGTATTTGATGACCAAGAAATTCTGTGAGCCTCCGTAGCGTAGCTCTGAGCAGCTTGTGGCTCTGCTCCGCCGTTCTAAAAATAACTTGCACCAACAATTAAAGGTAACAAACCTACTCAGGGATTATGGCAATGGCAATATGCCAAAATGTTGAACTATCCCTTTAAGATGATGATTTATCATCTGTGAAACAAAGTATGTTTGATAGTTCACATGGATTAATCAAACCAAATCTAACATGTTAATCGAGTTTCAGAAGTGCTCTGAATCTGATTTTTTTGTGTTTTCTTTGGTCAGATCCACACTTCCCTCTGTTCCAGCCTGAGCCGTCTGCACCCTGTGACCTTATCTTCATACTTCCACCAAATGAGAGTGATATCACATTTCCTGAACTTTAGAACCATTCCTTTATGACACCCTGCATCCATTTGTATCTCAGTGTCTGAGTTTCCTTATTATCTTCTTCCTTATGGCGTTGGTGGAGGCAGATTGGAGCTTAGCTGATTGGGCAAACCCAGAGGGACGGATGAATTAAGCAGCACTCAAGACATATACCTGCTCTCACACACTATTGATTTCCTTCTTTCCTGTCTCTTGACTTGGTCTCCTGCATATTTCTACACTGTGCTGCCTATACCTGTCGCCACAGCACCATCAACAGCTTTTTAACACAAGTTTCACTGACCACTCCTCAATGAAAAAAAATAAATAAATAAAAACATGCGTGCGTTGACAGCTCAGCCCGGAGTAGGGAGCACAGGAAGTGAAAAACCTTACGCCCACTGGTATTTCCAGAAAGAAGCCTGTGGCGGTGGAGTGGCGAGCCTGGTGGTGGTAGTGGTGGTGGTTTGTGGGCACTGCCATGAGAATTGGACCGTTCTCCTGGCGTGGGTAGCATTCATATTTTCACCGCCACGAGTGCCCGCGGTGCAGTGCGGGGCCGGCTGGCAGGCTCGGGGAAAAGGACCCATCTGTTGTATGAGATTATTTCAAACCAGGAACAGCACAGGATGTCACCTGTTTGGAGAGACTCGGGGGAGGTGGGATTATTGGGAGGAGGGTGTATGTATCAGTGTCAGTGTGTGTGTGTGTGTGTGTGTGTGTGTGTGTGTGTGTGTGTGTGTGTGTGTGTGTGGAGGTGAATTTCTCAAGACAACATGTGTCCTTTCATTCCCAGCTAGTCACAGTTTTATTCATGTTTGTGTGTTAAACGTGATTCTGTGTGTTCCACTGTGCATCTGTCGACCTATAAATGTGCGTTTAGTCAGCATAAAGAGACTCTCTGATGGGGAAGGGGAAGAGGAGGAGGAGGAGGCAGCCTCCCTTCATTTTAATTATATCAACTTCCATATATTTTTTACTGCACTCCACACATATAATCTCCAATCCTTTGGATTTGTTCTATATATACACCATAGGCTGTACCCAGGTTTTCGCAGCTGCAACTACTCACTTTCCCCAGCGGATCATAAAAGTTTCATTTTGTCTAATGTATGTAGGATATGGATGAAATTCTACAAGGAACCTGCAGCAACGAGCTAGTATCAGCCTTGGCCAACTTTACAATAGGTTGTGTTAAAATATGAAACAGTGGGTTAATGCACAGACAGTATCCTGAGTCCAGTCACTTGTCTTACTCAAAATACAGCCCAATTGGAAATGAATAATGGAAACAACAAGTGCCAAGACTCAGCTTTTATTTGATTAAATTTAGATCAATGTAGAGAACTGTTTGTTAAAAGGACTAAATCTCCCCCACATAGTCCAAAGTGTATCCTCTGCAGTCAGTGACAGCCTGAAGTCATCTTTGAGATGTCGTGTCAGATCTTCTCTGGTGATCTTCCCTCAGAGCATCACTGCATCTCCCTGCAGCTCCTGTCCTCTCTGTCTTCAGGCCGGTCCTCAGCAGGTGGAGAGCAGCTCAGTCCAACTTGGATCTGGGGACTGACTCAGCCCAGTCAAGCGTATTTCACCTCTTCACCCCGAAAAGCTCCTTGATTGTTTTGGCAGTGCGTTTAGGATCGTTGTCCTGCTGGATGATGAAATATCGTCCAATGAGTGTTGATTAATTTGGCTGAATCTGAGCAGGATGCTCCTTCAGACCTTTGCATCCATCCTGTTGTCTCCATCAGTAGTGAAATCATCAATAAATCCCTGTGTGAGCTGCAACTTGGCCTCTCTGTTAGAAAGTCAATTGCTTTTAGGAATATGTTTAAGCTGCAATTTTGATTTTGATTTTGGTAACACTTTATTTTAAGGGGTCCTTGTTCCTGTGTAGTTACCTAATTAATTACAGTGTAATTACCTATGTAACTGCATGTAATAGCATGTACTTACATTGTAATTACATAGTGTATTTTGGTGTACTTACAGGTCCTTGTTACACTTGTAATAAGAAATGCTTGTTACAATACCTGGTCAAAGTGGCCTCTCTCTTTGGGGAAGGGGTACATCTGCAAGAAAAATGGGTGAAACCACAACCCATGTTGCCTGGGCAACCTTTTCCATCAATCTTCCTCCTGCCTCTTGAGTCTTGGAACATTTATGCTGTTTCACAACTTAGTCTATGTAACAGTTGTGTTAATACACCGTTGTTACTCTTTGATACAGTGTAATAAGAACATTAAAGTGTACCTGCTGGGATACCTCAGTTTCTAACATTAACTGCAATAACCAGTGTCTTCGATAGTGTACCACGTGTGCTGTTACACAACTTAGTATATGTAACAGTTGTGTTAGTACACCGTTGTACTCTTTGATACAGTGGAATGAGCACATTAAAATAAAGTGTACCTGGGTCGGGATACCTCAACTCTTAATAAATTAACTGCAATAACCAGTGTCTTTGTACTGTCTTTGAGGGTTAAAAAAAGTGTGTGCTTTTGTTCAAAGAAACCACGTCCGAGTGAGTGGTCTTCTCTTTGGTTCAGAGAAACCGCGTCGAAGTGAGCGCTCGGCTCGTCAAGTCCAGCTATGTTGTGTTTTTTTCTGTTGCATGCTCACTTCTCATGCTCGGGTGTAAAAGTGAGCACAGACGGCTAAACAGACTGCTAAATAATATTGTTGCCTTGGGGAATGTCTATCTGTGAGTAGAATATGTCAATAGTGTTACATGATTGTGTATTTTTGTAATTAGACATGATTAGTTATGTTTTCGGTAAATACCTTGCTAGCTTTCAGTCTATGCTAACTCTTTTCATTTTGTTAATCTGGATGCTAATTGAAGTGTACCTATTCATGCAATGCTACTGTAAGTAGCCTACTGTAAGTAAATTGTGTTTCTGTGATCATTGCAGTTTTACGGAGGAGAAATAGAGGACTCCATTAAAGGACAGGAAAAGATCAAGCCTTGTGGTTTTTTGGGGATAATAAAAATAAAGGACGATAAAGGAACACTGAAATGCATTTTTTTGAGTGTGTGGTTTTATGCATACAGATTGCTGATGATGTTTTCAGTTCCATATGAATTGAGTTATCCAGCATTGTCTCATTTTCTGAAAAAATGCTATTCTAGTTATTGGTTTATGTAAAAATACTTGAGTACCAAGTTTCTGCATGATGTTACATGTAAGTATGTAGCAGGTACACTTTATTTTAATGTGCTTATTCCACTGTATCAAAGAGTAACAACGGTGTACTAACACAACTGTTACATATACTAAGTTGTGTAACAGCACACGTGGTACACTATCAAAGACACTGATTATTGCAGTTAAGGACTGAGGTATCTCAGGTACACTTTAATGTTCTTATTACACTGTATCAAAGAGTAACAACGGTGTACTAACACAACTGTTACATATACTAAATTGTGTAACAGCACACGTGGTACACTTTATTTTAATGTGCTTATTACACTGTATCAAAGAGTAACAACGGTGTACTAACACAACTGTTACATATACTAAGTTGTGTAACAGCACACGTGGTACACTTTATTTTAATGTGCTCATTCCACTGTATCAAAGAGTAACAACGGTGTACTAACACAACTGTTACATATATTAAGTTGTGTAACAGCACACGTGGTACACTATCAAAGACACTGGTTATTGCAGTTAATGGTTAAGAACTGAGGTATCCCAGCAGGTACACTTCAATGTGCTCATTCCACTGTATCAAAGAGTAACAAGTGTGTATTAACACAACTGTTACATAGACTAAGTTGTGTAACAGCACACATGTTCCAAGACTCAAGAGACAGGAGGAAGATTGATGGAAAAGGTTGCCCAGGCAACATGGGTTGTGGTTTCACCCATTTTTCTTGCAGATGTACCCCTTCCCCAAAGAGAGAGGCCACTTTGACCAGGTATTGTAACAAGCATTTCTTATTACAAGTGTAACAAGGACCTGTAAGTACACCAAAATACACTATGTATTTACAATGTAAGTACATGCTATTACATGTAGTTACATAGGTAATTACACTGTAATTAATTAGGTAACTACACAGGAACAAGGACCCCTTAAAATAAAGTGTTACCTTGATTTTTTTTTAATGTCATATTCCTTAGGACTGCAACTAAAGATTTGTCTTTCAAATAGTCAATTAAAGAGACTTTTGGTTATAAAAGTGTTTCATATTAATGTGGATGAATCTACATTACCCACTTGTTAATGGGTCCATTTTCGATAAATATATCGTTTTGTCTTTATAGTTATTTTGATATTATTATTTAATGGTGGACTCGTCCCAGCATTTCCTAGTTTCGGTTTCCCGCTGCCCGGCGGGTCATGGGAATAATGCTGCCGGATCGCTATTGGCATCGTTTATGGTCGGAACTACGACGATCTGATCGTCTTTGAACCTCCAAATTGTTCTTGATCAATGAAAACATTTTTGGCAAATGGTTTTACTTTCCTTTGTCTTGCGCTGGTCCAAAAATTTCACAGTGTGCACGGAGGCTCATGGGAAATGTAGTGTGAAAACACTTTGCTTTCCGAAACTCCTCGTAGTCCCTTTAATCTAAACAATTAATTTTCCATTAGAAACTCTAAACAACACACTGGCACGGCCACTAAACCCAGATTCAGGCCTAAATATTTTCTCAGCAGTTAATCATTGTGTAAATTCTGAGACAGCAGACGATGGATTCGTGGGTTTGTGAGTGTTCAGCAGCCACAAGAACAGAAAATATTAAAAGGCTCTGTCTAATAATGAACAGAAGACACTTATGGGTGAAGTGATCCTTCACATGTTTGTGAGTGATCTCACTCTGCAACATAAAAATAATCATTTACAAAATAACACTGGTTAAACAAGACGTACAGTGAGGGGGTTTAACTGTGATGTGCTCATCCTCTCATAATCAGACACTAACCAGCTGTGGGGAGGAGTGTCGCTAGGATTTTATCTTTATCCTCATTGATCCACTTCAGAATATGTGTGGTTCTTTTTTTAAAGAGACTCATTCCAGAGCATTTATTCATTGAGCTGTTTTGTAAAGCTGGATGGGTGCTCCAGTTCTTGACGTCATTAGTCGAGTAGCATTTCACTACTTGTGCACCTGTGTTGTTGTCTCAGTTGGCGTAATATGCACTATGGCAACAGTTTATGTTTATACATACTATGACATTGAAATTATGATTGAGAATTACATGTTAAGCAACACAGAACAGTACATAGTCGTTAACACTGTGACGTTTGACATCTGAATCTTACAGCAAGATAAAGGTTGATCAATAAATGCGGTAATGATGGAAATATTCTTCTCCTATGAAATAGCAGGCTTGGTCAAAGAGGTCTGTGTCCGACTGGAAGCACAAGCTCAAAGGTAGAGTAGGAGATCCTGGAAGACTTGTCTCCGAAGCCACACCTCCTGCTTGTTCTAACGTTTCTGCAAACACTGTCTCATTGAATTACGAAAATTCATAAATTGTTGAAGACGCATGCGATAAGCGCACAAAGAGGTTTACGCACAGAAGGAGGAGGGAGGGGCAGATAGCAGTTTAAGAATTCATTGTGGCGTTCAAAATGACTGGTTGGTGTTTTTACAGGGTTGTCCGTTCCACAGGTGACATTTTTCAGTTTTGTGGAAAAAACATGTGAAGAGGAGTTCAAGCAAAAGAAATGCTCTGGAAAAAGATCTCCTCCCCTACCTTTAACATTAGTTCTGCTTGTGTATCCAGTCAAAATGGGACCTTCTGTGCTTTTTTTCCTCTGTGATAAAAATATATCCCTGATGGTTTGTCTCACAATCTGCCACATTTTAAGATTCATGATGAACTGATCATCAGTTTGACCTTCATACAGACGCCTTTGGTTTTAGCTTTTGATCATAATTGTCTGTTCATTTAACCGACTGTGACCACTTAGTGACCGTGGACAAAATAAATGAAAATGTCTCTTCTCTGTTGCTTGGTGAAGTGGTTTAATAAAGTTTTCATTGGCCTTTTTACTTTTCATTGAACTTACATTGTGTGTGTGTGCGTGTTTGTGTGTGTGTGAGTGTGTGTGTGCGCATGCCACCTCACCCAGGGAGCACAGGACTGAGAAGCAGCACGACAATAAATGATGAATGGAAAATAATGGTTAATAGTGACTGTACGGCAGCCGATTTGTCAGTTTAAAATATACAAAAGATTGCAGAGGAATGTGCAGAGCAAAGAGCCTTAAGAAAAAATAAAAATACATTTCCCAACACTTCCAGTCTGGGTTGTACACAGTGGTAAAAGAACTTCTCCGATCTTTAATTAATCTTAAATAGAAAAAATTCTGCCTGTTACATATCTCTCTGAAGTAGCCTACATAAGTAAAGTAAATAATAATAATCAGTATAAAAGGATGCTTAAACTACCGAAACATGTCAGGACAGGATGAAGGAAACAAGGAAATCACAATAAGGAAACCTGTGATTCAGGATATGCTGCTGTCAGACACATTTACATTCCTTTACTAATTTGAAAGCTCACTGCAGCCAAATTATTGGCAGCCGCTCAATATTAACAGACTCGGAAGCACACAAATGTGATTACAACATCTTGACTTTCCAAAAAGACATGTAGGTTGATTAACAGCCACTTTAAACAGAAGCTGTGTTTGGACCCCCCACCCTACACCTTTTTGCCCCTGTCACACCAGGTTAATCACACATTAATCACACATTAATCACAAATTAACCTGGTGAGCTGAGCTATAATAACTGATAGAAACTATAAATAGAACTACAACATCTTGCAAGAGTGAAGTTGCACCGGAATCTCCTTTTAAAAGCTCCTTTCTCTCTGAAGCCCATGTGAAATGTAGAAATGAGCCGAAGTGGCAGGAGAAGGCTCACACAGCACCATCAGAGCCCCAAAGTACCGGTGAAGGAGTCAGACCTTCGGCCAAGGTTAGACTGATGCACCACCTGCATCCTAATGGCTATAAAGCAGAATCCCTGCCTGCAGGTGATGAATGAGTGTCATGTCAGGAGGGAGTATGGGAGGAGGAGGTGAAGAGGAGGAGGGGGAGGAAGATGAAATTTGGCTCTAGAGATGTTGCCCACAGGATACTTAGGCACAGACCTCAGGAAGCCCTAACCCCTTCACTCCACCATCTGTGGCTCGGAGCTGTGTGTAGGAATGTGTGTAGTGTGATCGAGAAAGAAAGATACGTCATTGTGGTTTTAGTAACTGAGTGATGAGTGTTTGAGTTTGCATGTGAACCGGAATACTGCGGCTGTTTTGAACTGTGTGTGTGTGTGTGTGTGTGTGTGTGTGTGTGTGTGTGAGATAGTGTGTATACATATCTAAAAAGCAACTCATGCGTGTAATCACCTGTGTGTTTCTGTTTCTCTCTTATACAGTACACCTATGTGTTTTTTTTTGTCCCTTTAACTCCCCCTTTTATATACTACGACAGAGTATTAGAGCCAAATTGAGAAAAAAAAAACAAAACACAGACTTCGAGAATAAAGTCATAAATTTACGAGAATAAATTTGTACATTTACGAGAAAAAAGTCATATTATGAGAATAAAGTCGTAAATGTACGAGAAAAAAGTAGTACATTTCCTACGAGAAAAAAGTCATAACATTATGAGAATAAAGTCGTACATTTACGAGTATAAAGTTGTACAATTCCTACAAGAAAAAAGTCATAACATTATGAGAATAAAGTCGTAAATGTACGAGAAAAAAGTCGTACATTTCCTACGAGAAAAAAGTCATAACATTATGAGAATAAAGTCGTAAATTTACGAGTATAAAGTTGTACAATTCCTACGAGAAAAAAGTCATAACATTATGAGAATAAAGTCGTAAATGTACAAGAAAAAAGTCTTACATTTCCTACGAGAAAAAAGTCATAACATTATGAGAATAAAGTCGTAAATTTACGAGTATAAAGTTGTACAATTCCTACAAGAAAAAAGTCATAACATTATGAGAATAAAGTCGTAAATATACAAGTGTAAGTCATACATTTCCTACATAAAGTTGTAAATTTACGACTTTATTCTCAAAGTTTGTGATGTTTTATGTTTATGTTTTATTTGTCAATGTGGCCCTAATACTCGTATACAAACACACATTTTTGTTTTACAATATTTTAGAAATCTGTCAATGACATAATTGCATCCCCATCCCTCTTATCATGAATGTAACCATGGCAACCGAGAGCCTGACCCTATCGCTTATCTAATTCTAACCCCATAATCCGAATCTTAATCCACAAGCAGCCATTTAAACTCGTGGGGTCCAGCATTTCTAATCTGTCAGACCCCCGGAAGTATAGTGGGATCCCTGTTTTTGGACCCCACAAATGTAGTAAAGCAGGCCCACACACACACACAAACACACACACTCATCACCCCTTGCACTTCCACCAAGCAGAACAGATGGGCGAACAGGAGAGAGGGTACCCACGTCCGCTCCTCCACCTCGTCCAAACTCAACCCATCGCAGCCCAGCCTGCCTCGACCCTGCCAGAGCCACCGTGACTCAGCCAAAACACACACATACACACACACACCCGCACACACACGCACATACACACACCTCTGCTGGAACCCACACATTCCAAAAATATCATGCCAAACTCATATGCACACAAACACAGTTAAATACACATTTATTCTCAAAGCCACAAATTCACATACAAACACACACATGGAGTACTTTGGCTGTCTAACCGTCCGGAGTGACACCACCGAGCCAAATCATGATGAGGTAATCAAACTGCAGTTAGTGCTGAACCACCTCCCATCTATCTCCAAGTTATTATGACTCTGCTAATATAACGCTGTTGTGATTTACAGTAATGCTTAAAATATGGTCAAAGAATACATTTGAAGAGAAGCGGCACAAGCTGAGACTTTTATAGGATTTTTAGTGTGTGTGTCTGAGCAGTCTCCTGAGACTGAGTGTCTTCAATCACTTCCTGTGACCTGGAAGGTGGTGTTTCTTAAAAAGTTCACTTGCTCTGACCACCCGAGATAATAGGAATGCTAATTATTATCAGGGCTTAATGGAAAGGCCCCTGATTAACTGCCATTATCCAGATAAACCTAGATGGTTGTGTAAGGTGGGTCAGAACATCAGCAGACTGACATCCCCCTTACTACTATTCATGTTGTGCTATTGCTAACAGTGAAAGAATCCAAGTACAAGGAAAAGTACTCATTTGAAAGTTAAAGTCCTACATTCAAAAGTATTATATATCAGCATTTTGTAAAAGGGTCTTTTAGTGGAAAATGTTGTTTTACAGACACAGATAGGTACCGGTTAGTGAAGCATTATTGGCTTAAAGAAGAACTATGCAGGAATTTTAGCTTAACTCTGCTACATTTTTACCCTAAACAGCTTCGGAGCAATTGTGTTAAATAAATGGCTTGTAACTTGTTACAGGGAGAATGGAGGCTCTCTGCCTTCCGTCTCTTGGCAGAAAACGAACGTTGTGAGATCAGTGCCATTAACTCAGATCTTGTCGCGCCCTGTAACCCATAATCTCTTGTTTATGACAGATAAGACTACACAAATATACACATTGTAACATCATACATGTTATCCATCATTCCATGGATTGCTTTCTTGCCAGCTTCGTTAGAAACAAATGTACTATGTATACATGACCGGGAGGAGGGTTAGCAAAACAGCTGAAAAGCGACTAGACTTGCGAGTGCCCGATATTCCCCTTAAAGCCCCAGTACGTAACTTATTTGGCTTTTTATTAGCAAAAATCAAATATTTCTTAAATACGTATTTCACTGAAGTTGAATCACACGTGCCTTAGAATGAGGTCAGGCAAACAATTCAACATCACCATGACAACATACTATATTGTCACGCCTGTATTGTTTTGCCCGTGCTGCCTGACCACTTGTTTACATGCAGCGTCTGTTGTCTGACGTCTGCCCGATTTCACGTGAATGCAACATCAAGAATACGTTCCGATATGCAACCGCACCGCTAGATGGGGGGAATTCCTATTATACCTTTGAGAGTTGGTGGAGACCAAAACTAGAGCTAATAGTAAAGTTGTGTAACATTCACACAGCTGGGCAGAAACACAACTCCAAATGATCAATAATTCCTGTTAAATGTATGATTAAACATCTTGTGTCCCAAACAGTTTGCCACATCAGTGTAAATGTGAGGGTATATTATTCCAAGTGGCCAAATAACAGCTACTGATGTAGTTAAAGGTACAGAAGTGTTTGCCATAAAAATGTAGTCAGTGTAATAACATTAAAAGTAATTGTAATGGAGAAAAGTAGCCCGTAAGTGTAAGGGGTTTGTTGCTAATGCATTCATTGGCAATGTAGCCTTTTATTGATGGGGTTGGTTAAGTTGTGGTACTTTACTACTTGTCAAGTAAGTAGATTAGTGCAGTGGAGGAGTGAGAAATATAAAGATGTCTCTGAAATAATCAGCTGAAAATAGAGAGACTCAGAGGTACCCTAAAGCAAAAACACTGATGTTTTAATAATTAAAATAACACTGTGAAGGTTTTGACACATAAAAACCGCAAAATTTAAGGTTTTTACCAGCAATATTAATGATGGTGCTGCTCCACCCCAGTAAGTTCCTTCCAGTGAAGCGAAGTGTGGAGCGCTCGGACCCTG